>NC_058105.1:98330606-98633636 GCF_020171115.1 Neogale vison
AGAGATAGAGCGCACACACAAGTTGAGGGGGACAGAGGGAGGAGAGGGAGATCCAGACACCCCCCCCCAACCATTGAGCAGGGAGGCTCACACAGGGCTCCATCCCAGGACCCTGGGATCATGACTTGAAACACAGGCAGATACTTAAACAGCTGAGGCACCCAGGCATCTCCCAAAGTGAAACATTTTCATTGCATCTTTCTTTGTGCTCTACTGACAAGACTCTATTCAGCAATCAGGTTTCACCTAGTTCAGTTCTTGCGTCGGAAAAGACCTGGGGCCCCATGTAAATCAGGCCACAAGGAAACAAGAATTTCAAGGTCCCAACACACTAGTTGGGACATCGTTAAGGCAATTGGTGCTGATGGTTGCACATATTCTGGGAGCCATCTCTGAGACTGTGGGAGAGGCTGGGTAGAATCCCAGAGGCTGGCAAAATACTAAATGGCCTGCTTTTTCAGATCGCTCTTAGAAACTGACCTAGTTTAATCGTGCCTGGGATGATGTGTGTGAAATGGACATAGCCATTTTCAGACACTCAAGAGGAAAAAGGTTGAAAAGGGAGGGCAACTAGAACTAGGAAAGAAAGTATGCAAGTGGAGAATTGGTATCAAGGAGAAAGGAAACATAGGGAACCTGGAGAGAGGAATAGGACAGGAGCTGTCTTTTCCTTCTGCTTTACTAACCCTCTGCTTACTAACAAAGCAGGGTAGGCCTTACTTGGACTTGGTTCCTGCCTTGACCGACCCAGTCTGAGAAACGTATCTGAGGAAGGTGACTCTCTGGGCTTCAAGCATGATATCTATTCATCTCCCGCACCTACACAGGCTAGAAATGCTTCTGGTTCCAAGCAACAAGCTTAAAAATCAACTTCATTTTTTTTGGTCCCATAACAAGATATCCAGAATCAAGTAGTTGTTCTTGTATTAGGTCAGTTACAAATCAGGTTACTAAGAGACTCAGGATCCTTTCATCCTGAAGGTTCCCTATCTTCAAGTTGTGGCTTATCATTCTTATGCAAAACGGCCAGCCAGCTCCCAGACAGCATCTGTGTTTAAGACTGGAGGAAGGGGCAAGCTGTGTCAGTGATACCTCTTTTTTTTTAAATTAAATTTATTTATTTTCAGCATAACAGTATTCATTATTTTTTCACCACACCCAGTGCTCCATGCAATCCGTGCCCTCTCTAATACCTGTCTCTTAACAAGAACATGAAAATTGACATGGCATTCCCCTGACCCCATCAGACTTCTCCTCAGGTTCTGCTGATCAGACACCGCTAGCTGCAAGGGAGGCTAGGGAAGGGGAAGGAGGAAGATGGCATAGCCCTGCCCTCTGGACCTGATTCCTGTGACTAGCACTGGTCCCTGAAATGTGGGATGGGATTCCGGGTAAAATGTTTAAGAGCAAGTGCTTGCTTTACCACATTCCGTCTACTTTTCATGGAAGATGGCAAAGTCCCAAATACTGTCTACTCTGTGAGCCTGAGTCCTGGTCTGAGGAGGCTGTGAAAGAGAGTCCTCAGCCATTTTGTGATGGACAGGGAGCACAAATGAGAAATAAACCTCCACGTTTTTTTTTCAATGTTTTCTTTTCTTTTCTAAGATTTTATTTATTTATTTGACAGAGATAGAGAGATCACAAGTAGGCAGAGAGGCAGGCAGAGGGGGAAGCAGGCCCCCTGCTGAGCAGAGAGCCCGACGCGGGGCTCTATCCCAGGACCCTGAGATCATGACTTGAGCCGAGGGCAGAAAATTAACCCACTGAGCCACCCAGGCACTCCAAACCTTCATGGTTTTAAGTCGCAAAGATTTTAGGGCTGCTCCTGTAGCATCACTGAGCACCGCCTCATGGGTAAGTCCAGCCTCGTCCTGCATCTGGCTGGTTCTTCATCTGACTTCCGTATGTCATTTTGTTTTAGTTTTACTGCTGCTTCCCCAGAGAGGTTTTCTCTGACCACCAAATCTACGGCAGATACCCGTCTTACTCTCATTCACAGAACCATGTTGGTTTTTCCCCCCCCCTTCTGGCACTTACTGTAATTTTTTTTACTTACTATAATTTTTCATTGTACATTTTTTTTGGCTGCTTTTGCTGGTTTAGTGTTTGTCTTGCCAATTCCTCTGTAATCTCTGTGAGGGCAAGACTGTATCTGGTGTGTTTAGCTATGCACATTACAGCACGTAACCTAGGGCCCAGAACTTAACAGACACCATTTGGTTGAATGAATAAAAGAATGCAGAAGCAGATGTTAGTAAGCATCAGAAGGAAGAGGAAGAGGGAGGGAAGGAAGGAGGGGAAAAAAAAGCAATAAAGAGTGAAAGGAAGGAAGGAAAACTCAAAATAAAGATAATGTTTCCTTTTATATCTTCCTCCAAGGGTGTTTATAGGAGTCAGAGGCAATAAAGTGTGGTAGGGTGTTCTGTAAAGTACAAAGGTTTTACAACATGAAGCCATCATTATTAAAAGGAAATTTGAGAAGAGAAAAATGTACAATGTTGGGTCTGTTGAGAATAAAGTCAAATTAAAATTGGCTAAAACTGAGATCAGACACACTCTGAAAAAGAAATCCAAGCCTGAGAAAACTACAGAATGTTCTCAATTACTCGTTAAGGACTTCCAGAACTTTCTCTATCTTCCTTAACCTCATTCCTATACTGTTGTTAAGAAAGCAAAACCATTGTGATTCTTGCCGATATCAACAATCTAACCAATTACTCTGGTTGTTCTTGTCTGGAGAGAAGCAAAGAATACGGGAGATGGATGGAAAAGGGTAGTATAGGTAAATATGGCCCCAAATCAACTGTTAAAAACTGATGAAAAATAAAAATAAGAGCCCGGTGATGGGTATTAAGGAGGGCACATACTGCATGGAGCACTGGGTGTTATACAATGAATCATGGAACACTACAGCAAAAACTAATGCTGTACTATATGGTGACTAACAACACACACACACAAAAGTTGAAGACATTTAATACCAGCTAACACCAATTCTTTATGTGAGATGAATTCAGGATGCTCTTGCGTTTTGCAACATCGGTTTATTCCTTAGATTTCCTTGTTGCTACACAGATGTGCTGATATTAACATGCAAATTGATGACCCATACCTAACTGAAATCTTAAAGACTGAAGAGATGAACGATGTTAGCTGTACTCATATGATACAATCTTTTCACTGCTACATCCTGGTGACACACTGAATTCATTTTTTCCCATCCCGTCATCAAAACTGTCCAATGCATTACAAAGACTGCCTGCTTTATCATTGCATAGACATACTCCTTTCAAATTGGGAATTGCTTTCATTAAAATTCCTGTCACATTTGTGTGGCATTCTTTTTCTTTTGTTACCCTGTCTAGACTCAATTGTACTGCACATTACTTTGCGCCAAAGAAGATAGGAATTTTGGAATGGAAGCAATTAGCTGCTGGGAAGAGGAAGCTATAAATAACAATTCATAAAGCATCTTTGATTCCTTGATGCCTTCAACAATCCCTCATCTCATCTAGCAGAGCACATCAAGGCCCAAGAGAGGTAACAAACAAGCATGGACTGTATCATGGCCCAGAGCATAGGGCTCTGAAGGCAGACCGCCTGGGTTCAAATCCTGACCTTGTTGTTTTTTATCTCTGAGACTTTAAGAAAATTACTTAGCCTCTCAGTGTCTCAAAATACTCCTGTAGAAAAGAATCATAATAGCTGCAATCTTGTAAGGTTGTTGTGTGCATTAAAGAAGATTGTGAACGTAAAGTGCTAAGCCCACTTGACGTGTCGTGAGTATGACATAGGCAGTTCTGGTAGGTGTCTCTCCATAGCTGTTCACCTCTTCTTTTTTCTTCTTTTCTTAAAGATTTTACTTATTTATTCAACAGACAGAGATCACAAGTAGGCAGAGAGGCAGGCAGAGAGAGAGGGGAAACAGGCTCCCTGCTAAACAGGGAGTCTGATATGGGGCTTGATCCCAGGACCCTGGGATCATGACCTGAGCCGAAGACAGAGGCTTAACCCACTGAGCCACCCAGGAGCCCCGTTCTCCTCTTCTGTATTAGCGGCATATCTAGCTATACTCGTGCCCACTCAGAATGAAGACTACATTTCCCAGTATCCCTTGCAGTTCAGTTTTGTCATGAGACTAAATATTAGTGGATAGTATGTGATCAGAAATGATATAGGAAATCTCTAGGTCAAGACCCTAATGGGAAAGGGCTATCCCTTTCCCTTGAACCCTTCTTTCCTCCCAGAGGCTGGGATGGGAACAGAGGAGTGAGCCATCTTGGTTTATGAGCTAAGCAGTCAAGGCAGGGAAACAAAAAAAGTCAAGGTGCCCAGACCCGTTTTATAATGGAGTCACAAGAATAGTATCATGAAGCTACCAAATAACCCAGGCTTTTCTAGAAAGAGCAATATATTTCCATCTTACTTAAGCTGTTATTATAACATGTCTCTGTCACCCACTGCCAAAACTATTTTCCAACAAATATAATAATAACTCAGTAAATATTAGATCTTCTCAGTACTGTCCACTTACAAAACTGTTGCTATTGGGTTCTGCTTCAGCTTCTGCTGCAAGGCCTGCAAGCTATTCCTTCTCTAGAACTAGAGCCTGATATCCCTTTAAGAGAGCAAAACCACAGTGACTGATCAGAAATATTGTCAAACCAGAAACAGTGAGACAAAAATTACTGAAATAGTATATGTAATATACATAAAATAGGCAAAATAATGTCACCGCAGCCTGATGCCAAGGACTGCAGAGCTCCTGGCATTCCCATCTTCCATTTGCATCCAGAGGCAATGCCATTAGTGCTAGACTGGGGCTAGCTCATAATAACTTAAGGAAAAATCCAGGGGCGATCAAATCTCCTTTCTGTACTGATTTAAAAAAAAACATTTTTTTTTTCATTTTGATTGTCACTTCCGTGTGCAGAACCTATTTTTAAAACCTAAACAGCGGAACACAGCCAAGATAACCATAGACACTCCGTTTTAACATCATGTCATTAAGCACTGGCAGCATCCTATGAGAAAGACATTATGATTTCCATTTTAGAATAAGAAAATGAAATCTCAGGTAGGAAACTTGCTGTGGGCCGCAGGGTATGTAAGTGTCACCATCAGGATTCAGGTCCGTCATTTTAGATTTCAAGATCTATACTCTTCCCCCCAGATTCCTCTTTTTCATTTATTTATTTATTTATTTATTTTAAAGATTTTATTTATCTATTTGTCAGAGAGAGAGGGAGAGAGAGCGAGCACAGGCAGACAGAGAGGCAGGCAGAGGCAGAGGGAGAAGCAGGCTCCCTGCTGAGCAAGGAGCCCTATGTGGGACTCGATCCCAGGACGCTGGGATCATGACCTGAGCCGAAGGCAGCTGCCCAACCAACTGAGCCACTTGATTCTTATTCTGTTAACATCTTTTTGCTCAGAAAGGACACTGAATGTAACAACTGCTATTTCTTTCCTAGTTGTGCAAAGTGTGCTAAAAAGCACACTCAGAGTTAAACCTCAGTAAACATGAAGGGTTGCTTCTGTCTGACCTCTCCCACCAAAAGCCATCTGTCCAAGTAGCCTCTTATCACAAAGTCAAACATTCCCCAGCGGAGCTGTTCTTCAACAAACACCCCTCTGGTCCTCATAAACTTTATCTAGCTTTTGATTAGCTTTCAAATCAAGGACCATTAAAAAGAATCAAGACCATCTGAGAAATGGGGACAAGTTCAGTCTAGATAGAAAACCGCTTCAGAGAAAGTAATGAACAGGATTGAAACGATACTTGTCTAGACAAAGAAATCTTGGGAAATGTGCCAATTTAATGAGTTTAGAAAATTGTCACAATGATTGAGGGCGTTGTGGAACCTTCATGTCTGCAGATGACGCCAAGCACTTCCTGGTAATAAAACACTCAGCTCACAGGAATACACCAGGAGATCTCACAAAGCCATGTAAACGGACAAACAACCGTTTATTAGCTATAGTCTGAAAATCAGAGCAGAAATGGATCTCATATTTAATGACCAAACCAAGTCTGGGGATACCTTGGGATAACTATTAATAATGATTATCTTAATTTCCTGGCCCCATGAGGAGCAAAGATGTGTTTTGTTCATCTGAAACCCAAAGTATACCTTTGGTACCAGAACTTCAGAAAGTTCTGTTATCAATGTGGCAAATCTCAGAAAAAGAAGGGGTAAAGACAGAATCAGCATAGCAAAAAAGAAAAAAAAACAGACAAATTACAGGGCTTTTCAACAATACTGCTCTAACATTGTGCGGATTATCTTGATGGGAGGAAATTGGGCATTCATATGTAAAGAAAGATAACTTAAAGAGAACATGCTGCCCTTCGAAAAATTCTTGAAAACTGCTTCTGCTACTGAATATGGGCACACGCTAGTTTTAATTTTGACGAACATAGAATTGACATTTATTCTAAAATATCTATAAATTGAATTTGGGTAAACTAAATTATTTTAAATGCAGCAAGGAAGGACTTACATGCTCAGCAAAGACAATTGTCAGTACTTAATTTTTCCCATTTTACCTCTTTAGGTGGTACTTATGGGAACTCATATTTTCATAACTACAGGTGATTACATACAAACCCCTTCCAACAATTTTCCTGGTTATCAGTAGCAGTACATAGTATAAGCGATGTCAAGCCACCATTTCTTCAAAATTCACTGAGGATGAATACAAATATTATTTTCTTTATGCATTATTTTTTTAAACCAAAGTTGACTTTATTACATTTAATTGCAGTAAGAGATATCATAATGTTGGCTTCACTGAAATTCACCTCTGACTATTGCTTTCAGAGTCCATGAAAAGGAAGATGAGATCTGTGATAAGCAATAAACAAATCTAATTAATAGTTCTTAATTATACCCATTTTTTTCAGATTGCTAGTTGTTTCCCAATATTCCTTCTATTCTTTTATACCAATAATAACCCGAAATGTGAGTTGCTTACATGGTCACGCAGAAGAATACATTTCCCAGTGACATAATCAAGCTCCCTTGCAGCTAAGTACAGTCATGTGACAGAAAAGAAATTCAACAACCGGAAATTGTCTCTGGGAAGAGAGTGAGTTTTTAAAGTTTAAGTTCCATGTATTTGCTAATTTTCTATAATGAAGATATTCACTTCTATAGTTAAAATGTACAAGAAAATATTAAATATTTAATTGGGTTGAAGATTTAGGATATAAAATATATTGTAGACACTGATGCTCTTTACAGATCCTAGAGAGTTTAAACACTTTTGAAAAATCCTGTACTATAGAGAAGTTTCATTAATTTTTGACATTTGCATGGAGTGTTTATGAATTATGCTTAATTTCTCTGCAGTGAAATAATGATTGGAAAAATTAGTAAATGTGGGCTGCCTAGGTAGCTCAGTCGGTGAAGAGACGGACTCAACTTCAGCTCAGGTCCTGATTTCAGGGTCCTGGGATTGAGGCCTGCAATGGGCTTCGTGCGCTCAGCAGAGAGTTTGCTTCTCTCTCTCCCTCTGCCCTTCCCCCCTTCTCAAGCACTCTCTAAAATAAATAAATAAATAAATAAATAAATAAATATTTTTCTTTTCTTTTAAAGATCATTTATTTATTTATTTGACACACACACACAGAGAGAGAGAGAGAGAGAGCAAGTGAATACGAGCAGGGGAGTGACAGGGAGAGGGAAAGGAGAAGCAGGCTCCCCGCTGAGTAGGTAGCCCAACATGGGACTTGATCCCAGGACCCTTAGATCATGACCTGAGCTGAAGGCAGGCACTCCACTGACTGAGACACCCAGGCTCCCCATAAATAAATAAATCTCAAAAAAAAAAAGAAAAATTAGTCAATGCATATCAACCTAATATTACAGATTTAAATCAACTAAACCCTAATTCCTATTAACATATAAACATTCATATAAACTCTTGATATAAAATGGTCATGTGCCTAAAATCTAAAATGTCAGATGTGATATTTTTGCTAGTGAAGTTTTCACTTGTATTATTTCCTTAGAAATCAAATGCCTATTTTCCCAAGAATGTAGTAGGTATTTGCTTAAGTAGAACTTCCCTGCTGAACTGACTACCTTTGGAGGACAAGTGCTCTCACTCACCCTCCCAGCCCCAACATCCTCCCTCAAGAACAACATGGGCTTTATGAGTCTTTATTTCTTCAACTTCCAGTAAAAAAAGAATGGTAGTTCTTGGATGTGAGCGTCAATTAACCCGTGCTTGCCTGGGAGGCCTGTCCTCTACGCCAATCATGGCTAGAGCAGCAGGCAAGGAAGGGAAAATGGTACTTGAAAGGGGAATTTGGAGAGGAGTCAAAGACGAAAGAGAGAACACACACATTCTACGTAAGTGACAACTTTACTTGTGACTACAGTGACCCTATTATGTCAAACAAAAAAACAATATGGTCTAGCAAGTATATTTATTTATTTGGATAATCCAATGTTGGGCATGTCCCCAAATAGAGGTATGTGTGGCCCTTTCCCAAGGTGAGCCCTCCAAGTAACAACTATGGAAGTAAGAGCTATAGAACCCAAATCTAAGTTCATTTCCCTATATAGGTGTATATATGGAAATTCTTAAGTTCTCCAGTAAGAAAACCTCTAAGGTTTTAAATTCATTTAAAGCAGAACTGGATTTTCTTTTTTCATTTCTCTGTGACTCAGAAAGAGTTTGGGTTTTATTAGGGAGCCAGTATGTTCATGCTGGGAGTTTCTGTTAATCCACTAAGAAGCTTTGTGGCAATCCCATTAGGATTGAAACAAAATGTTTACCAAACCAGAGGTCCACTCTAGTAGTTCCCCTGGTGTTTTATGGAGACAGTGAGCCTTTAGAGTTTTCAGAAGGTCAAACTAATTTTGTTCTTAGTGGTAGTGATAAGATTCGGAAAAACAAACAGCCCCACAGATCAAACATTTGTAGAGTATTAAAAGGATATTATTGCTTGGTACTTACTGGTCACTCTAACTTCCAGGCTGAATGTGTAACTCTTGAAATCACTTCAAATCCATCTGAACTGAATATTTAGCTTATCCGCAGGACTCCAAATAGCCAATTTGCATACACTTGGCCCTTCCGTTTCTCCCTTCTCTTTCCTTCCCTATTCTGTTCTAAAATGGTGGAATCAACCACATTAAAAAAAAAAGCCGTAACGTGAATGTCAGTTTCCAGGCTGGGATCGGCGGTCTGCTGACGACACTAAGCTCTGGCTTGCTTCGTGGTCTCAGCACAGCCAGCTGTGCGGAACAAAACATAACACACTTGCACTTGGATTTCAGTCAGCCTAAAGACTAGAACAGCATGAGGAACTCCCGTCAGTTTTCACTGTGTAAAAGCGATGCTTCAGTAAATGTCAGAGCAACTCTGGATAATGTTACGCAGCTTATAGGTCAGAACTACCCATAAACACCAGGCTGAAGGAATGTTCTCTGTTTTGTTCCATTTCTCCAAGAGGAAGGCGATGGGGGGACTTCTAACAGGGTCGGAAGAGGTGCCCTGATGGCGTAAACGTCACGACATGGAGGAAAGAGAATCAACGTGGGACAGGAGACTCTCACTGCTGATGTTTACCAGTTTGGCAAATTATTTAGGAGAAATTATTAGGCAAATTAAGTTTCAGTTGCTACAGCTATCAGAATCATACAGATGACACGGGAATTCAATGAGGATCACTTGAGAATGAGTAATCCCTTCTCTGGTGTGAGGCTGGCTGGCAGTGAAGAGTTTACCACTCCCTTTTTTCCTGACCTCCTGAAGGGTCAGATATATCCCCCTAGAAGTTAAAATTGACCTAACAGGGGCATGTGAGCTCTGCAACCAGCCGGTGGGGCTATACACCAGAGCAGGGCCACTTACTAGCTGTGCAAACTGGGATGAGTTATTTAACATGGTACTTCAGTTTACCCATCTGTAAAATGGGATATTAATAATTCTTATCTTGTCTGGAAAATGAATTTGTAAACTGTCCCTAACAATTCTGCAGACCCTTCTATTAGTTCTTGGAATTTTCCCCACCTCCGGATGCACTGTACGGTTCTTCTAGAGAGGCAATGAACTGCATTTCCGCTGTTCCAGCATGAACCATGAGAAACTGAGTAAGGCATAATCACCCCTTGGTAGTTATGACAGGACCATAATGGCAAGACCCTGTGAGACCATCTAACCTCACAGACAGAAGCCAGAGTTCTATCTCTGATAGCTGGTGAGTTCCAGTCCAACTCCCTCTCATCTCTTAGACTAGAAATGTCCTGTGGCTCAATGAAGGTGGCTTATCGGGGCTTTTAGGTATATAAGCTATTCACAAGGCTAAAATCTACAAGGTGGTATTTTCAACACGAAAGGTGAACAAATTATGCCCTTGAGCCAAATCCAGCCCACCACCTGTTTTAGTAAATATAGTTTCGTGGCCCATACCCATTTGTTTACAGGTTGTTTATTGCTGCTTTCAGACTACAAATGCAGACTGAAACAATCATCACATAGAACATATACCCAGTAACGCCTAAGGTATTTACTATCTGGCCCATTACAGAAAAATTTTACTGACTTCTGGTCTCTACCATGGATAAAGCCTGATTCAGGACTGCGAACTTCTTTAGGTTTCTGGGTCCAACAAACATTAATATTGTGTCTCTGCTCACCTTTATTTTTCTTCAATATTTCATTTATTTATTGGAGAGAGAAAGAGACATAGCATGCGTGCAAGAGTGGGGGATGGGGAGAGAGAGAAGCAGGCAACGGTGGAGGATGTTTCCAAGGCACCAAGGGCAGTCCTGTTTCCATGCCAGTGTGTACGTGCATGCGTGTGTGTGTGTGTGTAACTAGGGGAGTGCTCTGTGAAGCTGGGAGGTCCAACCTCACAGAGACAGGAATGGAGAGACAGCAGAGCCTTGGAGAGGGCGGGCGCTGGAGAAGGGTCCTCACAGGCCATGCTGACCTCAGCTCCCAGGAACAGCAGGTGCTTTGGGCTCAGGCAGTGGCTGGAGGCAGCTACACCTGCTGGGCTGGGCTTTCAGAAGGGGTGGCTGTAACCATGGGCACATCCTTAGCTGGGCCCAGGTGCCCATTCAGGACCCTGAGATCAGAAGGCAGACACTTAACCAAGTGAGCCACCCAGGCTCCCCTCTGCTCACCTTTATTACCCCAATAATAAATACACATTTGGCCTACAGAAAGTTCTCAGCAAATGTTGATTACTTCTGAATCACAGATTATAGGACGCCTTGGGCTACATGTAACAGAAAATCAGACTGACATCACTATAAGTAACATGGAAATATAGTACAGTGCTTAGAGAAGAAGCCCAGCGGTATAGCAGGTTCTAGGACATCAGGATGTTGGCAACAGTTCTCTGCCATTGTTTTGGCTCAGCTTCGTCATTGTGCTGGCTTTCATCCTCAACAGCAACTGCAATAACACGTTTCATTGAATATGTACAGTGGGAAAGAGAACCTTCCAGAAACTGGGCTGTATGTTTGAGTGGGTCACTGTTGGCCTTATGTCTACCTCTAAACCAATGACAGTTGTTTGAGGACTATTAGTCAAGGGATGATTAATTAATTTTTAAAAATCCACTGCTGGAGGTGAAGAAAATTGAAATTTGTGTAGGGAGGAAGAACAGAGAAACGTATGCTGTCAGCCCAGCAGAGTTCATTACTGAGACAAGCCCAAGAGTAGGTGCCAAAGAGAACATTAAGTCCAGATAAGTTTTCATGTACTGTGGCCAAATGGAAATGACATCTTCTCAGTAAGAGTAAAGCCCAAATGAACTGCTAAAATTATAAACTGAAGATTTCTTAGTCAGGCGAAGTCACGAAATAGACATTTAACAATGTTTGGTTTTAGGCGTGGAAGATCAGGTAGAGTAATATTTTGTTAGTAAGATTTTTTTTTTTTTAGGAGGAGATACTATGAACCATGTCTTCTTTTATGTTAGGGCGAGCTCTTCCAAAGTTAGAAAAATCTAAGGTACAAAATGATCAACAAAGATCTTTTTGTGCTTCCAGACTCTATTTTTTTCCATTTGCATTCACTGTTGGTAGCTCGATTTTATTGGCATCACCTCCTTCCTCTTTTTTGACTGCCTGAAAGCCATCATTAAAGCAAAGTGATTTGTTTTTCACAGAGAACATTTAAAATACTCTTAGTCTGTAATAGCTGAAACCTGGGTCTAGATATCTCCTACCATTTCTTCCTGCTTGTTCTGAAGGAAAATAAATATATCGGAGCATTTTGGGTGAACCTAAAATGCTCTGTTAGTAGGTAGACACCTCTTTCCAGACTATAGTTCACGCCTGGAGGTAATTATCAGGCCTGCCATGTGCCTTCTGGGTGCAGAGCACCTTCAGGAACACCCAGAGACCAATCTCGTTTTAATTAATGCCACACTTTGGGGCTACATGGGCTGTAGTGCACAGCCAGGCATCGGGCCTAAAGCATTGATTCAACACAATTTTGACATTCCTCTATGTTTCTTTTTTAAGAATAACCTACTGCAGTGAATAAACACACAAAGAAACAATAAATTCACTGCTTTCCAAAGTCTTGTTGACTTACTTTCCATATCACTTACTTCTCTGTAATCATCCTAATTCTTAAAACTTTTCTTGGTCTTCCATTTCCTTCTGAAACTCATTAGCAGACTCTGAAGGCAGTTTTGTGGTTCATGGTAAACAGCTAAAACACAGTTGACAGGTAATTGCCAATGTCAAATCTTTTTCACATTTCAAGGCCAAGCTCAAGCGTTAGCTCTTCTGTGAAAACCATTCCTTCAGTTTCTTATTCATAATTAATTTCACTTCCTCTGGACACTGACAAAATATCAACCTACACTTCTATAACACGGTAAAAACAATCACCACAACAGTAATTAAGATCCCTGTTTGGTCTGGCAAACTTCTTGGTTGGCTTTTCCAAAAGCTAACTCTGGAATGTAGATTTGTGTGCAAGCGACTTATGGAGTACCCTTAGGAGGAACACAGAAGGAAAGGGCGGAGACAGGAGAGAAAAGGGGGGAGGGGCTAAGTGAGGGTGTGGTCTTTAGGGGAAGTCCCATCTCAGCATGATTCCAGCAGAAACTGTGAGACAGAAGCTCCACGGCAAAGGCTGTCAGCCATTGGCTTGGGACTGCCCAGCAGGGACAGAAACTCCAGTTTGCCTGGTACTTGTGGCTCTCTAGCCCTACCGCCAACACTAGTCCCCCAAGGGTAGTCCTCTAAAGAAGGTACTAGACACCATCCTTAGCAGTACACGTGTGAAAACTGGGAGACGAGAGCACAGACCCACAAGGGACCTGAGTGGAGCTCAGTAGAGCACTGCTAGTGTTCACTACAACACATACCAACAATAGGGCCGATGATTCTAGCCAGCAATTATTAAGTACTTGCTGTATGCCAGCATTCTTCTAAGCCCTTGATAGTATTAGTTTATTTAATCCCTACAACAATCTTATGAGGTGCCTAATGCTATTATTTCTGTTTTGTCAAATGAGGGAACTAGATTTATCCATGGAAACAACCTATCTAAACTGACAGAAAGACTTCACGGTGTGACTGAGATGTGAATCAAAAAACGTGGCTTGTGATTCAACAACACGTACCCAAAACACCACACCACTCACTTCGGTGTGGCTTCTCAATATACAAAACTGTTAAGAGTGACAGAACCCAAGTCATCTGGCCTGGGTTCCTATGTTGGTAGCTGAGAACAAAAAGAGACAACATATTTAATACAGTTGGTACAGGGAAAAAAAAACCTCAATAAAATATTAGCCACTATTTTTATTAAAGATGAGAAGAACATACAGCAGCTTTAAAAAATGTATTTTCTATAAAGGTATCACTTGGGTCTATCAGAGACTTTCTTTTGCTTTCCTCAAATAAGTTTGAAGAACCAGGAAATCAACAACTTCATTCGCAATAGCTCTGTTGTATGTTACACAGTCCACTAAATTTCTTTACAGAGAATAAGGGAAAAGGACAACGGAAGAAACAGGAAAGGGGAAAAAGAGTGTAAAAGATTATTAGGGAAAGGTATTGGGAATGATAGAAGCAAACTTTCTGAAGAAATTCGTATTCATTGTACTTCGGTGTTTCTGAGGCTGCGGCTATTAAAATTGTGTTCTCCTGAGTAGAGTGATTTTTAATTCCCCCGGGCATGTCATCAGTTACCAGCTAGTACCTCACCTCCCATAAACAATATAACTTTTTGCAGCACATTAGGAAATTTAGTCACTTTTCGTGACTGGAATACAAATGCCAAAAAAAATCATTTCTGATATCTTTAAAAATCATTCACTGCCTTAACCTGAATTCCAGGCCTAGAAAAACTGCAATAATTTTCATCCAAGCCTTTCTTCCTTTAAGATTGCTTGAATTCTTATGAAGGATGGAAATAAAAGTTCTGGGCTCTTAACTATGAAGTAAGCATCAATCGAGACTATTTCAATGTATTTCCAATTCTAGGATCCTAGTTCCTTTAAGCACACTGAATATATTTGCAACATAAGAAGATAACCATATGACAAGTTTTCTCCTCAATAAAAAATGAAATACAATAAACTTAAGCTTTTTGTGGTCTTTTCCTTATGTTTGTGGAAATGGTCTTTTCCTTATGTTTCCTTACGTTTGTGGAATTTTCCTTATGGTTGACTTCCAGTTTCACAGCGTTGTGGTCAAAATGATCACAGTTTTGGGAGACATGTAAGACACAGAAGCTACCGGCTGCACAGCTGGTACTCACTAAGAAGGGAACTCTATTTATTTCTGCTCCTCTAGTCAGGGGTGAGATGGAATAGCCAAATATATTTAACAAGCAACCCAGCACAAGCAGCAACCCATCCCAATGGGTGTTACAACCAATCAGAACAATGTTCGCACCGTTCGGAAGAGGTGGTGCAACCAATCAGAATGGCTGTGAGCTGAAACACAGGTGAGGTCATGCCTGGGGATCCAGCTAAATATCAACCTTGCCTACAACGGATGGGAAACTCAACTGGGCCCATTCTACTCAACATTACTCACACAGAGACTTATTTTTTTTAAAATTCAGGTTATGTATGGGGTAAAAATGAGAGTTTTCCTCTCTCCAGATCCCCTTCTGCTCTCAGCTATGGTGGGAAGGAATTCTCAGAAAGACTGACCTGAGAAAGGCATTACAAATAAATAATTGTGAACTTACGTACCAGGCACTACACATGTATTGTGTCCCTTAATCCTCGCAACAACACTATGAGGTGGGCAATTATATATCCTTGTTTTAGGGATGAGGGAACTAAGGCATGGAGAAACTGAGTCACTTGAACAAGGTCACACAATACATCTCAGAGCTGGTATTCAAACACGAGCAGGCCTTCTACTTCACTACCGCTTACTATATTATTAGCAAATAATTCCTAAAAACGGTATTATTATGATATTATTAGCAAATGGCATTCTCATCAGCACCATATCATCTGCTCGATTCCATCCTCCCGTCTAGCTAATGATAAAATATCCAAGACATTCTCTGATGTGTGGGCTACTGCTGGGGACCCATAATGTCACTGACCAACATTTGTCTCCAGCATGGTCACAGTTGCCCAATTTCTGATCTAACCTGCTTCAAAGAGACAGTAGTCAAGAAAAGCAGAAAAAATTTTTAAAAAATATATTACCTTATTCTCTTGTCCTCCACTTTTTTCAAGTATTCATCTCTCTTTAAGACTCCCAGGATCATTTCCTTCTCATGATCTAACAGAAATGACAGATTGATAAACTCCGAGTTCTTAGACATGGTATTCCAATAGCAGCTCTGAACAGCGGTGGTCGAATCTTCCAGGAAAATTGATATCCACAATTCTGGATGCTAATCAAGTATTCTTCCGGGCTACACAGAAAAGAGACACCACTGGGATTACATTCCAAGGAAGTCTTTATTGTTCTAACCCAGAAAGATCACCAAAGCCTTTGCTATAGTGTCTGGTCTGGGGGCAGCTAAGTTTCACCAATGGTGACAAAAGCCAATCCTTCAGAATAGCACAGAGCAGGAATCATATCTGCTGGGGCAGAATCCAGAAAACCCAGGGAAGACAGAGAAGACAAAGGAGAGAAAAACTAGGTAGGAAAATTAATTAGGCCATTTCCTGAAGAGCACACACAGTGTCTACTGTTTGAAATAGTGATATACTTAACTCAAAAAAAATGTTAATCATAAGCAGGCAATCATTAAGTAATTTATTTAATAAATTATTTTTTATTTCATGGCTTATTATCATGAAATATTATTTATATTTAGTTGATTCCAGGTTCTCTGTGCAAATTCAGCTTTTCTGCCTTATAATTAGTTTCCTTTACTAGCTAGGTCCCGCTACCACCCTTCCAGCTGACCCATGGGTGAACTGAGTCACCACTGTGGGACACCAAGTGCACAGTCTAGACTGTTCCTTAACTGCCTCCCCCCTATTGCTTCCCTTCTTCCCCACAGCTGGGATGATTGCATGAAAAGCACTGCTGGCAAAACAAATATGATTATGAAAACAAATATGAACCAGTGCTACATGTATCCCTTGGAATGTTTCCTACAACCTTAGCAATGAATGAAAAAAAAATCAAGTTACAGAAGACTTCATGCAGAATGACAGCATATATGTGAAAGAAAAAAACTGTAGCAACATTATGTCTAATTTAGGAATATATACATTTGTAGTATCGATACAAGGGATTTCAAGGAGAATTCGGAGGTACGATCCAAGAGAATGCAGGAACTTCAACCATATTGGATAATGTTTTACTGTCAGGATGACTATATCTCATGATACATATATGTGAATTATTCAAGGTATCTATTACATACCACAAAATAGCTGTTCCAAAACTTCCCCTTACCAACATAAGAAGCTCACCGGGCCTTGTTCTTCACCCTAACTCTTGAGCACATTCTTTTACTAGCTTGGTAGATAGAGTCTCTCTGTACATCCCCATAAGAATGAAGATTCTAGGCCTACGGCCTTCTCCCCTGACAGAGTCCCTCAATCGCCCTCCCAGGTCTATGAATTAGAGTCTATGTGCAAGTTGCACTTCGTTTGCTTGATTATAGCTAGGTTTCCAAGCATAACTAGATACCCAAAGGCTGCTTTGGGGCCTCCCAGTTGCCACAAGGCTAGGCTGACATCAAAATCTCAGGAGATCAGAAAGGACAGCGTCTTGTCCAAAGCCTAACTTTCCAAAGTCCCTAGGTGTTTGTTCTATACGTTGTATACCAAACCATAACTTGGCTGAAATAACTCAGAACTGAAATTCTTCTGATAGGTCAGGAGCTAGCCCCCTCTGAGAAAACTGCCCTGGTCAGTACAGACTTTCCAGATGGACTCCAGGCCTTTCCTCCATCTTCAAAATCCTAGAAGCAGCAGAGATCTGAGAGTCCCAAGTTGACGTGAATAGGAAGCAACAAGGTTAGAGCAAAGGGGGCCTTCAGAAAGGTTAACGGTTTGGTTTTCCTCGGCAACTGTGGTCTCCTCAGATGAAGAACACAACTGGTTTTTCCACCCCTTTCGTTGTACATCTGGTCTCACTGAAATGGAAAAGCCACTTGGAACTCATGGATGAAAATGCTACCATTACAGACAGGTTCACTTAGAATGTATGTTTTTAAAGATTTTATTTATTTATTTGACAGACAGACATCACAAGTAGAGAGGCAGGCGGAGGGGGGTGGAGGGGGAGCAGGCTCCTTGCTGAGCAGAGAGGCCAATGTGGGGCTCAATCCCAGGACCCTGAGATCATGACCTGAGCCGAAGGCAGAGGCTTTAACCCACTGAGTCACCCAGACACCCCTAGAATGTATTTTATATTTGAAATCTCAGATTTGAATGCCCTGTGTGAATATTCTGTAGAATTGTAATTAGAAGTTATTCAAGAGGATAGGAGCCACCAAATGTTTGAGTTGAAGCTTATGGCTATCCTTGCCATGGATCGTAAATGCAAATCGTTGGAGAATAAAAGGAGGGAGGGCAGTAACACCTCAAGGTAGCCTCTGAAAGTGACAGAGAAGATATGAAATCATACAAGGATATAAAGGAAAGGAAATGGCCCTGGGAAAGTTTCGTTAACAAAATTAGCCCTAATAGATTTTTACTCATCCGTACTAAGACTGAACAGAATGGATTTATATATGAGTGGCCAAGGAGATTAGAAGGAGCTAAAATTTTATCTAGAAAATGAGGGTGTTTCCTCCAGGAGGTAGGACTGAATTGTGATTTTAATTTAGTAACACGGAATCTAACTGATAATAGTCCTTCTGGAGAAAGATGGGGTGAGGAAGAGGAGATGGTGAGCCTGGGCACAGACAAAGGAGAGCTAAGGAGCTAGATGCCCATGATGTCCATCCAGGCGCTGACCAAAAGGAAAGCACTTGGGCCTCAAAACGAAGGTAACCCATTTATTCCCTGTCATGCATGGTCCATGTTGAGTGATGGGGCCTCCATCTAGCAAATTTCATGACATTAATCACGCAAATCATAAAACCATTTCCATTTCCTCTTCATTGGATTTCACTTCCTCCTGGACATCACTGATTGTAAATTGGCTTGCCATAGAGCTCTCTTTCTGGGGAGTGGATACCTGGGCCCTGCTAATGGGACACTCTGTGTTTCGTTGTGTTTGAACCTATGTCTAATCCGTTCTCTGTACACCAACCAAAGGAAATTTCTGAGCCGTTGGAGGACAGCATCTGGGCTGGGATGAATTCACCTAAATCTCTATAATTGTTTAATGCCTCTTTTCAGCTAGTTCAAAGATCCTTCTGGAGAATCCTTTGCCCCCTACACACTTTCACCAGGTGAGAAATAAGAGTGAAACAATCACCAGTGCCTTTTAATATCGAATTCTATTATTATTATTATTTAGTTAAACATGCCTAGTAAAACACTAGTCTGATCAGAAGAAATCCATTTTTGTTTTATTTTTCAATACATTCACTTAAACAGAAATCTTTCCGTGAACATTTCAGATGTGAATTTTCCCCTCTCTGCCCAGCAGCCTTGCCAAACTGAGCTAAACTATTTAAAAAGATGACAAAAATGTTTCTAAGTCATTCTTTTGCCTTTAAGCAAAGGCAGCTTAGGACAGATCATTAACTACTGAGCACCAGAAAAGACACAATAACAAAAAATTCTAGGGGCGCCTGTGTGCTCAGTCGTTAAGCATCTGACTCCCAATTCTGGCACAGGTCATGATCTCAGGATCGTGGGATCAGGCCCTGCATTGGGCTCTGTGCTCAGTGCAGAGTCTGCTTGAGATCCTCTCCCTCTCCCTCGACCCGTCCCCCACCTCTCTCTCTAAAAAACAAAATCTTCAAAAAATTCTCACAGCATCACCAAAAGGCATCGTTTTTTTAAAGCATTTTTTTTGTTTTTTTAAATTTATTTTTTATATGAGTGTTCAGCATAACAGTATTCATTATTTTTGCACCACACACAGTGCTCCATGCAATCCGTGCCCTCTATAATACCCACCACCTGGTACCCTGACCTCCCATCCCCCGCCCCTTCAAAACCCTCAAATTGTTTTTCAGAGTCCATAGCCTCTCATGGTTCATCTCCCCTTCCAATTTCCCCCAACTCCCTTCTCCTCTCTAACTCCCCATGTCCTCCATGCTATTTGTTATGCTCCACAAATATGTTCTGAGCAACACACTGAAATATAATACCGATTGATATTTTAGTCAAAGGAAAGAGTTGAACACAGCCTATTAAGAAGTACTTAAAATGCAGCTCTAAAAGTGAACTATTTCTGGAAGGGCTCTTAGAATGAAATTAATAAAAATAAAATCAGCTTCTTGTTTGTCACTGTGTGACAACACAACAGTGTGGGAGATTTCTGGCACACTTAGAGATGCTCAGGATACACGTGAAACAGCACATGCAAAATGCACCTGGGAGTGCCTTTCAAATGGCTGAGCCAGCAAGAATCCACGTGTCTGTCAAAGACCACAGAGATAAAGATGCCGTGGGGAGTGAAATAAATAGTTCTTTTCACGATGAAAGACTCAAGGGCCGGTGGTATGGAATCACATGCATTTTTTTTCAGTAGCGCAGTTTTTTCCTACATGGACAACTGTGTGGCACATTCAATGGTAGTGCAGTAGTTGAATTATTTTTTTTAAAGATTATTTGAGACAGAAAGTGAGTAAGCCAGTGAGAGAACATGAGTGGGGGGGTGTCAGAGAAGAAGACTCACTGCTGAGCCAGGAGCCTGATGTGGGACTCAATCCCAGGACTCTGGGATCATGACCTGAGCCGAAGGCAGACTTAACCCACTGAGCCACCCGGGTGCCCCTCAATTTTTTTTTTAAATTTCACAATGTTATTGATTCTCTGAACATTAATTGGGAGGCCAATTATATTAGCAGCTTTATAGCAATGTTCCAAGAGTGGAATGTTTCACAGTAATGACTAACACTTAAGTAGCTCAACTAATCCTTAGAACTCCTTCACTAAATAAGTTCTAATACCCCCATTTTATAGATGAGAAAGCTGAGGCCTAGAGAAGTTAATTCACATGCCCGAGTAGTAAGTAACTCAGCGCAGTTTGGCTTCAGGGACCCTGCTTTTAATGATTAATGAGGTTGCCTCTCAGTCCCTCCATTGACCAACAGCCTCCCACAAGATGTCGTAAGATATTATATAGAATTTTTAAAAAGTTCTTTAGTCCAACAAAATTTCATATATGTCCAGTTAAATCACATTAAATATTTTTTCTCCTACGGAACTTCTCAGGGTGTCTGATGTTCTATTGTTAACTGTGAAGTTTCATGGAACACTCAGTTTGGAAAAAAATTTCTAATGTTATTCAGTTCTTATCTTGGCATCTTGTATTTTGGTATTGCTCTTTCCTTTTTTAAAGATTTTATTTATTTATTTGACAGACAGACATCACAAATAGGCAGAGAGGCAGGCAGAGAGAGAGAGAGAAGGAAGCAGGCTCCCTGCTGAGCAGAGAGCCCCATGTGGGGCTTGATCCCAGGACCCTGAGATCAAGACCTGAGCCAAAGGCAGAGGCTTAACTCACTGAGCCACCTAGGTGCCCCTACTTTGTTATTTCTAAATTGAAAACATCTTCCTACTTCTTTTACAGGACTACAACTATGTTTTTTTTTTAAGATTTTATTTATTTATTTGTCAGAGAGAGAGGGAGAGAGAGCGAGCACAGGCAGACAGAGAGGCAGGCAGAGGCAGAGGGAGAAGCAGGCTCCCCGCCGAGCAAGGAGCCCTATGCGGGACTCGATCCCAGGACGCCGGGATCATGACCCGAGCCGAAGGCAGCTGCCCAACCAACCGAGCCACCCAGGCGTCCCAGGACTACAACTATGTTTAAAAAAAAAAAAACTGGTTAGGTGGGGCACCTGGCTGGCTCAGTCAGTTAAGAATCTGACTCTTGATTTTAGCTCAGGTTATGAGGGTTGTGAGATGGAGCCCCACGTTGGGCCCTGCACTCAGCAACAAGTCTGCTTGGGATTCATTCCCTCTTCCTTTCCCTCCCACCTCTGTCCCTTCCCCTGCTCTCTCTCTCTATCTCTCTCTCAAATAAATAAAATCTTTTAAAAATGGTTAGGAAAAAATCTAAATAAATTGAAGAGAGAAAAATTCAAAAGAAAAATCAGAAGATATACTTAAATCTCATTTGGCAGCTCCCCTAAATG
Source organism: Neogale vison (assembly GCF_020171115.1). Lineage (NCBI taxonomy): Eukaryota > Metazoa > Chordata > Mammalia > Carnivora > Mustelidae > Neogale > Neogale vison. Next base: position 98,352,294 of record NC_058105.1, read on the forward strand.
CTTTTTAACTACTAAGACTATAAAATTCTATAATGTCCCCCCAATGCATCATAGAATGGATCACATACAAATTTAAAATAACTGTACGAAGGAAACCGCCACACATAAAAGAACCAAGTGATGCCTTAATATAAACCAGGAAAATATTAATATCTTGAAAATATAATAAGATAAATACAAGAAAATAATAAAATAAGGGGCAAATAACAGGCATCATACAGTATTAGCAATTCACAAGTAAATCACACAAACATGAAAAGATGCTCACTTAGCTCACTAGTTATATAAAGGCAAATTGCAAGGAGAAAACATTTTTGCTTTCCCATTCAATTATAAAAATGTAAAATATAAAAATCTGTACCATCCAGTGTTTAATGAGGGTGTGCAAAAATAGGTAAGCTTGTGTCCCACTGGCAGAAGGAGAGATAAGTTCAGTCCCTAGGTGAGATCATTTTCTGTGGGTCTTCTCCATATCTACCATGTCTTGTGAGCAGAGCCACTAGCTGGCCTTCTGTTCTGGACAATCCTTCCAAGGACCTTTGTTTAGTGACCAGCCTTGGAAGACACTGTGTCTATGTATGGATTAAGGAACAGATTTGCTTATGATTTGTTGAACAAAGCAAGTCTCTCTCCAGGGAAGAGGGCAGATTTCCTGGCAGCTCATTGTAAAAAAAAAAAAAAAATTGAGGTTCCCTAAGTTCAGGGTTCCTCAGCTATTACACAAATGCACTACGTGGACTATTTTTACCCGAGCACTCGAGGACAAGGGCAAGCAATGCCAACATGAAACCCCCTGAGACTTCCTGTGCTCTGAGTAAAAGTCCATTGCATCTGACCCAAGAGTAGCAGGTCTTTAACTATCATCTGTAAAACCATGTCAGGCCTATACTCATTAGCCTGAAAGGAAGGCAAAATCTCAGAGCCTTTAGAATTCTCATCACCCCCCTTTTTTTAAAAAGATTTTATTTATTTGAGAGAGAGAGAGAGAGAGAGAGAGCACGCATGAAAGGGGCAAGGGGCAGAGGGAGAAGCCAGCTCCCTGATGAGCAGAGGGCCTGATGTGGGACTTGATCCTGGGATTCCAGGATCATGACCTGAACCGAAGGCAGTTGCTTAACCAACTGAGCCATGCAGGTGCCTGTCTCATCACCCTTTTTAGAGGATGAGTTGAATCTTTGAAAATTGGTCAAAGGGTACCAGGTTTCAGTTATGTTAGATGAGTAATTCCCAGAGTTCGACTGTATAGCATCGTGCTTCGTGTTATAGGGGCGCCTGGGTGGCTCAGTGGGTTAAAACCTCTGCCTTCGGCTCAGGTCATGATCTCAGGGTCCTGGAATTGAGCCCTGCATCAGGCTTTCTGCTCAGCAGGGAGTCTGCTTCCCCCCTCTCTCTCTGCCTGCCTCTCTGCCTACTTGTAATCTCCATCTGTCAAATAAATAAATAAAATCTTTTAAAAAAGAACACTGTGTTATATACTTAAAAAATTTCTAAGTGTCCTTACCAACCAACCATCCATCCATCCATCCATCCATCCATCCATATGTATGTATGTACATACATAGGATGGGAGGAAACATTCAGAAGTGATGAATATGCTTATGGCATTGATTGTGGTGATAATTGCATGGCTGTATGCTTATCTCCAAACTCATTAAGTTGTATACATTAAATATGTACAGCTTTTTGTGCATTAATCATACCTCGGTGAAGTTTTAAAAATTAAGATGTACGGAATGCCTGGGTGGCTCAGTGGGTTAAAGCCTCTGCCTTCGGCTCAGGTCATGATCTCAGGGTCCTGGGATCGAGTCCCGCATAGGGCTCTCTGCTCAGCAGGGAGCTTGCTTCTCCATCTCTCTCTGCCTGCCTCTCTGCCTACTTGTGATTTCTGTCAAATAAATAAATAAAAATCTTTCAAATAAAAAAATTTAAGATGTGCATTTTTGACAACTTTTAAGAATCCATCTGATAGAAAAATACCTGTGTGTATATGTGAAGATTATGTATTGATATTCATGGTAGCATAATTATCCAGAGAAAATTTTGAAATTGCCTCATGTTACAGCAATACCATGGTTCTATATTAAAGTGAGGTATTTAAAAATATGTACCAACATGGGGATGTCTAAACTACATTGCTAGTTGAAAAAAGGGATATAGTTATGCTTTCAAATATGTATGTGTCTAACACAATGCCATCAATATATGGATATTTATAATATACACAAATGCAAAGGAAAAGGCATAGAATAATACATACTGATCTGTTAATCAAGTTGCCTATAACAATGAAAGCTTAGGGGGTTACAGAAGAAACGAAATTTATTTCCATATTGTTTATTATTTTCTTTTCTTTCTTTCTTTCTTTAACATTTTATTTGAGAGAGAGCACAGGTAAGCACAAGTTGGGGGAGTCACAGAGGGACAAGCAAACTTCCAGTTAAGCTTGGAGCCCAATGCAGGGCTTGATCCCAGGACCCTGAGATCATGACTTGAGCTGAAATCAGATGCTTAACTGAGCCACCCAGGTACCCCCCATATTGTTTATTATTTTAGACACATTCATGTAATCATATATTCTTTATGTCTTTAAAAAATTTCAAGAAACAATAAGGTTTGGTGGCCGAGTGTGGTTAGAAGGAAGAGAGAAGCCAAAAATAATTTTAAGAATTTGACCTTAAGAGAATATAGGTGACATTGCCAATGATAGGGAATTTGGGTAGCTGTGCTGGTTTTGATAGGCAATAATGAATTTTGGTTTCAGATATATTGTGAATTAAGTGATACCACTTGGGCTCTTCTGTGTCAATTTCCTGCTTCTATTTTGTTCTTCTACATCAGATTTCCTTTAAAACATAAATTGGATCATTGTTACTCCCAAGCTTAGGATCTTTCATTGTTTTCCCTTTGTTCCTTAAAATTCAAATTGTTTAATATGGTTTAAAAAACACTTTATGATCTGACTCTAGCCTACCCCTCTCTCACACATCTACCATTTAACCATATTCAACACTTCATTCTTCTAAAAAAGCCATGGTTTCTTCACCTCCACATCTTCCTACCTACAAGACTCGGACTGGAACACCTTCTCCTCTCTTCACCTGCTCACTCCTAAGTATCCACATGCATCTGCCTAAATGACTGACTCCTAGTTTAACTGGGGTATCTGTGATATGCTGAATAATAACCTCAAAGAGGCTCATGTACCAGTCATCAGAACCTTTTCAGAGGTGACTGGGTTAAGAATCTTGAAAAGGGAAGATTATCCTGGATTATCCAGATGGGCCCAATGTAATCACAGGGGTCCTTAGGAGGGGGAGGTAGTAGAGCTAAAAGTCAGGAAAAGAGGTGTGATGATAGCAGTAGAGGCTGGAGTGATGGTCTTTGAAGATGAAGGAAGGGACTATGAGCCAAGAAAAGCAGGCAGCCCCTAGAAGCTGGAAAAGGCAAGGAAATGGATTCTTCCCTGGAGCCTCCAGAAGGAAGTCCTGCCAACACCATGATTTTAGACTTGAGACCCATTTTGACTTCTAATGAATGAGATAAAGACTAAAATATTGAAGAATCAATGACTGAAATAAAAATCTCATCTCAGGAGAGAACATTGAATCAGCCTAAGATGATGCTCTATATAAAAATAGAAGGGGAAAAAGAAACCAAACTCAGGGCAGATGCTTCAGATGGAGAAAGTGGACAAGGTTCCAGTTCAGTGAGAATCACTGCACTGTTAGCGGGTTTAGAGTGGAATTTACCATTGAAATCACTGTATATGACATAATGGTGGCCTCTTGACCACGGATGCCATCTTCTTAAACTGTGGTAGGTTCTATTTAATCAGACAGTTAACCCTCTGCCAATAATTCTGTTACAGAACGTCATAAAAATTTTCCATCTTTAGAACAAATGTATGCAAAATGAACAGAAAATTGTTTCACTTAATTAAAAAAAAAACATTGTCAGGGAGGACATAAGGACAAGGGAAAGATCCATCATACAAAATATAAGAGGAAAAGCAATTATTGGAATTTTCCTTGGAAACCTTCTATGTAAGTGGAGCTTATTATCTCTGCATACAGTAAGAGCACTCATTCCTTCAGGTTTCAGCTATCTGTTGCTCAGTAACAAACCACCCCAACATTTAGTGACTTAAAACAGAAATTTATCACTATCTTTTATAGTTTCATCGGTTGACTGGGCTTAACTGGAAGGCACTCATTTTGGGGTTTCTTATGAGACTGCTGTCGGGTGGCAGCTGGGACTGAAGTCATCTGAAGGGTGGCCTAAGTGGGATGGTAAGGATAACACACTCACATGTCTGGCACTGGATGTCAGCTGCTGGCTGGGAGCACAGCCGGAGATGTTGACCACAACACCTATATGTGATTCCTCCCTCATGGTAGTCTCAGCGTAGGCAGAATTTTTACATGGCAGCTGTCTTCCGCCCCCATAGACCAAGCATTCTAAAGGTCTAAGCAGAAGCTGCAAGACATCTTAAGGCTTGCCCTTGGAAGACCCAGAACATTACTTCCACCATATTTTATTTGTCAAACAAATTGCTAAAGTCATTCCAGATTAAAGGAGGTGGATTTGATTCCAATGGAATGGGAGTAGGGAAGAATTTGCAGCCCTCTCAAATGTAGCATAGGTCACTTCCTAATATATAAGATGTATAAGACTGTGTTTACCGGGCAGTTTGCAGATCAAGGGTCATGCATTCTTTGAGCTCTTTGATAGGAATGAAAAAAATTGCTTGTGCACCATGACTGCCTATTTACCGTACTGGATCAGTACAAATAGAGGCACTTTTAGCTATGCAAAGAGAAGCAAAAAGGGTTTGAAATGCTCAGCAGTTAAGAGATAAGCATGCAAGTTATTATTATTTTACACACGCAGACACATGAATCAGTGACATGGTAGCACAGTTGGCAGACATGGAAAATATTTGAGACTTTCTTATAAACAAACAGGAACGAGAGTACTGGCGGGTATCCAGAGAAAACAGATGCCATGGGTTCCAGGGACACATGAAAGAGTAACAGAGCAAGAAAAGATAATGTTCTCAATGCAGAGCCTGGCAAGTAAAACGAAAGTCTCCTCAAAGGGTTTCTGCAAGACTTGTGGATGCTCCATTATTTGCAGTAGAGATTCATAAAGCTTTCTGAAGGATACCTTAGACAAACAGTAAGAACAACAGACTCTCTACCTTAAAAAAGCATACATATGTTTTAACAAAGAGATTTCAGGGGTTCATAAACTATGGTTACCCAAAAGTTTATATGCCAGACTCAATCACTGCTAATACGAAGCCCTTGGAATCAAATGCAGGCTCAGTGCACCCTCAGAGTCGGGGTTGGAGAAAGTGTCAATCTTCAGAAATGAATGGAATTAAAATTCTGCTCCCCAGAGAGAAAAACTTGGACAGGTTACTTTAAGCTTCCGCATTTCAGTTGATTCATCGGTCAAACGGGAATGTTAATGTCCAGTTCCTTGGTTTGTCGTGAATACGCAAATGAATTAATGTATCTAAGGTATATAAACTGTATATAAATGTATTAAAATGTATATAAAATGTGAAATGTCCTTAAAGCACAATATCTGGCACCTACCAGTTGCTCAAAACATTTGAGACCCGTCCATTCATTCTGCTTAACTTCAATACGTCATCAAGAGAGATCAGTCAAAATGTTACTCCATTCCTTTTGAGTCACAAAATACTCACAGGTCTCTTTCTAGCTTCCCAGACTTTCCACTAAGAATTTGCAAACTTCTTGGAAATTGCTTAGAAAGTCCACAGTTTTTATTAATAAGATTTTTAACAATATTAAGATTCTCATATATGGTAACATGCTGGAAGGCTCATAATATGAAATGAAAAAATCAGGATATAAAACTACTTAGGCGGTACGGTTTCAGTTTTAAAGGAAATACATATACACCTAAATATTACAGAATAAAGAATGGAAGGAAATAAGTCAAGATATTATGTCTATCTCTGGGGAGTTACATTATGGCTCTATTTTAATTTCTTCTTTATAATTGTCTTTAGTTCCATGTTTTGACAATGAACACATAATCGACACAACATCACTAAAAAATGCAGCAAATGTCATTGCTGTCAAAAATGTATTCTACCAATATTAACTCAGCTTCATACACCATGATATACAATGCATATATCCATGGATTATTATGCTTGGCTATTGAACAGGAAAATATTTCACTGGTAGAGTCATATAGGTTAATAAATCAACTGAGGTTAGTAAAGCCATTTTTAAAAGTTATGTTTAATTCATTACAGTATGTTCTGTCTGGAAAACAAAACAAAACAACCCAAAGGATGGACAGAATGGGTTACCGACTATTTAAATGGTCATGCAATGAACATGAATAAAGCCATGTGTCAGAGCTGGAACTAGCAGATACGCAGATGAAAAAAGCATGGGCTCTGTCCCAAGGAGCTTGTCTCTTTTCTAATGGAGACAGACATAAACACAAAAAGAAGTTTTATAAATGCCAACTTGGCTTTGAGAACACAAAGCAAAGAACAATTAGGGAGAGGAGAATGGCCATTTGAGGATGTGAAGACAGTAAATAGGACAAGTCAGAAGAACACATGACTAGTCCAGGGAATAGTGAATAATCCGTGGGCTGGGGGCTGAGTTAATGGTGGAGAGGTGCGAGGAAGGAGGATGCCAGCGAGGGAGGAACACGGTATCCAAATAAAGCATCTGGACTTCATGCAGTGTTTTGCAAACTGTGTCTCTGGGAATGGTTTCTTAGGAAACACAGCAAGGCAAGTTGAGTGGCCAAGGCTGTGGCGCCGACCCCTGCTTCAAACAGAGGAGCTCTGCTTTTATCAGGTCTATAAGCTGGGTTTCCTGGCCCGATTTTATTTGAAGAAAGAATTCCATGACCTTAACAAGTCTGAAAACTGCTCCCATGCCATCAAGCTGTCAGATGCTTTTAAGACAAGAAATAGCAGAGTCCGCTTTCTAGCTGAGATCTGGGTTTTGAAGACATCAGCTCTCAGTGATCATACGAAAAAGAGGGCAGACGCTCTGTGGACAATGTGGAGGCTCCTGCAGGGGATGCGAGGGAGAAATGAGGAACTAAATTGTGGTAGTGAGAAAGAACCTAAGGGTCATTTTTCAGATATTTGGGAATGATCCCAATAAGATCCAGCCACCAACTAGATGTGAGTGGTGAACAGAAGAGAGAGTGTGACTCCAAGGTTTCCACTATGGGGAACTGTAATGGGTCTTAAGTTTTAGTGTATCTAAGAATCACCCACAGGGTTCGTTCAAAAACAGATTCCTGGGGGTCCATCTCCAGAGAGTCTGATTCAATAGGACTGGAGTAACGCCTAGGAATGCTGATGGTAATACCATTGCCAGAGACTGAGAATAGAAGACAAAAAAGGTTGAGAGAAAAAAAAATGGAAATCCATACATGTTGAGGTCCAAGTGCTTATAAGGCAAACATCAACAAAGATCTGTCCAGAAAGGCATCTGGAATATGGAACTGGAGTTTATCAGAGAAGTCTACACTAGAAGCCTTTAACTGGGAATCACTGGTGCCTATATGGTGGCAAGAGTTATGCAAGGGAGAACGTAAGAGGGCACGGAGAGGAGCATAAGGAACAATGATTAAAGAAGAGACAAAGAACAAATGAGCTGATGGAAAACTGAGAAGGGATTATCGATACAGTGGTGGATGCAGTTGAGTCTAATGATTTGGAGTCAAATATATCACTTAGAGTCTGTATAAGCCACCATTAAGTTTTTAATTAACCAATTGAGTAAACTGTTACAAACACCTTCAGCTACTTGAAAAACCACACTAAAGCCAGAATCTTTAGAAAATGTATCATCTCAATAAATTTAGCCCAATCCAGTGTTTTTTAATTTTTTTAATTTATTTATTTTCAGCATAACAGTATCATTTTTTTCACCACACCCAGTGCTCCATGCAATCCGTGCCCTGTATAATACCCACCACCTGATACCCCGACCTCCCACCCCCACCGCCACCTCAAACCCCTCAGATTGTTTTTCAGAGTTCATCGTCTCTCATGTTTCACCCTCCCTTCCAATTTACCCCAACCCCCTTCTCTCTAACTCCCCATGCCCTCCATGCTTTTTGTTATGCTCCACAAATAAGTGGAACCATATGATAATTGACTCTCTCTGCTTGACTTATTTCACTCAGCATAATCTCTTCCAGTCCAGTCCATGTTGCTACAAAAGTTGGGTATTCATCCTTTCTGATGGAGGCATAATACTCCATAGTGTATATGGACCACATCTTCCTTATCCATTCATCCGTTGAAGGGCATCTTGGTTCTTTCCACAGTTTGGCGACCCAGTGTTATATCAAATATTCCTTGCCCTAATATCCTAGTTTCTAATAATACATAAATTAGTAAGTCTTGCAATTATTTTAGTGTATAATCCAATTCCTTCAAGGTCATGCTTTGTACTCGTTCCCCTGGAACATGCTAAAATCTGACCAGTAATTATAGACCTTGCAGTAACAAGGATTATTCGGGATGGGTGTTGAGAATAGACAACCTCTTGCATGATTGATAGATAGACAGACAGGCAGACAGCCTAACTTGAAATTAGCCATTGGTTAGGAGATTTGAAGTTACTGATCAAGACCAAAGGAAAGAAGACTTCAAGATGGTCATCTGGGAAAAAGTTCTACAATAGAGATTATAGTGCAGGAAACTACTAGAAGCCTGGAGAAATTTGAAGATTCATGCATGTTCCAGTAGATCCTTTTCACAGGAGTCAAAGTGAGCTAAGCAGAAATGTCTTCCTACAGGTAAAACACACGGTCAGAGAGCTCTTGCAAGTTCAAAACCATGAACACTCTGAAGTCTTAAGGAGCTTGAAGACTGATATAAGAAGATGCAATATTCTACCCATAAACTGAGCTAACTGAGAACCCCAATTAACCAAGCTCTCTTGAGGACGGCAAATTACTCCTAGGGAATCTTGCTTCCCAAGTCTTGATGACATGACCTAGCTGAGAAGACACTAGGTCCTTTGTGGAAAGCTATTCCTTCCACTCAGGCAAGTCACTTGCAACCCTCAGGAAGCTCTATTTTTAAACTAAACCAGCAACTGACTCTCACCTGCCCAGACCTCTCTTCTAGAGGAGGAATTATCCATAAATACAGCCAACTTGCTGCCTCTCATACTTAGTATTTTTTTTAAAATATTTTATTTATTTATTTCTCAGAGAGAGAGAGAGAGGGAGAGCAAGCACAGGCAGACAGAGTGGCAGGCAGAGGCAGAGGGAGAAGCAGGCTCCCTGCAGAGCAAGGAGCCCGATGTGGGACTCGATCCCAGGACGCTGGGATCATGACCTGAGCCGAAGGCAGCTGCTTAACCAACTGAGCCACCCAGGTATCCCTCATACTTAGTATTTATTCAGTCCGATGAGTAATGCTGTGTCTGCCAAATGCCCTGAAGAGCTATGAAGAGTAAGATGAACAGCATGTACGCTCCTCCAAAGTGGTCTTACGCCATGGTCTACCCTAGGGGTTGACACAATTTTTCTACTAAGGGCCAGCCAGTGAATACGTTAGGCTTTTCGGTCCAAGATGCAAAATCATGACTATTTTGTACATACTTACTGAACAAGAGAGAAAACAAATGCCCACAAATGTTTTATTGACACAATTTAAAAAATAATAAAAAATGATTGCATTTGTGTCGGCGGGGGAGTTGTGGGTTTTTGTTTATTGATTGGTTGGTTGGTAACACAGATCCACTAATGAGAGGAATGGGATTGTAGGGCAGATAATATTTCACTTATCTAATGTTGGTATTCCTATAATCAAAATCATAGTAGGTCTGACAGTGTCCCAGACCTACTAAATTTGAACCTGAATTTTAATAAGTGCCCCCAATGATTTGCAAGCACCCTAAAGTCTGAGAACCCACCATCTAAAGTTTCGTAAGACTACCTGGGCTCCATCTCTATTAGTTTCGGAAAGGTAAGGAAAGCTATGGATCTTAGAAAAGGTTCACAAACCATTCAAAGTCCATTCAAGAACTCCTATAGGGTCTGTAGCCCTGAAGTTAAGACTTCAGAAACTCTGCTGTCAGGCCCACCTCAGGATGAATATGTTCTAAAATTAAATTATGGGGATGGTGTCCAACCTATGAATATAGGAATAAAACATTGAATTGCATACTCAAAATAGGTAGATTTTAAGGTATGTGCATTATGTCTTACTAAAACTCTTTTTAAAGTCAAATTAAAGAATTTGAGTTTGGTGGTGAAGCACTGTATTTTTATTTTAAAGATTTATTTATTGGGGCACCTGGGTGGCTCAGTAGGTTAAAGCCTCTGCCTTTGGCTCACGTCATGATCTCGGGGTCCTGAGATAGAGCCCCGCATCAGGTTTTCTGCTTAGCTGGGAGCATGCTTCCCCTTTTCTCTCTCCTCCTGCCTCTCTGCCTACTTGTACTCTCTCTCTCTGTCAAATAAACAAATAAAATCTTTTAAAAAAAGATTTATTTATTTATGGGGGCAGTGGTCAGAGGGAGAGAGAAACTCACGCAGACTCTGAATATGGTGCCCCACATGGGCTCTATCTTATGACCCTGAAATCGTGACCTGAACCAAAACCAAGAGCTGGATGCTTAACCAACTGTGCCACTGAGGTGCCCCAAGGCATTAGATTTTTAAAACTTTCTGTGGGTTTCCAAAGGACAACTCAAGGAGATAACTGCAAGAACTACAAGTTTTGGAGTCAGGAAGCTCTGAGTTCAAATCCCAGCTTTCCTACCTACTATGTTAAAGAAGCTAAGCTACGTTATCTAAGTCATAAGTAATCATAACTGTTTGATTACCCATGAGGTATTCTATTGTATATTGGGTTCTGTATTTCCTGCTTCATTAGTATACTTGCCTTAACTCCTTTTCCTTATGGCTCATGGTAAAAATGACAGCAAACACTCACATAGCACTTACATACATGTGCCAGTCATTGTCCTGTTGGGCTGGTTTACATATGTTAACTCATTCAGGCCTCACGTCAATAGCTGGAATTAGTTATTTTCATTATTACCATATTACAGATAGGCACAACAAGGCAGAGGGAGACTAAGAAACTTGCCCAAAGCCACACAGCTCATAAGTGGTGGAGTTAGGATTCAAACTAAAGAAGTTTTCCTCCAGTGACTGTGTTCATGACCATTATATGGTACTGTAGAATTCTATATATATGTATGTATATATATATACATATATATAATTGTTAATATATGTTAAAAATTTTTATATTTCACATTTAAAAAAATAATAAATTTTATATTTTGTATTTAAAGACATTATATATAGGGCGCCTGGGTGGCTCAGTGGGTTAAGCCGCTGCCTTCGGCTCAGGTCATGATCTCAGGGTCCTGGGATCGAGTCCTGCATCAGGCTCTCTGCTCGGCAGGGAGCCTGCTTCCTCCTCTCTCTCTCTGCCTGCCTCTCTGCCTACTTGTGATCTGTCTCTGTCAAATAAATAAATAAAATCTTTTAAAAAAAAAGACATTATATATAATAAATTATAAAATAATATATAATTATATATAGAATGTTTTATATATATAAAATATGTAACTCAGAGATGTATCATACTCACGTATAGTTTTGGTTTGCTCAATCTTATACCAATCCCAGCACTCTGGCTTTTGAGGGTGCACATATGTATGGACTGAAAGACTATACAAAGATGGACATGTAGAAACACCAGAAAAATGAACGATGGACTGTTGTAAATACAGATCCCTTTGCCCCTGGGAAAGGGGGGGCTCAGGGCAGAGGTGGGTTCAGGGACTAGTGCTGGTCTGCAGACTCTTACTGTCTGTGACAAGATATGTAGAGAACTGAGAGCATTTACAAACTGTCACAGGAATTTGACACTGACGTGACAAAGGAGTATGTAATCCGTGGACTCATCTCTTCCTACCATGCCTTTTTACAAAAGCACTGGTCTGAGGTGGCTTGGAAAATGAAAAACAAAGAAACTGGTACTTTGCCACAGATTGTTTCAGAAACACTGTTCTCAATCTGTTTTCGTTTTCTTTCAACGTTCCTCAAGCTAGGTGTTCTCTCTACCAAGAAAAAGAGCCTGGGGGTCTGAAGGTCAAGTTTTATTACATGACAATGCAGAAAAGATGTAGGATATGACACGGGAGCAGCTTCCCCTGACTGAGAAAGGAAATAAAAGCTCCAGCAGTGGGTCAGGGTATGGAGAGGGCAGAGGAGAATAGGTTAGAAGGGGCCTAGTGTTACTCGGCTCCCGTGAGAATGGCCCAAAGAGCTCAGCTGGGACAGGGGCACCTAGCATGGCTGAGACAACAGGAAGTCTTACAGGGGCCGGTAGACCTAAGGACCCAGAGAACACAGGTCCCTCTACCCTGGACAAAAGGTCAGAGAGAGGAGGCCAACTGGAGAGACACTGGGAACAAGGACAACACAGCAACAGCTCTGTACCTGCCAGCAGATTGGGTGAGTCTGTGACCCAGGAAGAAAGGTAGAAATTGGAAGAGGAGGGAATAAATACCACAGGGAGACACCTTGAGAAGGACTTAACTTGACCAAGATAACTCACAGCCAGCAAGGACTCTGGTTCAAATCTATACTCTGAAATTTGTTAGCTCTGGGATCTTGGAGACATGACTGAACCAAGACATCACCTTGGTTACATGGAAAACACTCGAATAGTCCTTGGGGCATAGTAAATGCATGGAAAATGTGAGCGGTTACTAAGATTCTTCGTGGCAACCCTGGACCTACAGTTTATGTTTGCTGAGCCAGGGTCAATAGTTTCCCAATATAGCCAACCAAACATTACCCATGGATTTTCACCTCATTGTTCAGGAACCTGTGTGGTGCGAATATTCGTTACATTCTGTTCTGCCTAAGTATAAAGCCAAACACATCACTATTACCCACAAAAACAGTAAGAGAGTCAAACGGGAATTCACTTGATAGAAAATCGATAGCTATTTGGTTTGTAGTGTATAACTGATTTAGAAATGACCTGCCTGTGTTTGGAGCTCAAACTTGGTAACAGCCAATGAAATTAGATGACAGCTATGAGTCGTCTGAAGTAAGCTGACTTTTTCCTTCTTATACATGGCTAAAGCAAACAAAACATTCCTGCCTTTCCTTTTTCCAAGTTACTGACTAGACTTCCTTGTAGTGTTTTTCCCTGGGCTGGTCTCTCAATTAAAGGATAGTGATTCTTTGTCACAAAATGTGTTTTAATATATATCCAGTTCTAATCAAAATATCCAGTTCTAGTCAAAATATAAAACTTTAAAATTATATATATTTGTTCGTAAGCACAGACATCTTTGGATATACTATTACTGCTGAAAATTGGGGGGAAAATGCCTATTTTGTATGAGGTCCTTACTGCCTTGTTTGAAAACAAACCCTTGATATATTGATTGATTTAAATGAAATTAATTTCAAAAATTTTAATCATATATTGATTTTAATGTGATTTCATGCCAGGAGACTAAACATTATCGCTGTCTATATATAGCTCTTGGGAGAATTTATCAATGGATTTGTCTATAGTCTGATAGGTGAAGTAAATAAGTATGTTTGCTATGATCTGTCTTGGTCTGTGTTTACCAAGTGGGCTGTTGCTGAACTTTTTATGACCCAGATAAAAGTATGTTTAGACTCAAAGTCTATTTTTGAATCCTGTAACGTCATTATTTGATGGCTACAGCCCAAGTATGATTTCTCTACACACACCTGCCATCTCATCTCAATTATATTTTCTGGTCAGATCTAACACTTCCATTCTTAGAATACATTCTCAATGTTCAATGATTTTGTTAAAAAAATATATTGTTTGGTTTTGGAAATTTTACTTGCTTTAAAATGAAGTACCCCCTACACTTGCTTGGTTATGCATCTTCTTAATTTCCCTCCAAGCCCTGATGCCCTTTCGGAAATATTTTCTGACCGCACAACATCAAAGTGAAAATGCCACTGAAGTCTATTTACATGAACCACAAACCCCGAAATGAATTGGACGTGTTCCTAATGTAGGAAGAGAGTGCTTCCTGGCATTTGATTAGAAAGATGAAATCAAATTAGCCTGGATAAGTCAACTGTTACAAGGACTGGAAACTGCTAAATGAAACTCCAATGTGAGTTACGAATGGTATTATGCCTACTTGGAAATGAATACGGTTATTAAGGGGTTCAGTGGCTGTAAGACTGATTTTAATATTTTAATTCAGTGGAGAAGAAAATGAAGTAAAAACCTCTTCAATTATTTTTGTAGCTGATAACGCTTAAAGTAAAAATAGAAAAATTCTATGGTGAGAGAACACGTAAATGAATAAGTAGTAGTTAAAATAGGAAATAGAAAGCAAACGGCAACTCGAAACATTGAGCCTGAACTTTTGAAATGTCAGCAAAAGCAAAGATGGAAACTAACACACATTCAGGAAAAAGTCCCCGTGGCTAGAAGCCACAATGAAGTACAATGCAAAGCGGCTGCCAATTTACAGTACAATATGCTATCTAGGAAAAAGAGGGATCACTCTTAGAGACCTCTGATGCTCACATACAGATTCATGGATGAGAGAAATCAGAATCCTCTTACACAGATACTGGAAAACAGTATAAATCTTACTTTAGAGGCACCTGGGTGGCTCAGTTGGTTAAGCTCGGAGCTTTGGCTCAGGTCATGATCCCAGGAGCCTGGGATTGAGCCCAGCCTAGGGCTTCCTGCTCAGCAGGGGGTCTGCTTCTCTCTCTGCCTGCCATTCCCCCTGCTTGTGCCCCCTCTCCCTGTTTGTCTCTCTCTCAAATGAATAAAATCTTTTAAAAAAATTAAAAATCTTATTTTAGCAATTTTTATATGTTATGAAAAACTCTCAAACATTTAATAGCAGTTGTCAAGGAAAACAAACTGCAACATTTAACAGCTGCCCAAGACTCCAGAGCCTGCTGCCCTTAACCAAATGCCAGGGCACAGAGCTGCTGAGATGATAGGACTCAGTGGTGGAGAATATGGGCTCTGGTTCTGGGCTCCTTGGGTTTGAAACCCAGCTCCGTTATCCATCGGTTGTGCATAATCTCGGTGATCCTAAATTTATTCTTAAGCAAATGGACTAATGATGAGATCTAGCTTCTGGTGTTCTTGGAAAGATTAAATGATTAAAATATTTTGAAGCACTTAGAACCACTCTTGGAATATTCTAGATATTATCTGTCTTTTCTTAACATGGAAAAGAAAAACTCTCATACAAAGCGAACTACTACTGTGTTAGTAAAACTACATACTCTGGTCAATGAGCCTGTCGATAGAGAGGAATAGAATTTCTAAGGTCCCTTGCACTCTTCAGTGTTATACACCTATGCTTGTTATAGAAAGAAATTTCTAGAATACAGGGAATAGTTAAGTCTGCTTTCTTAATATTTGGACATTTGGATACTGATATTCTGATTCCACGAAATACACATTTCAGGATTCTGAAGGGCAAACTATTGACCATTCCTTTTTCCTTAACGCCCCTCCAAAATGTCTGAAAGACCGTTATCCCCATCCTTGAACTTCAAATGTTTGCTCAGAATATATGTGACTCCTCAACGTGCATTTGTTCGATTCTGTCCCTGGTGCGAGGATTGCTTTTTATCTGAGTCATGAAAGATTCAGTCAGGTATAGGTATGTACTCTCTGGCTCTGTTTCCAACCTCAATGTGTCGCCTAATCCCCATATGGTGATTCCATTCTAATAAATCATTCCCACCTTGTACCCACGTGCTGCCACACTGGCCCTCACCACCACTTTCACACTTAGCAAGCACTTCCAATGTACCAGGCACTGGTTTTAAGTACTGTACAACTATTAACCCTTCCAATCCTACAACAACCCTTTGGATAGAAATTCTTAGTACCCTCATTCTGCAGAAGAGGAAACTCAGGAACAGAGAAGGTAACTAATTTCCCAGTTTCCCATAGCTGTTAAGTCATAGAGCTGGGATTCAAATTCAGGAAGTTTGTCTGCAGGGTCCAGGCTCTCAACCCCTCCCCTATACTGCCCCAGTATTTAAGATCCAGAACCACGGTCCGTGTCCCTAACTCAGTCTTCTATTTTCAAATCTTACATTAATACTTAGAGTGCTTCACAGTTTAAAATTATTTCACCTCCATGATCCCATTTGCTCCCTGTGACTGCTGTATGAGATGAGTAAGAGGACACAGAGGCTCACAGAGAGAGAAAATGTACAGGAGGCACTCGATGTTAAAATCAGAACTTAAATCTGGATCTTTGGCTATAAAAGTCTGTGTTCTTTCCATCACACTCATAATTCTGTCCCCAGGGCTTGGGAAAACAAAATACGCATGAGGTTTCACTTTCTGGTAGAGGTGGGGTCTGACTCAGACCCTGAGTTCTAGATGGTTCTGCGACTGAGGGAGGAGAGAATGAGAAAATAAAGTATAAAAGAAAAAAAATTACAGAAAAGACACTGGGGAGAGGGTAGATTCTAGACATACTGTCATAAAAAAGAATGCTAGGACTTGGTAATGGTTTGGGTATTAAAAGCAAAGGAAAAGTCAGAAGCAAAAAGTGACTCCAAGTTTTCAAATGTGAGAAGCCAGGAGAACATTGACGCCATTAGCAAAAACATGGATGAAAGAGGAGAACATAAAAGACAGTGGGTTTGGCTACAACTGTGATAAATATTGGGCGACAGCTGGACCTAGAAGTGGGAACACACATAGTAGATGGAAAAACCTGGAAATGGAGACCTTAGAGGCATGATTAAAAATGATATTTTTAACTATGTTATTTAAAACTATGGGTTGCTGAGACATCACAGGCAAGGAAAAATAAGTAATAGATTATGGGTCAAATAATAAGCCTTTGGGGGAGTGAAGAAGTAGGGAAGAGAAGGAGACAAAAGGGAAAGTGGTTAAAAAGTAGTTCAAGAGATAACATAGAGTCACAGATAAGAAGAAAGGAAGAATTCAAGAGGTAGGAAGTGATCGTGAATGTCACAATGAGCAAAGTAGTCAAACAGAGTGAAGATTTGGAAAAGTATCCTTCACAGCACTTACCATAACTGAAATGAATTATTTGGGGAAATTAACATCTTTCCTAAGTAAACGAGAGGCACTTAAAGGCACAGAGTGCCACATACTGTAACTTCACTTTGCAGCAGTGTGTGACATGTAGCTGTCACCTAATATGTAACGAATGGATCAATGACTGAAAGAATGGCATTAGATCTCCTAACAGCAACCCCCAAGTGACCCTTGGAAGTACGATAGCAATCAAGTGATGAAAGTAGATGTCACATCACAGGGAAACTGAAAGAAAGTGGGGTTTTAAAAGGGAGAAAATGGGTAGTAAGGCAAGAAGGGGCAGATGTTAGCAAGCACCTCTTAGAGATGTGTTTTGCTGAAAGGGGAGAGCAACCGATGGAGAAAACTTATCCTAGAACACTGTGTATTTAACAGATTTTGTACCTCTAAGATGTCTGCCTGACTTCTAGAGGATCTTCCAGAACTTAAGGTAGCCATCCGAGTCACCAGCTCTACAAGTGATGGAACAAGACCACCTCTTTTATGACCTCTGTACTCAGGAGAATTAGGAGTCTATGGGCTGGGCGTGATGGAAGACGTGGCGAAAGCACAGTGAGCAGACGTCAGAGGAAACAATGACACTACCCACGGAGAGACAGAGCTGGGAACGGCACCGAGGTGGAGAGAAGTCACAGAATCCTGTGAAATCATCCCAAAGTGGGAAAGTACGCATCAGGGTGAATGCGTGAGAGTGAGAGCATGTACACAAGCAGAATATGGGATGTACGAAAACACAGTTTTGAATAATTCTAAAGAGAAACTATCGAAGATGATGAGCTAAATTTTTGCACATGTTGGCTGAACAGTCATAACATACACCATTGGGTAACAGAGCTCAGTGAGGTAAAACAAACGGCTCATTTCACACACAAAGTTGCATTTCCTTAACATACCAAATGAGTGGAAGAAAGTAGTTGCAGCAAATATACTAAATGGTCTCCAGGACACAAAGAGGTAGAAACATTATTTTATCCCCTAAACTTATTAGAAGGCAGTATCAAACAAGAATAAACACAACGACAACACAAAGCTAATTCCCAAACTCAGGCTGGCAGAGAATTTCAGAAAATCATAAGCACATGGAATCAATATGATTTGGCAACAAATTTTCTTGTAGTCTCCCTTATCTATTTCCCAAGTGTTAGCTGTCCATATGTGCGTGTGTGCGCACGTGCGCATGCACGGCCTCAGGGATGTTTAAGGATTTCACTCAAGTCCAATGTCTTCATGCACTTAAGTTGTGGGGTATAAATTATAACAGTCTTGTGCTTAAGCTGTTGCCTAAACAACATATAAGCAACTTATTACAAAGCAAAAAAACAAAAACAAAAGCAAACCCCAAACCCTAAACAGTAACTTCCTGCGCTTAAAAGACATCTTAAGGCCCCAACCCACTGAGCCACCCAGGCTCATCTCATGGTCCTGGGGTCCTCGGATCGAGCCCCGCATCGGGCTGTCTGCTTGGTGGGAAGCCTGCTTCCTCCTCTCCCTCTCTCTGCCTGCCTCTCTGCCTGCTTGTGATCTCCATCTGTCAAGTAAATAAACTAAAAAATCTTTTAAAAAAAAGACATCTTAAAGAGGCTAAGATTTAAGGTATATTTTTAAACACATTATCATATATGAGTAATGTTTGCTACTCACAATTCTGAATGCTGGAAATATATAACTCCTTTTTTCTCCAAGAACAGAGTTTGATACATTATGCTGCAAAATGTATTTCTCCTTTAAATGAGGAAGATCACATTGCTAATTAAAACAATCCACATTAAAGAGCAATTTTCAAAAAATGTGATGGCTCTTTCTAGGGTATATTCATATTCAGTCAGTATCTCGTCTCCTTGTGGTGTTAAAAACATCACATTCATGTTGAAATTATTCCAGGGATTTCAGGCTTTGGCAATCTTACTACTCAATTTATAACCACAGTGGATATTTACCCCTATCAAGAGCAGAACTGTTATTCAACAATGCTAAATAAAACATGTGAGTTTTCCAGCAAATGAAACAAACTCAGAACAAAAGGACTGCTATCTCATACAGAGAGATGTGAGAGGTTTTTGCCAAAATGACAGTACTTTTGCTGTGAACCTGATTTGTTTATGTCAGGAGGATATATACTTGCTCGTGGAGGCACTCATTTTTTCAGTAGGATCTAGTGCAGTGTTTCAATCTACAGATTAAAGTAAGTGCTAATAATAACAAGAAGATACTTCGATTTTCTTCCTCAAGCCATCAAACTCACGTAGCAGCCCAAAAGCCAAAATGTCCCTTCTGTATATATCCATCTCTCTTTCCCCTCATTGTAAGATCTCATTTCAAATGGTGGAAGGAGTCATTCATTTCCTGATAAGCAAATCCCAAAGCCCTACCACGGAAAAATACAAAAACCTAGAAAGCAGATATCACGCTGAAGACCCCTAAACACGTTATTCTTACCTCAGTCTGATGGTTAGAACATTTTGTAAACTCACTTTTCTTTCAGACACACCAACGGTAGAACGCAGGTCTACTTGACCCTCGTGCAGTGCTAGGACCAGGAACCTGAAAAACCAGCCTCTCATGTTCCCACAATCTATTTACACACCAAACACACCCAGGAGCACAGAGTGGTGTTTACCTGCGGTGGACAGCTAGTCCAAGAAGCAGGCAGTACGTCCACTTTCAAAAGGGAATGTCTCTGTTGATCAGCAGGGGAAAGGTGAGAGTTGTTTCTTCCTCTCAAGCACATGTGGGAAGGTTTTTGAAATGAGATACTTTTTAAATTAATGTTTTAAAGGGGATTCGTTCTTTCGATATTCTGTTACTTTTGATATTCTATTCAGAAACGATCTGAGAAAAACATACACTTACACATTAAGTCCCAGGTGCAATTCCAAGTGCTTTACATCTATTGTTTCCCAGAAGTTCCAAAACTTATTAAGTATGAACTGTTACTACCACCATACTAGGTATTTTGCCCACAGTTACCCAATTAGTAAATGGTAGAGCCAGAAGTTACATTCAGGCACTCCAGCACCACAGTCCGTGAGTCTAACTGTGACACCACAGTATATATGTATGATTTTTATTTTCATTTTTTGTATGTATGATTTTTATTTTTTATTTTTTAAAGACTTTATTTATTGGACAGAGATCACAAGTAAGCACTGAGATGAGGAAAGAGGCTCCCCGCTGAGCAGTGAGCAGAGAGCCCAATGTGGGGCTCGATCCCAGGACCCCACGATCATGACCTGAGCTGAAGGCAGAGGCTTTAACCCACTGAGCCACCCAGGCACCCCCAGTAGGTATGATTTTTAAAAGATAACTGTGATAGGATGTGGCTGCTCAGCTGAACACTGGAAAATGAGTGAAATTTTCTTAATGCTTGCACTATACTACATCTTAAGCTGGAGCCAGGAAAAATTCTGGAAGATTATTTCCCCAACATAATTATTCATTTATACGCTCAGACCAGGCTTCTTTTTAGTTACAGTGGCCCTTCAGGGTCCCAGGGAATTGAGCAGAAGATGGGTCTAATTTTAAGTACCAAGAGAGTCATTACTTCTTATGTTCAAAGAATCATGCAGGAGAAGCCAATACATCATTTTTAAAAAGTCTCAAGGATATCTTTTTGGGTTTGTTTTTTTGTTTTTGGTTTTTGCTTTTTTTTTTTTTTTTTTTTTTGATCAGCTAATTCCTATCAATCTGTCTTCAAGTTCACGGACTCTTTTTTCAGCCACCTCCACGCTGATGTTGAGCCCAGGTAGTGTGTTTTTATTTTGGTTATTATAATTTTTAGTTCTAAAGGGTTTTTTGCATTTAAAAAGAATTTTAATAGGCAAGTAAGACAAACAGCAGGCAGATGTGCAGAAGCTGACATAGCTGTATCCAGGGTATAAAAACTGGAAAGCAGTTTGGAGGAAACTGCTATGGAAAAGTGAGTCATTCCAATTCCCAGTTGGGTTCTAAAGCTTTTATTTGGTTTTTTATAGTTTTCATTTACCTGCTGAAATTCCCTGTCTGTTCATTCATTAAGTTTATGTTCTTTTATTCTTTGAACATATTCTCCTTTAGTTCTTTGACCACAGAATAATTCCTTTAAAATCACCATCTAAAAAGTCCAACAACTGGGCATCTTGGCTTCTTTTTTTTTTCTTGACTATAGGCCATATTTTGCTGTTTCTTTGCATGTTGAATAATTTTTACTGTACACTGGACAGTGTGGATATGTATGGGGCTTCTGGGTTTTGCTATCTTCCTCTGAAGAGTACTGATTTTTGTTCTAGTAGGTAGTTTGGGAGGTTTTATTTTATGCTTTATTAAGGTAGATATGTAGAAAACCTAAGGTCTTCCCCACCCAATTAATTTTACTGTAGAAGACTCCAAATTCTATCTCCTCTCCTTATCTTATAAGGGTAGGGTCTTACAATTTTTAAGGGTGGATCTATTATAGGTTTTAGTTTAGGGTATGGTCCTAACTACTAAGGTTTCTGGTGTCTCAGCTGGATGCCCAGGATATTAGTGAGGTATTTTCAAGGTCTCTCCACTCTCATGGCTTAGAACTCTAACATCCCCCAGCATGGGTCAACTGGTAATATCTCTATCCTTTCTCAAATCTGTACCCTCTGGTCAGTCTTAGGTAGTCCACCCCTATGAACATACACCCAGTTCTGAGCCAGAAATTCTTAGAAATCCCCCAAATGGACTTATGAAGACCTTCCTTTATATAGCTCTTTCTTCTATGATGCCTTGTCTTGAAAATTCCAGCTTCTTCAAATTGACTAAACTCGGATTCCTGCCTTCTTAGCCCAGCAGCGTCACTGTTGTTCTGTCTGAAATCGAGCAAAATATGCCAGTGGGATGTTTTCCCCAAGCAGAGAACTGGAAGGATGGTTGAGCTACCTTGTGGGTTTCCTTTCTCTATGGGATTACAGCACTGTGCTGCCTGTTGTACAATGCCCCCCAAACAATGAGATCCTATATTTTGTCCAGTTCTATGGTCATTTATGGCAGAAGGGCTAGTATGGTACCAATTACTCCATCAGAAATGAAAGTCTCCCAAGGGATTCATTTTACCAAATTTAAGTGTTATGAAAAACCTATTTGCTGTTCAGTCTTACAAGTCTTGCACAATTTTAACCCATCTCAAAACATAATCATATGAATCACGGAAAAGGAAGTAGTGGGGGACAACTTCAGGGGAGATGGGATAAGTTAGCTAGCTGCTGTATCCTTTATCTTTACCTAATGTCTTAGTTTGGGTTCCCTTAGGAGCAGATGCTGATGTGAGTGGATATAAGCTTATTCGGGAGGTGCGTTAGTTTCCTTTGGCTTCTGTAACAAATTACCACAATATCAGTGGCTTAAACCAGCATGCATTTATTATCTTATGGTTCTAGAGGTCAGAAGTTTGAAATCACTTTCACCGGGCTAAGCTCTGGGTGTTGACAGGGTCACACTCTCTCCAAAGTCTCTAGGGGAGAATTTGTTCATCTTTTCCAACACCTAAGGAGGCATTCCTTGTCTGTGGTCCCTTCCACCAGCTCCAAAGTCAAAAGCCTAGCATCTTGCTTCAGTGGTCACCATGCCTTCTTCTTCTGTACTGAATCCCCCTCTAGCTTCCTCTCATAAGGACACTTGTGATTGCATTTAGGGCCCATCCATATAATCCAAGATATTCTCCCCATCTCAAAATTCTTTACTTCATCATATTTATAAAATATCTTTTGCCATATAAAGTAACTTTCATGAGTTTATGGATTAACACTTGGATATCCAGCCTAACAAATTCTACCCCCTGGCCCTGGGAGATGCATGTCCATTCCACGTTCAGAATATCCCATCAACCCCAAAAGTCTCAACCCATTAGAGTACCAACTTCAAGTCTAAAATCTTATTACCTAAATCAGGTGTGGGTGAGATTCTGGAGCAATCTACCTTGGGGCAAAATTCTTCTCCATTTGTGGACTTGTGAAACTAAAAAAATTATTTATCTTCAAAATACAGTGGTGGACAGGCATAGAAGAATAGTTACATGAATTCTGTTTTAACTAGGGAGAACTAAGAAAGAAAAGTCACCATCTCCAAGAAATTTCTCAATCCAACCAGCAAGATCCATTAGGTTGGAAGGCCTGAAAATAGTCATCTGTGGTTTAAAGCTGTGCCTTTGCCTATGGCTCAACCCTTTGGGACAGGGCTTCCATCCTAGGACATGTGACTCTAAACTCCAGGTAATATTACAGAACAGTATTCTTGTGTCTGTTCTTTCTACTTCTTTTTTTAAATATATTTTTTAATTTTTTATTTTTTATAAACATATATTTTTATCCCCAGGGGTACAGGTCTGTGAATCGCCAGGTTTACAGACTTCACATAGAACTCACACTTCACATACAGCACTCACCATAACACATACCCTCTCCAATGTCTATAACCCCACCACCCTCTCCCTACACCCCTCTCCTTGGCAACCCTCAGTTTGTTTTGTGAGATTAAGAGTCTCTTATGGTTTGTCTCCCTGCCGATCCCATCTTGTTTCATTTATTCTTTTCCTACCCCCCAAATCCCCCACGTTGCATCTCTACTTCCTCATATCAGGGAGATCATATGAAAGTTGCCTTTCTCCGAATGACTTATTTCGCTAAGTATAATACCCTCTAGTTCCATCCATGTCATCGCAAATGGCAAGATTTCATTTCTTTTGATGGCTGCATAATATCCCATTGTATATATATATACACCACATCTTCTTTATCCATTCATCTGTTAATGGACATCTAGGTTCTTTGTTCTTTCTATTTCTTTTTAAATGGGTATAACGTCTCTTGAGTCTCTCATGAGGTAACAAAAACCTTTTAACACGTTCATTTCATATCTGTATGGACATCATGATTTTATCTTGTTCGGAAAATTATCTTCTAATCAGCTTAGAGGTCAAATAGAAATTCCCAATACATTCACCTACCAGAGCTAGTTAAAGTTCACTGCCAGAGAAGGGTGTCTCATGCAGAGTTTAAGCCTAGGCATGTCTTTTCTTGGTGGTTCAGGTGAATCCAAAGCACCAATGCAATGAATGTTGACCTCTGTTTCTTTAGCTTTCATTTTCTGATCCACTCTCTCAGTTATTTTATTTTGGATACATTATAACCCAGAAAATATTGCTTTTCTAAGGTAAAATGGCTTTTTGTTCCAGAATCGGAATGAGGATGAGGATGCTCAAAGACAAAAGAGAGCACGGACAGAAAGCTGCAGAGAAGTCACAAAAAGAGAATTTCCAAAGGAACACAAATTTGTGCAAAATATTTCCAAACTGGACTCAATTTTCACAAGTTTATAAGATTTTCAGAATGAAGTTGTAGCTAATTTAATACCAAACAGTATATTGAATATTAACTCAATCTGAGAATTTGATTTGCTTTCAGTAAGACAGACCAAGTTGTGTTAAGAGTATGGATCTGCTCTTCCTAAGAGATTGCAAAAGGTGACTCCTTAGCTGTACGGAGTTTCCTATGACGGCTCCAACAAATTACTAAAACCGTGATGGCCTTAAAAACACATACATTCATTGGGGAGGGTATGTGATCTGGTGAGTGCTGTGAAGTGTGTAAGCCTAACAATTCATAAATTGTGCCCCTGGGGCAAATAATACATTATATGTTAATAAAAATAATTTTTAAAAAACAATAAATGAAAACCACACATACATGTACTTGCTTACAGTTCAGGAAGTCAGAAGTTCAAAATTGGTTTCTCTGAACTACCTTCTTTGTAATCTACCCCCCAAACCAGAGATTTTATACTTCAAAAGAAAAACTTTCTACCATTTGCTCTGACTTCATCATGACCCTAATTATTCTCTTTAAAATAAAAGAAATAAAAGAAGTTACATAACTTCTGAATGGTTATTACTTTGCCACTTAAGAAACAGGTAGCCAAGCTACAACCATTTACGTTCTGAAGCTTCCATAATCTGATCTTAAGTGCTCAGATATTCTGGCAATTTTATTTTTTCCTTCCCCACAATGAATCCTAAATGAAAAATGAAATAAATTCATACTTCAAAAGATATTTTGCACTTAAAACTCCCTTTGAGATTTCCCAAAAGGCCCTGAAAGTCAGAAAATTTTGTCACCTTGTCAAAAGAGAGGTGGTAGAATTGCATGGGAAAAATTCTCAAAAGAGGTTATCAATTTCCTCTAGGTTAAATCTGAATAGGGATAACATTATCAACATAAATATTTTAGAAACCGTAGCATATATAGGAAGTTCCTAGAGATTTGTCGGTATTCTCGCTGTCCATTGTTTCTACTTACTGACGTCCTGGTGGTACTTCCCCTGATGATATTAAGGCATCAATACTATGGTGTTATCAGTGTAATTTCAGTTATTTTTAAATATTTGATTGCAATCTTACTATTTTAATTTGCAACTGGCATCTTCTAGGCCAGTGCTTTCAAATGGAGGATGTATATAAAACTTATCTCTAGAGATTTTATTAAAATACAGATGTTCACAGCCCACTCCAGACTTTTTCCAAAATAGTCTTAATTAGGTTGGTAGGCCTTTTGTCCAAAACTCATCTCTTTTGAGATGACTTTATTATCTTCTTTTGCATACCACGGTGGGGGGGGGGAGTAATTTCACCTTCGTTTGCATTATTCTTATGCCTCCCACAAAAGTTTTCACTTGTGAAAATTATCAGTAATAAGTTAACCACAGCCATAACTGTCTGTCTCCTCTGGACTGTTTTTTAACTCTGGTGGTTCCGCCAAGGCCATACAATCAGCTACGCGACAGAGACCTTGTTTTCGACAAAGAAGGACTGTCTGAGAATCCCCAGGAAGAGATCAGATATTCCCAAGAATAGGCCCTTGAGTACAGGCTTCTGATGTCATCACATAATGACCTTTAAGATGAGGTCAGGGGCACCTGTGCAGTTCAGTGGGTTAAAGCCTCTGCCTTAGGCTCAGGTCAAGATCCCAGAGTCCTGTGATCGAGCCCCACATCGGGCTCTCTGCTCCGCGGGGAGCCTACTACCCTCCTCTCTCTCTGCCTGCCTCTGCCTACTTGTGATCTCTGTCTGTCAAATAAATAAATAAAATCTTTAAAAAAAAAAAAGACAAGGTCAGTGGACTGACTCAGAATTCTGAGAACAAGTTAACTGAGAAGCAGAAGTGTTCTTGATGTTGCTCAACACAAGATAGAAGGAACAAGACCTGTGTTTGCAAAGTACAAAGATAAAACACCAATGATGTTGATTTGATGTTGATATGAAGGCTAACTGAATTTAAATAAAAACAAAGAATGAAATCAGTCTTTTTATCCTAACCTATCAGATTTCCCAAATAAAATACAACTAAGTTGATAATGCTTCCCTAGATCCCAGAGACACTAAGAGTTTAGCTTCTTTTTCCCAGAGGAGAACATGAAACACTTCCTATCTCAAGGCATGTTTCTCAGGATATCGGAAAGAACCTCAACAGGTAGGAAAGACACATTCTCCTTCTCACTGTGATGTTGGGAGAGCTGATTACCATGCTGGGGCCAAACCGGCCTCTGAAATAAAATGGAGGCCCTAAAAAAAGCCCTGTCCCCTGTGCCCCACTTATTGTTAGTACAGAATTTTTCTTCGGAAAAGTTCACAGACTGATAATTGGACTTATACCTCAAGGAGACCTTCAAAGAAATTTGGTCCAACCTCTGCACTTTATGGCTATGGAGGATGATGTGCCCCCAGATGATGTGCCCCCAAGGAAACTACCAGAACCTAGTAAACCTCCACATCCACTTGCTGGAGAGAGGCCTGCTCGCCAACTCACATGAAGAGGAGAGAGAGAGCTGAACTTGCCAAAGGCTAGGAGGGCTTCATGGCTCTCCATAACAAATGACCAAGGAGCGAGAGAAGTTCACACAGGTGGCCAAGGCCTACCAAGACCACTGAGGACCAAACAGAAGGAGAGGATGCTGACAAGAAAGAAAGCTCCTAGAGAGGCCACAGCTGCCTGTGGTAGCTCCTTGAGCCCCCTCAGAAGACTCTTACTAAAATAGAGAGTAATGAAGTCTAGAAAATAATATCATGGCGTGGATCTTGACGGTGTTTCTGTAAATACTGGGTTGAAGGGGCAGTATGTGTCAAGAAAGGTTTCTTGGATTTATAAAAACACATATTCTAACATGCTGTAAGTACAACCTTCATACTATTTTTCTCCGAATACTTCTGTGAATGTGCTAAAAGCCAAACCGGTCTTTCTGCTTACACAAGCGGAGGAAGGAGGCAGACGGAGGGCAGGTCACCAGGCAGAGGAGAGCAGAGAGGAAACGGGACTGAGGCCTGTCTGGTTCCCGGGTGTGTGCCTCTGGCTGCTTCCTCTCCGTGGCACTCGCCTGTCTCTCCACAGGCTGCAGCAGGCTGTGCTTCCACAGCCAGAGGCCCAGGCACCCCGCCATCACGGGAGAGCCAGGCCCAGGGGTGCTTGGGAAACACCCCTAAGCCTCTGGTCTACAGGGAGGGAGAGACAGGCAGCTACTCATTAAGGACACACTCGGTGCCGGGCACCGCACTCTGCCACAGCTTCCAGGCACACATTAACTTAATCTTTGCGAAAATCCAAAGATGGAGGAACTCTTAATGTCCCCATTTCACACATGAGGACAGTGCTGCTCAGAGAGAAAAGAGGACTGTCCCAGATCACAGGGCCACAAAATGGTGAACGGGGATGGCCAACCTAGCTCTTCTGATCCCACTGTTGAAGTCGCCAAGATGACCTCTGAGCAGCCCTCTATGACAGGCCGGGGGTGACAGAGGGGGGCTCTTGAGCAGATGATGAACAAGAGAAAATGACAGATGCCGACAGTCACAGGAAGGGGACAAACTGCCAGAACACTCGATGTGACAACTATTTTTTAATCCAAAACAGCACAAGAGTGTTTATAAGAATCGTCCGTACTTGTGAGTTCACCATTTGGGAGGGGATTTACACAGAGCACACTCACACCTCTCCAAACAGGCATTCAGCCACTGAGAACTCTAGGTCGCTCCATCAAAATATGACCATACACAGCTATGTGTTTCAGCTGAGAATGAGACTAACAAATGTGTTTGTAATGGAATACATTTACAAATAATCTGTTAAGGGGCCCCTGGGTGGCTCAGTCGGTTAAGCATCCAACTCTTGATTGTGACTCAGGTCATGATCTCAGGGTTGTGAGACAGAGCCCCGAGTCAGGCTCTGCAATGGGTGTGGAAACTGCTTAAGATTCTCTCTCCCCCTTCTCCCTCAGCCCCTCTACCTCCCTTCTTCTCAAAGAAATACATGGATAAAATATAAATCTATTAATAACCATTAAGAACTTCTGGAACTGCATGTCTTAGGCCAGATAATACCTTTGATGCAACTATTTACCAGTGTCCACAAGAGAAGAAAAGGATTTATTTCACAGAGCATCACAGCACTAATAATCCATGTCTCAAGTCGTTTTTTGGAATGAGGTCGGGTCTAAACGAATGAAATCAACCTGAGCATGGCTCCTTTCCATATGCCTCTACACGGTTTCCCATCGCTCCTCCATCTTCGTGGAAAGCCCCTGTCCCATTAGGTTCACACCAAATGCTACGCCACCCTCTCTACCCACCCCCACTGCCATCTCCTCCTGACTTCCACACATTCCCCCCATCACGAAGAAAGCCTTCAGCCCCACCCAGCTACCATCATCGTTCTCAGAATTCAACATGCCTGGGAGGCCCCTCGCCCGCCCACCCCACGCCCAGCCATCCTCCTGGGAGGTGTGGACTTGCTCAGAGCCAGGGAGGAAGTCTTTCCCCCGCAGCCACCTACTCCCTCCACGGCCACACACCACCCCCGCCGGCAAACACTGTCCCCAGTAAACTGCTCCTGAAATACCCAACTCCAGCATCCCACACTGACCGCCCTTCTGCGCTCCACTCCCCGAGGGAGATCTCCTGCCCCACCACCGGCCCCTCCGGCCATGGCCACACCCGTGCTGTCCCCAGAGAAACCGCTCCCTGAAATGCTGGACTCCAGCTTCCCACACCGACCGCCCCGTCCACCCTCCCCTCCCCACGGGAGATCTTCTCCTGGATGTCCCACAGACAGCGCCCACTCAGGAGCACAGAAACGGACACCAGTCAGAAAAATTGCACTGGATCGTAAGTCCTTTAATGGCTTTTGCTGACAGAAGAGCAGGCCTCCCTCATCTATGCGCGGGGCCGGGGACTAGATGAGGTTGTTGGCTCTGGGACCCAGGCCGCAGCACTTTATGGGCTGGGGCACCCCCTCCACCTGAGGGCAGGCGCTGTCCTCAAAGAGGCGGCTCAGGTGCTGGTGGCTGCCCAGGGCCCTCTGCACGTGCTCTGGGGTGATGCGGATCTTGTTGTTGTTGCGGGCCTCCTGGCCGGCCAGCTCGAGGATGTTGGCCGTCAGGTACTCGAGAACGCCCGTGAGGAAGATCGGTGTAGATGAGCTCAGGCGCTGAGCGTAGCGCCCCTCTCTCAGGAGGCGGTCCACGCGGCTAACCGGGAATTGGAGCTCAGCTCTCATGGAGCGGGACAGACTGTGCCTCCTATGTCGAGGATAGTGCCAGGGGCTTCTTCTCCCAGGCATGATGGTAGCTGGGTTTGGCCCTGCCTGATGGTGCCGGGGGCCTGGGTCTGTCGCGATACCAGTGCTCGCTCCTGCCCACTGTGCCCCTCACTGGCCCGGGAGCTGCCTTTAAGGCAACTCGGACATTGTGATGTCATTGATGACACTGGGCCCTGATCAGGACCCGCCTAGAAACGTCTATGATGGAAACCTGGTCTCCATGTTGATTGAACCCTCTGTATGAGGGAACATTTTCTAGGTGACTTTAATAGCCTAGCTTTAAAAAGGAAATGAATGTTCAATATAATCAGTGCCCTGTCTTCAGGACACTCCACTCCTGGTTACCAGATTCTAGCCTTGCATCGTCTTTGAGCTCTCTTACAGCCTTTTGTAAACGGCTGGTCACCAACAGAAATACGGAATGCTGTCCAGTAGAGTCCAAAATAAAACCACTTTTCCCCATGTACACATTTAAATATTATATTTCTATATTCTTTGGATTCTCTTTTGAATTGGTTACAATATCTGCCAGTTCCTCATGAGTTAAAAAAAAAAACTAACGAATTTCCAGTTCATATCTGTGTAAGGGTCATGATTTTACTCTGTTTGAAAATATCTCCTGGGGGCAGGTAGGTGGCTCAGTCTGCTCAGCATTCAACTCTGTTTTGACTCAGGTCATGATCTCAGGGTCGTGAGATCAAGCCCTGCGTCAGACTCTGTGAAGCCTGCGGAAGATTCTTTCCCGGGTGCTCCCAACCCTGCTCAGTCATGCTCACACGCTTTCTCTCTCTCTCAAAAATACCTTCTGTTTTGAAGATCACACTGATATGCCCAGGGGGTTCACCTGTGAGAGCCAGGTACACATTTGTAGACACGTAAGTGTACCTCATTCTCAGCTGAGTGTCGCATTTCTTCTAGGTGAATCCAAAGTACAGATAGTACTTTGTTAATGTTATTTTTCTAATTTAAATTTTTAATAATGGTCATTTTCTATCTCTAACTTTGTGTTTTTCTTGCTGTTCATTTTATTTTTTTCAAAATCTGGATCAGTTCCGGTGGGTTTGTTTATAAGATCTTCAGAAAGAGCTCCTGGGCCCGTCAGAACCAAACGATACATTGAAGCCATGAGACTTCAGTTTGTTCTCTGTGGAAAAGGCTGAGTTTTCTTGGAGTGTGGGTCTGTTCTCCAGAGGAGGTGACAACATTACTCCTCACCTGTGTTAGTTTCCTATGGCTGTTGTAACGAATTGCCACAGACTTGGTGGCTTTAAACAATGCACATTTATTTTCTTCTAGGTCATACATTGAAATCCACTTCACCAGGCTAACATCGAGGTGTAGACAATGTTGGCTGACCTCTGAAAGATCTAGGGTAGAATCCATTTCTTTGCCTTCTCCTGCTTCTAGAGCTGAATTTCTTGAGTCATAGCTTCTTCTATCTTTTTTTTTTTAAAGATTTTTTATTTATTTATTTGAGAGAGAGAGACAGTGAGAGAGAGCATGAGCGAGGAGAAGGTCAGAGAGCGAAGCAGACTCCCCATGGAGCTGGGAGCCTGATGTGGGACTCGATCCCGGGACTCCAGGATCACGCCCTGAGCCGAAGGCAGTCGTCCAACCAACTGAGCCACCCAGGCGTCCCACAGCTTCTTCTATCTTCAAAGCCAGCAGTGCTGTGCCTTGCTTCAGCTGTCACATGGCCTTTTGCTTTTGTATTCAAATTTCCCTCTGCTTCCTTCTTAGGAGGGCGCTTTGATTTCTAGGGCCAGCCTCAGTTATCCAGGATAATCTTCCCACCTCACTGTCTTTAACTTACAACTACAAAGTCCCATTTGCAAGATACAAAGGAACATGACCAGATTCCACCAAATAGGACCTGAGTATTTTAGAAAGCCCTATTTCATCCTCCCATTTTATTTTATATAAAATCTGCCCAAGGAGCAGAGATTCTGTATCTCGACAGAAAATCCCTTTGTTCTGACTTCAACATGTCTTTGATTATTCTCTATAAAATAAAAGACGGGCGCCGGGGTGGCTCGGTAGGTTAAGCCTCTGCCTTTGGCTCAGGTCATGATATCCGGTCCTGGAATTGAGCCCCACATCAGGCTCTCTGCTCAGCAGGGAGCCTGCTCCCCCCACTCCACCTGGCTCTTTGCCTACTTGTGATCTCTACCTGTCAAATAAATAAATAAAATCTTTAAAAAAGAAAAGAAAAGAAAAGAAACAATAGTTCTGCATTTCTAAAGTTTTACGGACTTTACTTAATGGACTGTTCTATATTTACTTACACCTTGCCACTGAATTAGTAGATAGCCAAACTACAAGCATTCACGTTCTCAGGCCCTCATGATTCTACCTTAAGCATGCAAATGTCCACGTGGCATTCTATTTTAGCATTCCCGAAATACAATCTTAAATGAAAATTGAAATAAAATAATACTTTGCAGTATCTTTTGCACTGAGAACTGCCTTTGGTTTTCAACTGATTCCTCGCAGGGCCCCTGGAAAATCAAAGATTTATTTTTTCACATTATAAAAAAGAGAAGTGCTAGAAATAATTAGATTTATTGGACATATTGCTACTGATGATTTGCGCAGAAAATTCCCAAATCAAAAGATGTGCTCAGACTTCCCAAGGCTAAATATTAATACAGAAAATAACTAATGTGTTTCAAATGTTCTATCCTGTATGGGCAGTTTCTAGAGACCTGTCAGTGGCCTTACTGTCCATGAGATGTTTCTAATTATCAGAGTCCTGCTGGTGATTTGGGTAACAAAACGATAGTGTTATCAGCCATCATTTCAGTTATTACTTTGAAATATTTGGTTGCAACCTTCCTCATAAAATCTCAATTCAGCATCTTATAGGCCAGTGCTTTTTGACAAAGTATATGCATCAAACCTACCTATAATAATGGTTAAATTCCATGTGTCAACTTTGCTAGCCTATGCAGTTCTACACTTTTCGGATGAGATTAACATCTACAATCAGTTTATTATAAGAAAAGGAAATTAGCATCATACAATCAGTTGAAAGTCCAAAGAGCAAAAACTGGGGTTTCTTGGAGAAACATTTAGCCACATTGTAACAAAGAAACCTGGCTAGAGTTTCTAGCCTGTTGACCTACCTTACACAATTAGGACTTGTCAGACCAGATAACTGCATGACCCAATCATATCCTTTCTCACACACACACATATCCTATTGGTTCAGTTTTTTTTTTTCTGGAGAACTCTAATACACCAATGGGATTTTATTAAAATCCTTAAGTCTAGGACCTATACCATACATTTTTGGTTATATCATTACACTTTATAGACACTGGGTCAAAAACTCTTTTCTTATCTTCTTTCACGCGTGACAAAAAAAAAAAAAGGTGATTCCACCTGTAGCTTCACTACTCTGGTGCCATCACAAATTTTTACTTATAAAAATTATCAGTAAGTTAATCTCAGCCATAAGTATCTGTCTCCTCCAGTTTGTCATCTGCTTTACACTGAGGCTTCTCTAAAGGCACTATAATCATCTACAGCTCAGAGACTGTCTTCAACAAATAAGGATGGTCTCAGAACCCCATAAAAAAAAGATAGTAACTTCAAGATGCTTCCAGAATAAACTGTTAATCACAGGCTTCTGATGTCATCACATAATCACTCTTAAGACCCCGTCAGCAGACAGAGTGAGAATTTCAAGAACACCTTATTTGAGAAGGAGATGGGTTCATGGAATGGCTCTCACAATGTTCAGTGGGACAAGATTCACAAGTGGAACAAAAGGAAGCAGGATTCGCAAAGCTCAAAGACCTGTAGCAGAAGATCAGTCCTCTGATCCCAACCTGTCTGGCCTTTTCCAAATAAAACAGAAGGGACAGTTTTAGGGAGTGAGTTGTTCCTAGTGCTTTCCTAGAAGTCCAAGAGACCTTAACAACCCTTTGTTGAAGAGATTATCTTCTGTATCCCAGAGGAGAACATTAAACACTTTATATGTTCAGGCTCATTTCTCAGTAGCAGCGGGGCCTCAGCAAAGTTACCAGAATGTGACTGTCATATTTGCTGTTCTACCAACTTGCCATGTGACATTGGGAGAGTGGAGTATCATCTCTGGGCCTCAGTGGCCCCACTGTAACATGGAGATGCTCAGAAAGAATCCCTGTCCTTTAACCCCATTTCTCCACTGTCAGTATGGACTTCTCTTAGGAAAAGCTCAGACTGGCAATTGTATGCCTTGAGTAGACCTTTGAATCAATTTAGTCCAACTTCCTCATCTGACAGCTGTGGAAGCTGATGTGCCCAACCCCCACCCCAAGTAAACCACACCTATGGGAGACCAGAACCAGACCTTCCTCCCTCTTCTGTCACTATTTTGTCCCAATACATCATGAACACCCTCTCCTCCACGGTCAAGTTGGTCAACTGCTTCCATCCTATGTGGCAGAAGCCAAGATATCACACAACCACAGTATCTAAACTGCCTCCCTGCTGCACACTGATTTCCTTTAGTAAAGTTTGTTTAAACACATGAAGTTTGGAAGGATTTCCCCACAGTGATTCTGGAATGCTAAATACATGACAGACCAAGCTACTGTTTTCATGAAGGACTCTGAAGCAGAAACACTAAACGGAACAGCCAAATTCATGTCCTATTCATTGCCTTTCCCTAGATTCAAAACCACAGTCCTTAAAGAATAAGATAAAATAAAAATCACTCTGATAGTGCTACTCAAATGTGATTTGGGGCTGCTGTAGGCCATGAAAGTATCTGTTACCCATCAGCTACAGCAGGGTGGGAAATGGTCGGCATCCAGTAACCTTTAGAGCAGTCAGGTTTTGCCATAACATTAAGTGAATGGAGTCTTCTCACTGAACAGAGTTTATGCTAGTTCAGATGACGAACTCAAGTAGAGTCTAACATGAACTCTGCTATAGTCCTACTAAAACATGACCACCTGTCAGCTCGCAGTGAATTTGAACAACAGAATATATTGGCCCCATAGCAAAGACAATTTTGACAAGCCCTGTGCTGTTCATATTTATTGAAAGAGAAAATTTCCTCCTTCAGAAAACTGTGGTTTTACAATTAAATTATGATGGGGATGATGAACTCAAGGAACTTTAAAAGCCAAATGAGTATTGTAAATGAGTGGACAGGGTCATATATGAGATCCAGCAAGGAAGGGTGAGCACTGGGACAAAACAGAGAGACCCAGTATGAATGGGACAGCAGCCAGTCAGTGTCACATGACATACACATGTGTGCCCAGACATTGTGATTTCACCAGAGGAGTCAGCAATGGAAGTTTTCAGGTTAAAAGTTCTTGATATTTAAATGCTGGCAGCTGATTGATTTTCCTTTGAAAGAGTCATTATAGGCCTAATGATCCCATCTGCACACCTCCATTATGTCTGCGAGCAGTCACTTTTGTAATTTGTTCTTTAGGCAAATGATTTATTGATATTTATAGATAGGCTTCTCATTCTTGAATCTTATTTTGGGGCTCCAAAGGCTCTTTCTAAATAGTTAGGTGGTCTCCCTCTGACCACTTTCTGTAGGATCTGTCAGATTCAGG
This sequence comes from Neogale vison, assembly GCF_020171115.1. NCBI lineage: Eukaryota > Metazoa > Chordata > Mammalia > Carnivora > Mustelidae > Neogale > Neogale vison. Next base: position 98,387,564 of record NC_058105.1, read on the forward strand.
GACTAAAGGAGCCTGGGCCTTCAAACGCCACGATTCTCAAAGGTTGTTCTCAGTAAGAGGCCAGCCTAGCGTCCAGGCCTTGTGCTCAGGCCAATCCCAAGCCCACATGACCCTCCCCAAGGCCACGCAACCCTCCAGGTTCCCCTCAGGCTTGGCTTCTGGGCTCATCTCTTCTCACACATTATGTTGTCTGCTGTGATAACCTGTGTCGGACCCCAGCCTGTCCCGATACTGCCTTGATCACAGACCTGGTTTGGCAGCCACATCCTTCCCAGACCATCTCCACTCCCAACAGGGCACTAGTCATCAATGGTGTCCTCTCTCCAGGGCCCGAGCTAGAGTTAACCGTTCCTCACCATCCTCCACCTCCCACTTTTGGAAATGCACAAAGGGCCTAAACTCAGGTGGCTCATTCTTTCCCAAGGGCAGCGATTGTCAGTCTCTGCCTGCCTTCCTCCCCCAGTATAGGATTCCTGTGCCCATGTAGGAGGGGGACATGGCGGGGTGCTGCATTTACACCCATGCTCTACTGATCATGGCCTCCATGTTTCCTGGGAAACCCACAAGCACAACAGAAGCATAGCTCTTAAAGGGACGGCGGCACTGCCCTGCCCGGTTCTCCCATGCCCTCGTGACTGCAGAGGGCTCGCCAACATAAAGTCACTAAGGCTCAAACTCCAAACTCTACCTCAGACATCAGATCATCCAAGTGAGCCCGAGAAGCCTGGCTCCCTACAGGTGTCACAGGGACCATTAGTGTCCACTACTGCACGGACCGTGAGGTGACCTCCTGACCACACGGGTCTGCTACACGGACATAACTTATGTACATACTCTCACATCTCTGGCCTTTAATGAATTCCTCCTTAGCTGCGCCTTCTGGTAGAGGTCCCAGGAGACTATATTGTGTCAAAACAAGGCACTGCCATAAGCCAAAATCAACAGCTTCTAAAAATCAGCTATGTAACCAACATACCAAGATCTTAGCATAACAATTGACTCCCTAGCATCACTCACCCTGGAGGCACTCCATGTTGGCTGAAGGACACCAAATACAAGAAACCATGCCTGGGGTGCAAAGATGCGCCCCATCAGGGATGAGGTGCCGATGCTGGTGCTATCCTGTGATCCTCCTGGGAAGGAGATTCACCTGCAGCTGCTGTTGGAGGCCTGCTGGTTACTCGGATGAACAGAAGAGTAACCGTTAAACTTGGCTAAGGCTAGGAGGACGTCCTGGCTCTCTATAACATACCACAACTTTGTGGGGTGGACGTCTTGACAGTGAGGTTTCTGAAAATATGGGGCTGAGTGGCATTAGGGAGCAAGAAAAGTTCCTTGGATTTCTACAAGCACATATCCTGATGACCTTGATGCTGTTAGTGTCAGGACACTCCTGTGAAGTAGACAAAGGCAAAGCCAGCTCCACACTTTGACAGATGGTGGAAGGAGGCAGAGGGAGGGTGAGGAGGGAGACAGGCAGCTATTAAGAAATCTCTGAATTGCCTGTTTTAGGCCAGAGAGTAGTATGTATGTATGTATGTGTGTGTATGTATGTATGCATGTATGTGTGTGTGTGTGTGTGTGTGTGTGTGTGTGTGTATCCACTTAATTTACCAGTGTCCACAAGAGAGGAAAGAAGGATATACACCACAGGGCATCACAGCACTAATAATCTGTGTCTCAAGTCCTTTTCTGGAATGAGGCCGGGTCTAAAGGAATGAAATCAACCTGAGCAAGTCTCCTTTCCATATGCTCTTCATGGTTTCCCATCGCTCCTCTGTCTTCGTGGAAAGCCCCTGTCTCATTAGGTTCACGCCAACTGCTACGCCACCCTCTCTACCCACCCCAAACGCCATCTCCTCCTGACTTCCACAGCTTCCCCCCATCACGAAGAAAGCCTTCAGCCCCACCCCGGTTACCACCATTGTTCTGGGAATTCAACATGCCCAGGAGCCCCCCCACCCCGGCTCCCCAGCCAACCTCCTGGCCTCCCAGGCATGGACTTGCTCAGAGCCAGGGAGGAAGTCTTTCCCCCGCAGCCACCTACTCCCTCCACGGCCACACACCACCCCCGCTGGCAAACACTGTCCCCAGTAAACTGCTCCTGAAATACCCAACTCCAGCATCCCACACTGACCGCCCTTCCGCCCTCCACTCCCCGTGGGAGATCTCCTGCCCCACCACCGGCCCCTCCGGCCATGGCCACACCCGTGCTGTCCCCAGAGAAACCGCTCCCTGAAATGCCGGACTCCAGCTTCCCACACCGACCGCCCCGTCCACCCTCCCCTCCCCACGGGAGATCTTCTCCTGGATGTCCCACAGACAGCGCCCACTCAGGAGCACAGAAATGGACACCAGTCAGAAAAATTGTGCTGGATCTTAAGTCCTTTAATATCATTTACTGATGACAGAAGCCAGACTTCCTCAGCTATGAGAAGACTTGGCTTGGACTGAGGCTGTGAGGACTGCCACAAGTCTCCAGGAACTCAGGCTTTAGCCGTTTCTTCTGGATCCAGGCATCTCATCAAACAGTGTGAAGGCTGTATCCTTCAAGTGTGGATGGGGGTCTCCACCGCTGTCCACTGCTCTCTCCACATCTTGTGGGGCGGTCACCATGTTGTTGTTGGCCTCAGTGCCCACCAGGTCCAGGATGTAGTCAGTGAGGTAGTCAAGCATGGCAAGGAGGAAGTCGGTTGTGGATGAACTCAGGCGATGTGTGTATTGGTCCTCCTGCAGGAGGCGGTCCACGTAGCTCACAGGGAACCGGAGCTCAGTTGTTATAAGATGGGCTTGAGTCTGACGGGAGCTCCCATGGTTTTTCTTTCCTGACATGATGTTGGCTGGTTTGGGCTCCAGTCAGCTCTACTTGACTGTTCAGCTGGACTAGGCTTCTCAAGACACCAGCAGTCGCGTCCGCCGACTATATCCCCATGCCTGGCCCCTCATTGGTCAGGGAGATGCCTTTGTGACATCCTAGACTTTGAGATGTCATCAGTACCCATTGTGCCCTTATCAGGCCTCAGCCCAGAAATGTCCATGACAGGAACTTGGTCACCCTAATGACTGGACCCTGATTTTGAGAAAATGGCCATTTTCTGCTTGATTTTAACATTGTACAGATAAATACATATTTCAGTGGAAAACTCTTCCCTGTCTTAGGACACCATTCCACATGATCTGATTCTAGCCTTCTAGGGTCTTTGAGGTCTTTTACAATCCTTTGTTAGTTGCAGTTTTGTGATAAATATGTAAAATGTCTTGGCTAGTACAGACTGCATTGTTCCCCCCACCACATGATGGAATGAAACCAGTTTCACCTCCATTTATACATTCGTTTAAATATTCTTGATTAATATCCCTGTATCTAATCCTTGGATTCTCTATGAACCAGTCAGAGCATCTTCCCATTCCCTCGCTGATTAAACAGAATCTTTTAACACACATTTATTTCATACCCATTTTAAGTGTCTTCATTTGACACTGTTTGAAAAATATCTCTTGATCATTTTGGAAGTCATAATGAGATGCGCCATGGAGTTATCTATCAGCATCAGGTAAACATTGTTGAGAGAGAGAAGTTTACCTTGGGCTTAGTTTAATCCCAGTCATGACTTCTTGGATGTCTTAGGTGAAGCCAAAGCACCAAGAGATGTTTCCTCTCATTTTTTCCTCAGTTTTTAAAGATTTTATTTATTTATTTGAGAAAAAGAAACAGAAACAGAGAGAGAGCATGAGCAGGGGGAGGGGCCACAGGGGAAGGAGAAGCAGACAACCCGCTGAGCACAGAGCCTCTTTCCAGGCTCAATCCCAGGACCTGGAGATCACAACCTGAGCCAAAGTCAGATACTTAACTGAGTGAGCCACCCAGGCGCCCCATCATTCTTTTCTCATTTTAATTTTCCTCTCCGCTGAGTCTGTGTTTCTGCCTTATTTTTGGTTCATTTACAGCTGATAACAGACTTTTCCAATCCAAAAGAGAGTAGAAGGAAACAAGGAGTCTCTGATCCAAGAGGGCCGATCAGGCAGGGACACCTACAGACATAGACACATTTCAAGGTCTGGGAATAACTGTGGCTCCTCCCTCTGACCTTCGTCCTTAGCTCTGCCCTCTAGCCCCTGGGCTCTGTCCTCAAAATCATCCTCCCTTTATTCTGAGTGCAACACATGTTTGCAGCTAAGTAGTTCTATTGGCTTCTTTTCCTCTGGGCAAATCTTGGGAGTTCCATGGCTGCCTTTCATCTACCCTCCCAGTTAAAGATGGCTTTGTTTGTGCTGACTTAACATAATCAGAAATCGTGTAGTCACCCTGTATGTCATGGGGATTCAAGCCCATAGACAAGAGACGTGTTCATAGATTCCCGCCAGGAAAATGCCATCTCAGCTCCTTGCTTCTGTTGAGGTGGCTGAGGTTATCCATGCTTCACACCCCATGTCGCTTCAAAGAACCCTCTGTTTGAATACTTTGATCTGATCCCTCAGAGAAAAGATGTGTCTAGCTACAAGCTCAATTTTTATCTCCACAGGATGCTTTCTTAACAGCAAATCCTCTCATTTTACTGTGTTTTGCAATCTAGAAAGGCTGAGAATGGCTCCTATCTTCAAGTCCTGGTTCTTTTTTGCTTAACAGCTGATCTCAATTTACTTTCCTCTAGCATTTTCCTCTGAGTAGCAAGAAGAAACAAGGACAGGCCTTCGAATCTGCTCAACCAAATCTTTGATTCACTGTTCATGAGTTCTGCTTTCTGTGTAATTGTAGGACAAAATTCAGCCAAGATTTCTGCCACCATATAATAAGAATCCCCTCTTCTGGGGCGCCTGGGTGGCTCACTGCCTTCAGCTCAGGTCATGATCTCAGGGTCCTGGGATTGAGCCCCACATCGGGCTCTCTGCTCAACGGGGAGCCTGCCCACCCTGCACCCCTCCTCTCTCTGCCTGCCCTTCTGTCTGCTTGTGATCTCTGTCTGTTAAATAAATAAATAAAATCTTCATATATATATATATATATAGCTTCCAGTATGATGTTCCCAGTTTCTTTCTAAATCTTTAACAGCAACACCTCTGGCATTCATATTTCCATCAGCTGGTTATTTATGATGTATTAGGTCTTCTTTAAGACAATGTAGGTTTTCTCCACTGTGCTCTTTACTTCCCTTTGAGTTCCCACCAGCAGCATTTTTAACATCCATATTTCTACTGTTTAAGGTAATCTAGCATTTTCTATCATGCTTCTCAAAATTATTCCAGCCTAGAGCCTTTATCCAAGTCCAAAGCTGCTTCCACATTTTTAGACACTCATTACAGCAGTAAACTACTTCCTTGTGCCAACATCTGTATCAGATTCCTATGACCACTAATGAATTGCTACAGATTTGGTGGCTTTAAAGAATACATATTTAGTCTCCTACAGTTCTGGAGGGAAGAAGTCCGTAACAGTGTTACTGGGCTGAAAACATGTTGCCAACAATTCTATGCTCCCTCTGGAGGCTATGGGGGAAATCTGTTTCTTGGACTTTCCAGCTCCCAGAGCCACATTCCTTGCATTTCTTGTCTTTGCCCCCTTCCTTCATCTTGCCTCAGTGGTCCAATTTCCATTTTCTGTGTCAAATTTCCCTGTCTCCCTCTTACACAGACATGTGAATTTGCACTTAGATTCTATCACATAATACAGAATCATGGTCCATCTCAAGATCCTTATCTTAATCCTATATGTAAATTCCCTTTTGCCATAGAAGGTAACATATGCAAGCTCAAGAGACTTGGATCTGGTTATCTTTGGGAACCAGTTTTCAGCCTACCATGGGAGGTATTCCCAGGAAACTAACAGGGAAGTGAGGAATTGAGACAGGGAAGGGAAGGAAGCAAACAAAATGTCCACTATTGATCACCTTATTGTCCCTGGAGAACTTAAGGGGACACGAGAAGATAACACTTTCCAAGGGAAGATACTGCCCCCGCATTCTGGACTGTCATGTTATTGGGCAGTGGGCTCGGAAAGCCTAATAAAAGCCCTCACACAAAGAAATGCAGCTCCTGACATTGGAAAGTCAGGCAAATATGCATGCAATGGGCTTGTGATGCGACCATGTGGGGAGGATTCTGGCAGCATCCTCTACACGGTCACGTTCATATACTTTCATTATCAAGTCTTTCTCTTTCATCCTTATCTCCTGCCTGCTCTTCTTTCATTTAACAAATATTTATTGTGCTTCTACCTTATGTCAAGCACTGAGATGCTAGATGTTCAATGTTGAACAAAACACACTATCTTGCCCTTGTGAAGCATCGAGTCTTGTGGAAAAGACAGATACCCAAAGAAATATGTAATTCCAAGTTGTCATGCATGATCTCAAGCAGAGATCATCAACCTCTGCACTACTGGTGTTTTTGGCTGGACCATTCTTTCTTGTGGGGCACAAGGGCTGTTCCTGTATATAGCAGGACATTTAGCAATATCCTTGGCCTCTACCCACTAGATGATAATAGCACACTACAGTCATGATGCAAAGAAGTATCTCTATACATTATCAAATGTCTCCTAAAGGGCAAAAGTATCCTCAATGAAGAACCACATTACATTAAAAATGTATATTAAAAATAAATTATTCTAAGATACAAGGAGGAGATATAACTTAGATGGAGTAATCAAGGAATATCCTCTAAAGAAGGGACAATGAAACAGAGACCTGGCACAAGAATAGGGAATGAGGCAGAGAAGAGGTGAGAGAATGAACATTTCAGAAAGATGGGAATGGCTATTTCCTAAACTGGCAGGGTAAGTTGGGGTATGCTGAATAAAAGTAATGTGACCAAACATGACTGTAGAAAAGAGTGGGGGTTAAGATGACCTTGTATCTGGGGCTGCTGGGTGGCTCAGTGGGTTAAAGCCCCTGCATTCAGCTCAGGTCATGATCCCAGGGTCCTGGGATCGAGCCCCGCATCAGGCTCTCTGCTCAGTGGGAAATCTGCTTCCTCCTCTCTCTGCCTGCCTTTCTGCCTGCTTGTGATCTCTGTCAAATAAATAAATAAAATCTTAAAAAAAAAGATGACCTTGTATCTGCCCACAAACAATGAAAAGTTTGGACTTTAACAGACTTCTTGGAACTTGGATCCATCTCCCATATCTGGATGAACATGATTTTTATATCTATTACACAGATGACCCTTAATCAACATGGAGGTTTGGGGGTGTAGACCCCTTCGCAGTACAAAATCCATGCATAACGTTAATTCCCCGCAAATTTGCCTACTAATAGCCTACTGTTGACTGAGAGCTTTCCTGATAACAAAAACAGTTAACACACATTTGTATGTGATATGTATTACATACTGTGTTCTTAAGATAAAGCTAAAGAAAGGTTAAGGAAATCACAGAGAAAAAATATTTATTGTACTACATTTTTTGAAAAAAACTCACATATAAGTGGACTCGCACAGTTCAAACCCATGTTGATCAAGAGTCAACTGTATTTTAATTAACCAAGGATAAAACAGAAAACGGTTCGGAATGACGGAACAAGTGCAGGATGAATGGTTGTCCTACTGTACGGCAGATTTTGCAGAAGTGGCCACAATGATCCCATTCACTGCATTCACTCTGTGTGGCCACATTTGAAAAAAAGAAAAATGTGACTTTGCAGCCCCTCCAGTCAAGACACGGTGCCTATATCCCCACTTCTAAAATCTGGACTGGCCATTCCATTTACTTGGGGAAATAAAGTTGCCTACGTAAGAGCAGGCAGTAATGGGCTTGGCCCTCAAGAAACTTTGTATTCTTTCATTCTCACTTAAAACAGCTACTTCTGTTTGTCAATAAGCATAAGCTAGTCAGCTAGAGGATGAGAGACCATACTGAGCTGAGTCAAGTCACCCTGACTTGTCCCTTCTAAGGCCTTAGCTATGTAAGCCCGGCCATGATCTGCAAAGTCAACACATCCCCTTTTTGTGGTATTATTACTATTACACATATTAAAATTGTAGATTCATAGACTTACTAATACATTGACATAATTATTATATTATTTTATGTCTTTGTGTCTTTAAAGAAGCTGAGAGAAGAGGAGCAAACATGTATTTATACAGATTTTGTTATATTAACCTCCTTATTTGTCACCTATGGTTCTCTTCATTTGTTCCTGCCCATTCTAGTCACCATATGGAGTCCTTTTCTTAACCTAATACAGCTTTGTTTCCACCCATGCCCTTTGTGTTATTGGAACATATGTTTTTCTATCTTTTGTGCACAATATACAACTAATTTTAAAACCAATTAAAAGAAGAAAGGAAAATAAATATGCATTTCTACTGTCTTTTAAAATTATGTAGTTACCTTAACCAGTACTTTTCTGGTGGGGTGGAGTGTGGATTTTAATTACTGCCTAGGGTTGCTTGTTTTAGTCTGAAAAACTTCATTTTCCTTTCTGCTCCTCAAACTGAAAAATCTCAAATGTTCTATCTAGTTCACGGTTTCTTTTTTCTGCCAATTCAAACCCACTAGTCCACCCTCTAATGAATTTGTCATTTCAGTTACTGTAATTTTCAACACCACCAGAACTTCCATATGGTTCCTCTTTATGATTCTCTGGCATTTTCTATTTGATGTAGCAGTGTCATCATATCTTCTTTTAATCATATCATTCTTTAATCATACTTTCCTTTAGTCCTTTAAACACATTTACAAGAGTAACTTTGAAGTCTGTTAAGTCCTACCTCTGGATGACCTCACAAGTTTCTGTTGAGGGCCCTTGTTCTGGTGTATGGGTCATATTTTTCTATTTCTTGCATGTCCCACAATTTGTTGTTGGAAACTGGAAATTTTAGATAATATATTGTAGCAACTCTGAGTATTGGTTCCACCACCAAGGGCCTATTATGATTTCTCTACTGAATTGTTTAGCGACTGGCTGGATTACCATCGTGGAGTCTATAGCCTCCCTTCACATTGTGAACCCTTTTATGTTGTTCCTCATGGGGTGCAGACCTGCGTATGATCCCTGTCACCCTGTGATGACACTGGTTTTGGTAGCATGGTTTCTTTCTCTGAACACACCCAACTGTTAAGCTCCACAAATTACTAGCTGATTGCTCTACTGTTTTTAACAAATGCTCTGAGATGTAAATTGTTCCACAGACTGAACCAATCAAACCCAGGTTCTCTTGAAGGATCAGTTCCTAAGGTCAATGTTTAAATTTGTTCTGCCCCCAAAAGGGCTCCTCCCAGGTGTCTCTTTCTCAGTTACTCTCCAGAAAACCAGCCCGTCTATGGTTCTGCCTGTATTTCCAATCCATCTGCCAATCTCTTCCCAGTGGCTTTTCATCACAACTTCCACTGTTTTTGAGAGTGCCCTTATGTTTAAACATCTCCATACTCTGTTGCAAATGAAGTCAACTCCCTCAGTAAGGGATTCAGCATTCTCTGTTTTAAGGCCTGCTTCTCCTCCAGGGCAAAAATTCCTGAGCCTTGGCCCTGAAGCTGGGGGTAAGGACAACGGGACATTTTTCTCTGAGTGACACTCCTGCTTTAAGAGCTGAACCCCTATGGAGGGCGAGTAGCTTCAGTTCTTTCCTTGACTCTCCGTGTGACTCATATGTGGATGACAGTACTTGTAAGTGTGATAAGGTCCCAGTACACTCAACACCCAACGTAGAACCTCCATCCCATGAGTGGCGGTTGGGAGGCAAAAGCAAGCCCCCATCTCTCAGCCATATCTGCCCAGAATTCAGTCTTAGCAAGAAGTAGCTGGGGGCAGAATGAGAAATGTTGCTGTTCTGCCCATCCCTCAAAGATAGGAGTTGGAAGAGTTGGAGGGAGAAGGAGCCCTGTGCCTTTGCCACACCCATCTTGAGTGTGGCTTCCATTTCATTGAGCTGGGGGGGATGGGCAGAACAGAGTAGGCATCAGTACAGACACCATACACTCTTGCTGCAACCCCTAAGTTTTAACAGATTTTGTTGATTAAATATTTCTTCATTTGCAGTATGCCCTTAGGACCATCTCCAAAGACTTCCAACAGTTCTAATATTTTAGAAATAATTTTCACCAATTTTCTAGGGAACTGGTCTATGGAGATGTCTCACTTTCATGCTGGAAGCAGATCTCTGGTTGTGATTTTTAAGTTACTAAAGTTTGGTAGTTTATTACAAAGCATTATTGTAGCAATAGATAAATGATGCATACGGGTCAATAGGAAGCTGCTGGAACAGCTCCTCTCAGTTACTGGCCTCTCAGTACTTCTTATGGGATCCAGAGTATTCCCTCCATTGTAACTGAAACCCACCCTAGGGATTTAGTGAAATAAACCACTTATATGGTAAATAATACCATAATACCAAAAACACTTCAGCATACAGTTTCCAAAAATAATTCTCATAAAATGAGTCATACTGGAAGAATCCGACTTATGAAGAGGCTTAAATAAGGTGTAATTCTTTAGTCAGTAAGAAATGGCATATCATTTACTACATTATAGAATAAAGTACTCTCAGAATTCAGTGGCACATAAAACAATAAGATCGATTATCTGCTTTTAACGGAGCAGAGTCAACACTACGTTTGAAAACATCATTTTATGAAAACTGAATTTGTAAAGTCATATACTCTTCCTCCAAACATTTGATCAGGTCTAACTTAGAAAGTAAAGAGGAATAAATAGTGTCACATCTAAGAATATCCTTACTTTAACTCCAGAGTCAGAAATATAGACTATCTGGTATACCTCACCCATAAGACAAACAAAAGCCACAATCACTGAATAGGAATTTAATTACATCTAATTATCAACAGAATCTTCCAGTAAGGATAAAGAATCCAAGAGCACTATCAACAGATGTTTTCCCATCACAGGATTTTTTTTTTCTTGACCTACAAGAGTACACATCCCAAGGTTCTCATAGCCTGGCAGTTGACCTCTGTGCCAAAATGTATTCAAATTGTTTAAAAACTTAAATCTGCCTCAGCAGTAAGAATGAAATCTTGCCATTTGCAACAACATGGATGGATCTAGAGAGTATAATTCTAAGTGAAATCAGTCAGAGAGACAAATACCATATGATTTCACTCATATGTAGAATTTTTTTTAAAAAATGAAGTGGTGGGGGTGTGGGAGTTTGGGGTACCAGGTGGTGGGTATTATAGAGGGCACGGATTGCATGGAGCACTGGGTGTGGTGAAAAAATAATGAATACTGTTTTTCTGAAAATAAATAAATTGAAAAAATTTAAAAAAAATTTTTTTTAAATGAACAAAGGAAAAAAAGAGGCAAACCAAGAAACAGACTCTTAACTCTAGAGAACAAGCTCCCCTTACAGAGGGAAGGTGGGTGGGAGAGTGGATGAAATAGGTGAAGGAAATTAAGAATATGCTTATCATGCATGATGAGCACTGAGTAATGTATAGAATTGCTGAGTCACTATATTGTACCCCTGAAACTAATAGCACTGTACATTAATTATACTAACATTTAAAAGTTAATGAATGGGGACACCTGGGTGGCTCAGTTGCTTAAGCAACTGCCTTCGCCTCGGGTCATGATCCCAGCGTCCTGGGATAGAGTCCCACATCAGGCTCCTTGCTCAGCAGGGAGCCTGCTTCTCTCTCTGCCTCTGCCTGCCTGTGCTCGCTCGCGCGCTCTCTCTCTCTCTCTCTCTGACAAATAAATAAAATCTTTTTTAAAAATCTAATAGTTTAATTAATTTAAAAAATACACAGAGGAAGAGTTGAGGATTAAGTATATTACTGAAAGTTGAACATGTGGAATGAGTACCTCTGGGGATATGGGAGAGAGTCTTAAGTGGTATTCCAATGGATATGAATATTTGTTTTAATGTATCTTAGTGTAAGATTTAAAAAATGATAGTGACTTAAAGCTTTCTTTTAAAATAAAAATAATACATACATAGACAAACATGCAGATAACTGAGTCCTAGGGAATTCTAATTTTTGATCTACAGAGATCTTCAATTATGACAACTGAAAACATTGAAGTATTTATCAAAATGTCATAATTTTCAAATATGAGGAGAAATAACCATTCAGGCAATCACGCTTGTGGACCTCTAGGTCCTAAGTCAGCAGAAAAGCCAGCAAGCTCGACACTCAGAACCTGACAGGAATTTGGTGATAACACACTGCCATTGTGGCAGGCTGGCTCACAGTTCTGAAGCAGCAGTTTCAGAAACCTGCTTCAAAAACACCCAGTTTGGTCTTTCCTAAGCATAAGACATATTTCCTAACCTTCCTTTGGTGGTAGTGAGAAATTCAAACCATACAAGTTGCTTCCAATACATGGGAAACTTCCCCCACCCCACTCCGTAACCACCACAAAACTGGCAAGTCAGTCTTCTGTTCCTGTGCTCTCATGCCCTTTTGGGACCTATTTTGGAGCTACCTTGCTCTACCCAGAAAGCCTCATTATGTAAGTGATACATCTTTTCATATCCTCTTGGTGTGTGTGTGTGTGTGTGTGTGTGTGTGTGTGTGGTGTGAGGGAGGGAGAGAGGAAAGGAAAGAGAGAGAGAGAGATCAGCATCTCAACCAAGTTTTGGGTGGGAATCGATCCTGTATCTGCGTAGTCAACAGTATTCCGCTACTGTTGAGTCCCTGCTGCACTGCAAAGTGGAGTACAAAGCTTGTAGCACATCCCATAGAGCTTTTCATCATCTTTTCCTATCTTACCGCTCTAGTTTTTTCTCCTGGCTCTTCCTTTCCACAGGAACCTATGCTTCCGCCTCTGCTTATCTATTTCCAGAATATTCTGTGCTCTGTCACGATCTCTGATTGTACATCTGCTTTACCTTTGCCTGGAATGTCCTTCCTGCTTCCACTTCTCCCTTCCTTTTCCAACTTCCAAGCTACCTTCTTTCTCTCTGATATTTACAAAATGTTTTCTCCATGCCCTATGACCAAGTAAAATGTGATGCCCTCTTAAAGTCTCCACTAATTTTACTAGGCACAGATTCTTCTCTTCTTTTCCTGGTCTACAATGATATTTAAATCACTGTTCTTTCCTGCTTATAGGTCTGTCTTCCCCTGTAAGACTCTGAACATTTTGATGGCAGAGACCTTCCTCTCTTCATCTAATATGATTTGTCTCTAGTACACTCTTATGAATATCATCAGTGATGAATAATGTTGACTACTTTTTTTTAAATAAAGTGAAAATCTTAAGGATGAAAGGATGTTGGTAAACACAATATTGTGAACTCTTTGAGACAGAGCAAGAATGAGAATTGTTCTATATTTGTTTCTAGAGTTATATGCCAATGAATGTTAAGAAATTATTGCATAGCTAACAAAAAAAGTGCAAAGTAGTTAAAATCTAGCTGCTAAAGATTTGCATTTTTTAGGGAAGTAGCAAGGTGAGATGAGTTATTTATCATTTTCAGATCATAAACATTTCATCACTACTGAGCTAGATTCCTTGAAACCTAAATGATGTTTCTCTGTTAAGTTTAATAGCCATAAAAAAGCAGTGTGACCTCTATGGCTCAATAATCATGAGATAATTAATGAACAGAAATGAAAAGGACTCATGTGCCTCATTTTCCCCTCTCATAAAAACAAATTTGGAAACTATGAATCCAAATGTGCTTTTTGTTTTGGCCAGTGTGTTTACAGAAGAATTAAGAAAAACTTCTCACCATCTGATTGCAAATATCTCCATCTTTCCTTGAAATCACTCTAAATTCATAGTTGCCAACTTCATCTAAGGACACGGCTTTTGTAACATTTTGTCAAGAACCTAGATAACAACCTAGAGGATAAGCTTATCCTGACTAGAGGAATGGTACATTGGACCACATTTCATTCAGTCACACAGCAAATATTAATCGAGCATCTACTATATATCTCTATCACAGCACTCAATCCACTGTGCCCTGTTTATCTCTTCACTCTCTTTTTAATCTACCCCTGCAAGTCTCAGAGCTTCTGAGGGCAGGAATTATATAGTATTTTCATGTAATATCTGCCATTACATACTGGGTTGGCACATGGGTCCAGTGCTGAAGGAGATTTGGCCTCATCACCTTGTGGGACTTCCTAATACTTAAAGACTGGGAATTCTGAAAGCAATGGGATAATATAAATACAAGCTTCTCTGATGAGTGTCACAAAATCAACAACCTAAATACATTTAGGAGAAAGAACCAACTGAAGAGTACTTCATCCGTGGGCACCTGGGTGGCTCAGTGGGTTAAGCCTCTGCCTTCAGCTCAGGTCATGATACCAGGGTCCTGGGATCGAGCCCCTGCATCGGGCTCTCTGCTCAGCAGGGAGCCTGCTTCCCCCTCTCTCTCTGTCTGCCTCTCTGCCTACTTGTGATCTCTATCAAATAAATAAATAAAATCTTAAAAAAAAAAAAAGAGTCCTTCATCTGAAAAGATAGGCGCAAATTTTTTCTTGGTCCAAAGTCTCTTTTGAGATGTGCTCATAGGTTTGTGCAGTTGTTAAGGTAAATGGGAACAGTCACATCCCTGACTCCTCTCACAACTTCTATCAATGACCCATTGCTATGGTTAAGTGGGAGACCGATACCACGATAAATGTGCGGCCTCCAACCTTCACCAAGTTCCCAAGCCTGCATGGCATCATGGCAATCCATCTCATGTTCCCAAACTGCTTCCTTGGCTCATTCCACTAGCACCATTTTTTAGCTTTTCACTCTCGTCAAACCACATTCTCGCCTGTATTTCCTCTCATCACAGCAGGTGTTGTCGGTGCCTCCAAATACCACCACAGCCCCCAGCGTCACTCTACTGCAAGTACCTGCAATTCTCAACCGAAAGCCTTTCTCTCAGTTGGCCTGGGAAAGGTTGGGAGTTCAGGGAAGACGATGCCCCCTGGGAACAGTTGTCAGCCAACGGCATATGGGAGTGAAGGATAAATATTTCAGTTCTCTTGACCCTAAGACGGAATAATTCTGATCCATGTTCTGCACTGTTTTCTACCATTTCCCAGCAGGATTAAGTCCCACTTGCTCATGGCAGGAACTTGGTCCATAACACATACTTCATCAGCTTACTTCTCTTCCCTCTTCAAATTCCTTAATTTCCCTAATGGTCATCCTTGGAATTAACTTTCACGTAAACTACCTGCACACAAACCCGGTCTCAGGGTCAGTCTCTGGGAGTACAAAGCTGAGATGCTCCCTTTCAGTGAAAGCACTTATCTCCTACTCCACAGAGAGAACAGACACGCCAGCCCAATCCTGGCAGACGTGGTCTTATGACCCTGGTATCCCAGTTAATGAAACCTACACTCATACTTCCCTCCCACCTTTCAACTTCAGTAGAAAAGGTTTCTGTTCTTTTACTTAACATTAATCCCTTGGTATGTTACTTACATTCATTAGATGTAGAGCTTTTTTTTTTAAAGATTTTATTTATTTGACAGACAGAGAGGGATCCCAAGTAGGCAGAGAGGCAGGCAGAGAGAGAGGGAAGCAGGCTCCCCGCTGAGCAGAGAGCCCGATGTGGGGCTTGATCCCAGGACCCTGAGATCATGACCTGAACTGAAGGCAGAGGCTTAACCCACTGAGCTACCCAGGCACCCAGATTTAGAGCCTTTTTAAAAAAAATTTTTTTTACTTTGAAGTAATTTCAGATTTATAGCTTTTTTTTTAAAGTATAAATAATCCCCATATACCTTTCTACCAGATCTCCTAAATGTTAACAGTGTACTATGTTTATTTCATCACTCTCTTGCCAGATTTGGTTTTTTTTTTTCCTTTAAGATTTTATTTATTTGGGCGCCTGGGTGGTTCAGTTGGTTAGGAAACTGCCTTTGGCTCAGGTCATGGTCTCCAGGTCCTGGGCTCCAGCCCTTAGTCAGGCTTCCTGCTCAGCAGGGAGTCTGCTTCTCCCAATGACCTCTCTCCTCTCATGCTCCCTCTCTCTCTCTCTCTCTCCCTCTCTCTTTTAAATAAATAAATAAATAGATAGATAAATAAATAAGATTTTATTTAAGCGAGAGGGAACACAATCAGGGGGAGTGGGAGAGGGAGAAGCAGGGTTCCTGCTGAGCAGGGAACCCAATGCTGGGTTCGATCCCAGGACCCCGGGGTCATGACCAGAGTCGAAGGCAGACACTTAATGACTGAGCCACCCAGGTGCCCTTCTCACTGGATTTCTTTTTAAACTGTGAGGAAGGACCTTTTTAAAAATTATCCAACACATTGAGCACCAATCTTCTTGTTTTATGCTTTTATACAACATAACAAAAATGAATCAGAAAAGCAACCATGATCAAAGAAGATAAACAAGATACAAGCTCCTAGTTTTTAAATATTTAGCTTCCCTGGGTATCAAATAACAGTCAAATAGTTCTAAAAATTTCTAAATGTTTATTTTCCATTTCCATATTTATCATGTCTCAGACCAGTAACTCACAGTTCCCGGGCTGGCAGGCGTCCACCAACCACAATGCGCAGCATTACTGCTATGAACATCCATTGTCAGAGTTCGCACTCCCCAACCTTGACATTTCAACCTCCCCTTTGACCACAATAACCCTTTCTTTCATGAACATGCTCGAATATTTGCCTTCTTCAAACAACAATGACAACTCACAGTCCCATCTCTGGGTGCCATCTTGTCTTTTTATCCCTATGAACAAAGGTTTTCACTTCCTATCACTGCATCTTCTACTCATTCCTTGGTGCCTTGCAAATCTACTGTCTCCATCAGTTCAGGAAACTGTTTCTGCAGCAAACCCGGTGACCTTCTAGATGCTGCGTCCATGAAATACATGGGCCACATTTCAGTCCTTACCTCGTGAGATTTCTCTACAACTTCCGAGAAGTGGGCCATGCCCCTCCTTCTTCAACCTTTCTTCTCCCTTGTTTTTTGGGCTAAGACTCTCTTTTGGGTTTCCTCCTACCTACATTCATCTTTCCTCAGGACTTCTCAGTTTCCTTTCAAACATTCTGTCCCCAGAGACTTCTATTTCCAGTCTCTAATCTCTCTTCTTGAGTGAACACTTCCATTCACATGTTTCAGTAGACATCTTTTACTGATGATTCCAAAATCTCTATCTGGAGCCCCAACTTCTTTCTTGGAGCTACAGTTTGTCCCACACATTGGCCCAAACTAACCTCATTCTGACTGCCACCTAGTGAAGTCACTTTATTTGGTTTTGTTAACTTTACTAATTTCCAGCTTTTGTGTCTGTAAAATGGAAATAACAGCTGACTGAGAGGAGTCCTGGGCAGATTCAATGATGCAACACAAGTGAGAGTACTGAAGCAGTGCCTGACCCCAGTAGGTCCCCGATAAACAGCAGATAGGACTATTAGCTCCTTCCTCCTGGGTTTGCTTCTCGTTTTCATCCTTTATCTTATTGAACGTGGCTAAGGCCCTATCAGATTGTTCCTCCTCTCTCCCTTTCGTCCTTCAATGCATACTCACTGAATGCACGCTATATGCATGGTGCTGTGTTAGGTGCTTGGGAGAAAACACTAAGAAAGATCATCCCAGGGACGCCTGGGTGGCTCAGTTGGTTGGACGACTGCCTTCGGCTCAGGGCGTGATCCTGGAGTCCCGGGATCGAGTCCCACATCAGGCTCCCAGCTCCATGGGGAGTCTGCTTCGCTCTCTGACCTTCTCCTCGCTCATGCTCTCTCTCACTGTCTCTCTCTCTCAAATAAATAAATAAAATCTTTAAAAAAAAAAAAGAAAAGAAAGATCATCCCAACCCTCATTAGATTTATACTCTCGTGGGTAACACAGATGTTAAATAATTCACTACAGTATACAAGCTTAGGTGTCACTTTTAATTTTTCTCTCTCCCTTATCCTTATTCCCTAATCTGACCTCCATGAGTGATCAAATCCCTTCTATTTTTTCTATCTCTAAAGTCCATTCCTTCCCTGAACTTTGCACAGCCCAATACAGTAGTCACTAGCCATATGTGGCCATTTGAATTTAGATTTAAATTAATGAAAATAAAAATGCCGTTCCTTAGTCTCACTGGTCATAGTTCAAGAACTCAGTAGAAACATGTAACCAAGGGCTATCAGAACAGCTCTAGAACATCACTGTCACTGTCTATTGCTGTCTACTGGACAGCACTGTTCTAGCTTCAATGTCCTAGAGCAGATCCTTATCATCTCTTTCCTAGACTACTGAAATGGCCTGGGTATTAGCCTTTCAGCCATTAATCCTAACTCCTCAATCTATGTTCCACTGGTTTCCCAGAATGGTTTCCAGAATGCGAATATAACCATGTTACTCCTCTGTTAACAATTCTTTAATACCCTTCCACTGTATTTTTTGTACCCTAGTAATAGCCTACATTATGTGGCACTAGCCTAACTCTCAGCCTTAATCTTTTGCAATTCACTCTACGGCATCACATGCTGAAGTAATGGTGATCTAGAACAGCCAAAACAATTTTAAAGGGAACAACAAATTGGAGGACATACATTACCTGAATTTAAGTCTTATTATAAAGCTATAGTGATAAAGACAGTGATGAGATGAGTGATAAAGACAGTAGACACATCAATGGGGAAGAATTAAAGGTCCAGAAATAGACCCAAAATATATGGTCTGTTGATTTTCGATAAAGTCACCAAGAAAACTCAGTGGACAAAGGATAATATTTTTCAACAAACAGTGCTTACACAACTGGGTATCCATATGGGGAAAAAAATAACTGCTGTTCCCCTCCTTGTGCACTCTATCTCTCTGTGTCAAATAAATAAAAACTATTTTTTTATAATTTTTTTTATTTTTTATAAACATATAATATATTTTTATCCCCAGGGGTACAGGTCTGTGAATCGCCAGGTTTACACACTTCATAACACTCACCTTAGCACATACCCTCCCCAATGTCCATAACCCCACCCCCCTCTCCCTCCCCCCTTCCCCCCAGCAACCCTCAGTTTGAATAAAAACAATTTTTAAAAAAGAAATATATTTAATGAATAAATAAAGCTCAGTCCTTACCTATAATAAATCTTACCAGATTGTGTGTATATATATATATATATACACACATGTCATATACAATGTGATCTAAACTAATACATATACATTAATATATACTATATTATAGTATGCTATTTATGAATAATTTTATACTGATTATATTAATATATTATGTAATATATCACTTTAGATCATAGTACATATGAATAATGTATTATAATATATATGTAATGTTATGTGTATAATAATATATGATTTGTATATATATATATATATGATGTGCAATAAATTAGAAATGGATCACAGATGGAAATGTGAAAGCTTAAACTACAAAACTTCCAGAAGAAAACATATCAGAAAATGTTTGTGATTCCATTTTAGGGAAAGATTTCTTAGATAAGACATGAAAAACACAAACCATTAAAAAATGGATAAACTGACCTTTAACAAAGTTAGAAACTTTTGCTCATCAAAGACACCATTAAGAAAATTACAAGGGGTGTTAGAGAGGAGAAGGGAGTTGGGGTAAATTGGAAGGGGAGGTGAACCACAAGAGACTATGGACTCTGAAAAACAATCTGAGGGGTTTGAAGTGGCGGGGGGGTGGGAGGTTGGGGTACCAGGAGGTGGGTATTATAGAGGGCACGGATTGCATGAAGCACTGGGTGTGGTGAAAAAATAATGAATACTGTTTTTCTAAAAATAAATAAATTGAAAAAAAAATTAAAAGGTAAGCCTAAAAGATGAGAGAAAATATAATACATAACATCTGAAAAAGAACTTAGATCTAGAATATACAAAAACATGTTATGCCTCAAAAAATCAGAAAACCACCCAATTAAACATGGGCAAAAGACTTGAACAAGAACTTTATAAAAGAAGATAAACAATTGACCAGTAAGCACGTGAAAACATATTTAACATCTTTAAAATATATCCTGAATTTTCGGGAAACACAAATGAAACTATGATGAGATACCACTACATGATCACTAGGATGACCACAATAAAAAGTCAACAGCCACAAGAACGACATCATGCATTGGAAACACTGGAACTGTTATACACTGCTAGTGAGAAAGTGGAATGGTAAAACCACTTTGGAAAACTTCTGTCAGCTTCTTAAAAAGTTAAGCACTTATACTGCCCAGCCATTCCACTCCTGGGTATTTTCCCAAGAGAAAAGAAAATACATGAACCCAGAAAGACACATACTTGAATACTCATGCCCATTTTAGTCATAATTGTCCCCAGGTGAAAACAACGTGAATGTCTGTCAACAGATGAATGGATAAACAACATGTGGAATAGCCATATAATGAAATACTACTTGGCAATAAAAGGAACAGATTACTGACACAGCAATATGAATAAATCTCAAAATCATTTTGGTGAGTGAAAGAAGCCAGACACAGAATTGTATGTGTTATAGGAGTCCATTTGTATAAAATTTTAGAAAAGACTAATGAATCCATGGAAACAGAAAGTAGATCATCATTGTCCTGGGGCCAGGGGTGGAGGGAGGGACAGGCGGCAAGGGGTCCTAGAAAATTGGAAATATTCTGTAAATTCTTTGTAGCAGTGATTTCATGGGTGTACACATGGATCAGACCTTCCTGAATCACCTTATATTGAGGTCCTAGTCCCTCGTATGATGACATTTGGAGATGGGGCCTTTGGGAGGTAATTAGAGTTTGATGAGGTCACAAAGGTGGGGTTATCATGACGGGATTAGAACCCTTATAAAAAGACACACCATGTTCTCTTTCTCTCTGCTGTGTGAGGGTGTGGTAGGAAGGCAGCTATCTGTAAGCTCTCACCAGAACTGGCCATACTGGCATCCTGGTCTCAGACTTTCAACCTCCAGAACTTTGAGAAATAACTTTCTATTGTGAGATTTTGCTATGGCAGCCTGAGCTACTGTATCATGCATTGTCAGTAAAATGCAAGCTAAAATGACACTGAAGTATGATTTGCATACCCATCAGACTGGTATACATTTAAAGGGTTTTGTAAAGATAGTAACAGACAAACTCCTAGAGAGCAACTGGGCAATATCTTTAAATGTTGAAGATTTTCATCCCCTAGGACCCAGGAATTTAACTGTGATCAGTAATCTAAGAAACTCCCACACACAGGCACGAGCCCTAAGCCCCCACCCCCCAAAAAAGTTTGCTGCAGTCTTTTTTTGATGTGGCAGAATATTTGGTAGTTCTTCAAAAATAGTGAATAAACAGTGCTATGCTTGTATCATGAAACTTTATTCAGCAATAAAAATAAACTCCTTAAACCCTACCTATCAATGGAGAACCAGCTCCAGAAGCCAATGACATTTTCGCTGTTTGCTGATTTCTTCAGATTTATTCTCAGTGCCAAATAGTGTTAAGAAAGAGTGTGGAAAAGGTTTCCATACAGAATCAAAGGAATTTCATATTGATTATGGCCTGTCCTACCTACTAATTTCTTGGCCACAAATAATTTATTAAATTTTTCTGTATCCCTGGCCTTATAGTAACAAGATTTTCTGTTATCTACAAGCGATGAGAAAAAGTTGTGAAGCTGGCTTAAACTCCATATTGGACAAAGAAAAAAAAAACTACCAGCATATGTTGTTTTATTGTACTTCACTTCACTGCACTTAGCAGATAATGTGTTTTCACAAATTGAAGGCTTTCGGCCACCCTATGTCGAGCAAGTCCAACTTTCCAAAAACATTTGGTCTTTTCATGTCTTTGTGTCACATTCTGTTAATTCTCATAATAGTTCAATTTTTTTCATTATTATTATACTTGTTATAGTGATCTGTCATCAGGGTTCTTCAATGTTACTTCTGTAATTGTTTGGGGGTGCTATAAACCACATAAGATGGCAAACTTCGTCAATAAATGCTATGTGTGTTCTTACTGCTCCATCAACTGGCCATTTCCCCATCTCTTTCCCTCTCTTTAGGCTCCCTATTCCCTGACACCCAACAGTATTGAAATTAGGCCAATTAATAATCTTACAATGGCCTCTAAGGGCTCAAAGGAATAGTTGCGTGTCTCTCAGTTTAAATAAAAAACTCGACATGATTTTAAGTTTAGCGAGGAAGGTA
This sequence comes from Neogale vison, assembly GCF_020171115.1. Taxonomy (NCBI): domain Eukaryota; kingdom Metazoa; phylum Chordata; class Mammalia; order Carnivora; family Mustelidae; genus Neogale; species Neogale vison. Next base: position 98,409,585 of record NC_058105.1, read on the forward strand.
TGTCGAAAACCAAGACAGGCTGAAAGCTAGGCCTCTTGCGCCAGTTAGCCAAGTTGTGAATGCAAAGGAAGAGTTCTTGAAGGAAATTAAAGTGTTCCTCCAGAGCACTCCTCCTCCTTCCACAAAGTGAAACTAATTGCCTTCTTGCTGATATGGAGAAAGTTTCAGTGGTTTGGATAGAGATCAAACCAGCCATGACATTCCCTTAAGCCAAAGCCTAACACAGACCAAGGCCCTGACTCGCTTGAGTTCTATGAAGACTGAGAGAGGTGAGGAGGCTGTAGAAGAAAAGTTGGAAGCTAGCAGAGGTTGGTTCATGAGGTGTGAGGAAAGAAGCCGTCTCCGTAGCATTCACGTGCAAGGTGAAGCAGCGAGTCCTGATGGAGAAGCTGCAGGAAGGTATCCAGAAGACCTAGCTAAGGTAATCAGTGAAGGTGGCTATACTAAACAACAGATTTTCAGTGTAGATGAAATTGGAAGAAGATGTCATCAGGGACTTTCATAGCTAGAGAGGAGAAGTCAATGCCTGGTGTCAAAGCCTTCAAGGACAGGCTGATTCTCATGTTAGGGGCTAATGCAGCTGGGGACTTGCAGTTGAAGACAATACTCACTTATCATACCAAATATCCTAGGGCAATTATTCTTAGTCTACTCTACCTCTGCTCTATAAATGGAACAAAGCCTGGATGATAGCAGATTTGTTTGCAAATGGTCTACTGAATATGTTAGGCCCATGGATGGGACCTACTGCTCAGAAAGAAAGATTCCTTTCAAAGTATGACTGCTTACTGACAATGCACCTGGTCATGCAAGAGCTCCAATGGAGATGGACAACAAGTTCAATGTTTCTGTGCCAGATAATACCACACCCATTCTGAAGCCCACAAATCAAGGAGGAATTTTGATTTTCAAGTCTTATTATTTAAGAAATTCATTTTGTAAGACTTTACCTGCCCTACAAAGTGATTCCTCTGATGGATCTGGGCAAAGTAAATTGAAAACCTCTGAAAACAATAAGTGGATTTTTAAAAAAAAAATCTTATGAATACTTTAAATGGATAGTTTATTGAACATAAATTATACTTCAATAAAGTTAAAAAACATTAAATTCTGAAGTCATATTGAATCCTTTATTGCTCACATATGTCATATTTTCTCATGCCTCGGTGTCCTCATACATCATCTTCCTTCTTGTAGGACATGCCCTTAACCCCCTCACCCCAAATATCCAGCTTTGCCTGGCTAACTCTTCTTCTTTTAAAATTTGTTCTAGGTTGCCTAGAGGGCTCAGTCAGTTAACCGGAGCCCCAGGGTCCTGAGATCAAGCCCCACTGGGATGGAGCAGGCTCCCTGCTCAGCAGGTAATCTGCTTCTCCCTCTCCCTTTTCCCCTCCCACCCCCACTCATGCTTGCTTGCTTGCTCTCTCTCTCCAATAAATAACAAATAAAATCTTTAATAAATCTTTATTAAAGATTAAAATCTTTAATAAATAAATATGAATCTTTAAAAAAATAAGATAAAATTAGTTCTAATGTCTGTTGACCTGAAAACATTTTCTCAACCAAATGTGAGCTAGCAGCCCTCCTAATTGTTCCCATAGCATTCTGTGTTGAACCTAATCAACACATGGAGAAAGAATATCATAAAAAGCTCCTGTCCCCTGTATCAAAGTCAGCGTGGTGAGTTCCCTCCAGAGTCCCAATAGCCTGGCTACTGAGAGATCTCCTAGAGTATCAGTTATAACTCTGGTAAAAAATATCTCAAGGATTTCATCTTTAGCCCAGGCTCAGAAACATGATCCTTGTCAGCACACTAAAAGTACATCAGGAGTCTCTTGACATTAAACAAGTGAAAGACCCTTCCCCCAGCTAACTAATTAACTGCTCTTTTGCCTTTCTGTAACCGCTTGGCTTTTAGGGGGTGATAGTCTTCTCCTGTTTGAACAAGATACCTTCTGCTAATAGTCACGTAGGCAGGAGGCAGGGGGCCGCATAGTCAATGTAGGCAGGGGGCCGCACGGTCACGTTAGTCACGTAGGCAGGGGGGGTCGCATAGTCACATTAGTCACGTAGGCAGGGGGGCGCATAGTCACGTAGGCAGGATGCTTCTCTGCTGAGTAATAAGGCCCAACTCCCCCTCCCCACCTTTCTCTTCGCGCGGGGGTCCTCCAAAGCCAATCTACAAACACCGAGTATGCCTTTACATTCAAACCAGCCAATGAAAACCTTGTAACTATGCTTCTGCTTCTGTACGTATGCTTTCGCTTCCCCAAACCCCATAAAAAGGCCCTGAACAAAGGGCTGGCACGCGAGTCCTCCTAAGACTTGATCGCCCACAGGTACCTGTGACTACTCAATAAACCTCGTGCTGTTTGCATCTGATCTGTGGCCTCGGCTCGGTTTTTGGGTCCCGGGGTCTCCTCCTGAGGAGAGGTCCATTCCGGGGTGCTTAAAACCCGGGGGATCTTTCACAAGTTCACAGGACATAATAAGAAAAAAACTATCCCAGGAACCAAAATACCACAAATCCAGACAACCAGCAGGTTTTCTTCCCTTGCAGACCAAAAACTGTCTTCAATTCACACTCGGGACATGGGTAGAAAGAATTTACTCAATTAGGAAATTCTATGTTGCTTTAGAAACAGAACTGGGGGGCGCCTGGGTGGCTCAGTGGGTTAAAGCCTCTGCTTTCGGCGCAGGTCATGATCCCAGAGTCCTGGGATCCAGCCCCACATCAGGCTTTCTGCTCAGCAGGGAGCCTGCTTCCCCCTCTCTCTGTCTCTGCCTGCCTCTCTGCATACTTGTAATCTCTGTCTGTCAAATAAATAAATAAAAATCTTTTACAAAAAAGAAACAGAACTGGGACCCATAAGTAGAAATCACCGGTATTAAACGCTTGCTCATTATTACCATGACAGTAGTTCAAAAATGGGATCAACTCTCTCAAATAATATATGCATTTCCTGTCCCTGGAACTGCTGGAAATAGTTGATTGACCCTCTGCCATGAAATAGCAGATGATGCCAACCATACCAATGTAAAAGGGACTTAAGGTCATTAAAGTTCCAACTTTCAGACTCTATGCATTTTCTCATCTCACATCTTAGCACACAGATGTGCATGACATGCTATAGGCTAATCCATAGTACAAAATAACATTTTGTTCCATTGATTGACATTTCTGTACTTTTTAAGTCTCAGCTGCTACAACCTTTCTAAGTTTCCTCATCTGTAAAATACCTTTCTTGAAAAATTGGGGAAAAGTTAAATAAGATAATATGTATCAAGCATGTAGTTTATGTTAAATATTTAATAATTATTAATACTCTTACTGCTCAGTTTATACATGAAAGACAACTGATTAGAAGAACATCCAGATATCAATTTCAAGTACTTCTCACTCTGGTTTCACAAACTCCCCAAGACCAAGAGCCCTTTGAGGTTGGGTCAGTTATTCATCTTTGAATATCTAATGTCAAGCTCAGTGCCAAGAACTTACTGGCTCTTAATACTGTTTGCTGAATAATTAAGTGACCCAGGAGATCTTGGTTGGGTGCCTTTCCCCAAAAGTTCTGGATGGTTCTTCAACTCAAGCAGCTCATTTTTTCCACTGGGTAGTTCAACAATAACCACAAGAAAAACAAAAGCCAGCCAGGAGGCCATATGAAGAATCCGGGTAGCGAAAACAGTTATACAGCCAACGTGGATCTTATCAAGCTCAAGGGAAATAGGGAGAAGGAAGAAATAGATTAAATTCAGGAAAGGGGGCGACATCATTCTCTGTAATTGTAGTCACCAAACAATCACACATCTGAGAAGCATTAGTCACCTGTATAAATACTATGAGTCATGCTGTCCTTTAAGACAGCATGTACAGGGTTGCATTTTATGGAGTTGAAGCTCAACCTGACATATTTACAGTACAATCCCACATCACATCCTCTCCAGTTATTGCGACAACGCCTAGAGTTCAGTTTGAGATAGGAAAGACTACGTCAATGAAGTGAAAGCAGTATAAAATGTCAGAAGAGATCCAAAGAGATAATGCGTCTGAAAATGTTCCCAAAACTAGAAATATTATTTAAAGCCAAAGTGGTATTCTTATTACCCGAGTCCATCAAGTCACAGAATGCATGGGCAGATTTACACTTGTTTCACGTATTTGTTCAAGAAATACTAACAATGATGAAGAGCTAATTTGATGGATGACATTGATAAGTGATTTTCCTTAATTATAAGCCATTACAGCTATATACAAAAGTTAACTACAAAATTTTTTAAAGATGATATCTGCTTTCTAGCCTATATACTTGGTATGAAAGGAACTATAATAGAAGTCATTGTAATTCATATTTAGATATATCTGGTAAAAAAAATATAGAGGCTTTTGTTGTTATTCATGTGATAGGACTTAAAATTAGACAGACTGTCAGTGTATCAGTTCTTGTATGGAAATCAAAGACATATCAATCAATCAAGAAGCAAATTATGGAGCATTTATAATGGCTCCTTCATCCTGGGGCCTCTGGGAAGTTGAAAGAACTACAGACTATAGAATTAACTTTCAAGTAGTTTATATTAAGAGTTCAGAATAATACTATATTGCTTTCACTTTATTAATGTTGTCTTTCCTATCTCAAACTGAAAATAACAGTGCACCTAAGTGCCAAATTGTACTATTGGGAAAGATGGGAAGAATTAAAAGTATTTTGTCAAGGACCAGTATTTTGTCTAGTATTTTTGTTGCACCATTCAACAAAATAGAACTGTTTAGGATTAGGCTGTACTAACTGTTCTGTGTAAGAAAGACTACAATCTAGAGGTTACAAGTATGGCACTTCAGCCAGATTGCCTAGGTTTGATTCCCAATTAGCTTATTATCTATGTGTCCTTGACCTTATTTTTTTTAAAGATTTATTTATTTGACAGACGGAGAACACACGTAGGCAGAGAAGCAGGCAGAGAGAGGAGGAAGCAGCCTCCGTGATGAGCAGAGAGCCCGATGCGGGGCTCAATCCCTGGACCCTGGGATCATGACCTCAGCTGAAGGCAGAGGCTCCAACCCACTGAGCCACCCAGGTGCCCCATGATGGATCCTTTTAAAAATGTAAGCAAAAGCACGCTGTTTGCCTGGTTAAATCCATTCAATGACTCCACATCTCTCACTCCCCAAACCCAGCCCACACCAAAAAGCAAATTAAATATTCCTTACAATCATATAGAGTAATCTCTCTGAGAATTCTTTTAATTTTCTCTATCTTGTTATACTTCCAGTGTTGTTTTTCTGCCTTTAATTGGACTCTGCAAATCAGTCTTTCTGAGCCCCAGATCTGTTTGCTTTCCCTAGAATCCTCCTCCTCTGAAGTCCTAGACTAGATTAGGCCTCTGTGAATACAGAACACTTTGTAATTCTCTTTTCTTAATATTTATTTGCAGTTGATAGTTTAGCATCTTTATTCTTGGTAGTACATAAAATGTGTGAGGACAGGTACTGGTTTTTTCAATTTAAATATTATTTAGATAACATACAGTCCAATATTGGCTTCAGGGGCAGGATTTGTTTTGTTTAGTTCAATGTTGAATTCCCAGTACTTCATGTCATTCTAGGCATATCAGAAGCAATCAATCAATATTAATTGAAGTATGGAAGGGAAGTAGAAAAACAACCTATTAAGGCACTAGTCACATTTTTCCTTACCTAACCCTGTCTCCTAGTTGATCCTATACCCTCAACACACACTTCGCCATTATCACTGAACTTGGAAAACCAGATCTTTTTTGTTGTGCCCATGACCCAAGCTCTCTGCTCCTTACCATCTGTAGCACTGGACAAAAACCACAAAGCCCTGACTTTTGGTCTCCTTAACTAATTGTGTAAGATAAAGGACAGATCCCTTCCTCCCCTTGCCCTCAGGGTCCTCATCTATACCAGAGGGAATATGATAGGGTGATACTGACACTCAAGCATTCAGAAATTCTGTCAAACACTCATATCTGCAGCACCCCATTTTGTGACAATTTACCCCAGTAAACAATGGTATGTCAAAGCCAGCTTTTATGGGCTCGCTCAAGTCAACTGTGGGCATCCCTTCTCAACCTTGAGTTCAGTGACATCATATTGGTAGTTTGAAATCAGTCAGAGTAGGATTCCATATACCACAGTAATCAACAAAAGTTATAAATGAAGGAGTTTGGGGGGTGCTGATTGTTAAACATTTCCTGGGACACCACTGACTGTAAGCTCCAGCTGCTACCATGGAACAGTGACCAGCCCTAGGTTAAAAATTAGCACTAGTGTTATGTGGAGCAAGAAGCATTTGATGTAGGTAACCTAGAAGTGGACATGGAACACTAAAAAGAGGGGGAAAAAAACAGGTCTGGGATGGTGTATTTTATTTTTTCCCCCTTACCAAATATTTATTTTTCTCCCCTTATCAAATATTTGGGGTTTTTTTTCAGTGTTCCAAGATTCATTGTTTATGCACCACACCCAGTGCTCCATACAATCCGTGCCCTCCACAACACCCGCCACCAGGCTCACCCAACCCCCCACCTCCTCCCCTCCAAAACCCTCAGTTAGTTTCTCAGAGTCCACAGTCTCTCATGGTGGTATATTCTAGTTTAGGATTACCTCAAGGCAGACTCTGAGACACGGCTTTGAGTGAAGTTGGGAGGTGATCCAGGGGAACACCAGTGTGAGTCAGACAAAAGGGAAGAAAACCCATGCAAGGCACATTAATGAGCTGCTGTTGGTTATGGGCACCTGAGGCCCAGTTCCACTGGACATACACAGGAGACTGTATAGAACATGCCTCAGAACTGTTTCAACAGAACGTGAGGAAGCTGAGGTATTGATCCACAACTCCTACCTAACATTGACTAAGCTGTTTCTGCGGGCTTTGTGTCCAAAGATTTTTTTTTTTTTTACTATCCCTATATTCCAAAGCACACATCTGTAGCCAGGAGAAGTTCCCAGAGAATCAAATGTGCTTATGATAAGAAACATTTGGCCCATGGAAGGATAGTAAGTATCTGCTAAGGAAGGATAATAATATGACAAAGAGGGGCTCCTGGGTGGCTCAGTGGGTTAAGCCTCTGCCTTCAGCTCAGGTCATGATGTCAGGGTCCTGAGATCGAGCCCTGCACTGAGCTCTCCGCTCAGCGTGGAGCCGCTTCCCCCTCTCTTTCTCTGCCTGCCTCTCTGCCTACTTGTGATCTCTCTTTCAAATAAATAAATAAAATCTTTAAAAAAATAATATGACAAAGAAATTAATGGCACGGACTCAGCATTGAAGACACCTGACCAGGGATATTCAGCCTCAGATTGCTCTTTTCCAGCCAAAAGCCAAGATGTATCCTCATACCCCTGTAGCATCCCACTGGAGTGGAGGCTGAGGTCATTCTCCAGTAACCCACCACAAGTAATTTTGAAGGACAGTGAGCATCACTACATTCAAACATTAAGAAATTTGCATAAGAGAATGTTAAGAAAAACGTAGCTAGAACAGTAAAATTATAGTAGGAAAAACTCTGAAATTCAAGTTTGAACCCGAAGCAATTACAGTTAGAAAGAATGAGAATCATTTAAAACTGAAAGAAAATAATTTATATGCAGAAATGAATGGGGGGGTTCCACAGCACAGGATTAACAGATGTCTTAGAATCCAGATGACTAAAAGAGAAGAAAATTCCAAGATGAACCAAAGAGACATTATTCTTATATGTTGTTGGTTTCACCCATTTCTAGTACAGTATATCTGGATATTACAATGATGTTCTACATTGTATCTAATTTGTTATATCTAAATTCATCTCAAATTATGTAGTGCATACTGTTTTGTTTACCCCACAACATGTGTTTATGTTTTTCAAATTAATCCTTCAGTTATTATTATAAACTCTTAAAGGAACTCCAAGTGTTAACAAAACCTTTGCATCCAACCAGCAACTGCCATCTGGATTCTGGTGTCCAGAGGAGAAGAGATGAAGAGCACTGTGATAAAATAGTTCTCGAACAAGGTCTGTCCTGTTAATACAGCAACCCACAATGGAGGGAGGAACCAAGAATGGATGTGGGGCAGAGAACAGTGAACTGGATAATCTAAACATCAATCTGCTTTCCTTCATAAAGAAGTTAAATATGTAAGTTCTATGGCAGCATTTCTCAAAATGTAGTTCAAAAACCCCGAGAGATCCCCAAGATCCTTTCAGTAAGTCCATGAGGTCAAAATATTTTCATAATAACACAAAGATTTTATTTGCTTTATTTACCCTCACTTTCTCATTGGTGTACAGTGGAATTTTCCAGAGGCTATATGACCTGCAAGGATGCCATCACTCTGACAGCTAGTGGAACATGTGTTTTTGTGTTCTTATGCTTCAAGTTTTCTCAGCTTTTATTTCTAATCTGGTAAATATTGATGGAGAGAACCCACATAAACAAAAGCTCTTTGAGGTCCTCAATAATGTTTAACAAGTCCAAGGGCAAAATGTTTGAGCATCACTGTTCTATGGTATACTTCAGCAGTAATATTGATGCAAGGCATCTACTACAAATAAAGATTAGATAACTTCAGGAAACTTTAAGAATATATTTGAACTCAAAACATTTTAGAGGTAGAAGGCCTATAGTTGTTACCTAATCATTATTTCAGTAGGTGAGGAAAGTGGCATTCAGAGATATTTGTTCTCCAACTTACAGAGGTAAGTAATGAAAGGGCAGGATTAGAACACAGGACTTGTAAATGTTTAGCAGTTTTTTGGGTTTTTCTTTTGAATCTTACAAAGTCCTGTCACAGACCATCCATTTCATTCTTCAACCTTCAGGTGGAACCATACAGATGTGTTGGGGACATGAGAATGAATCTGTCTGTGAAAACACATTCGAAATCAACTGACATATTCTGAATCAGAAAGGCTAGAAATAAATTTAATGAAATTATTATCTCTCAACTTCCCTCTCCTATCATTTAGTAAAGAAGATGAGTCTATTTATTTCAAAGCAACGTAGGGAGATACCCCATTAAAGTAATTGCAAAGAAATTGACCTTGTCACTCATCTCAAGGTCATCTTGTCAGATCCTTCCTCTTACTCCTAAAGAAGACACTTCCTAAATCCCCCAGTATCTTCCTAATATTTCTGCTAAGCTGCAAATGTAGCTTCATTGACAAAACAATGGAAGCATATGACTCATATGCCAATAACGGATATAACAGTGCTTTATGAACAAGAATGGATGATACAAAAGTTATGACTATTATAATGCTATGTTCATTTTGGCTCAAAAACTGGTTCCAGATCCATTTCTGAGGCATTCTCGGGGTTTCTGGAGACATTAGGAGGTAGTGATCGAAACTACTCATTCCTCCATCAAAGAAAGGTAGGTTCACACCCTGTATCTACCACTTAAGGACCATGTGACCTTTGGCAAGAAACCTAAGCACATAAGCCTCGAATTTCTCAAATGTGTAAAATGGTGGTGGTAACAGTACTTGCTTCACCAAGTTGTAATGATTAAAGAAGATAAATGCAGTAGGAGGCACACAGAAGATGGTGAATGCGATTTAGTTACCTTTGGATATTCCTCTTATCACCGTGCTAAGTATTAGAATGGATGCATCACCACGAAGCCAGACTTCAGAGACTGGTGTGGTAAAGCAGGAAGGTGCTGAGAAATTCCCAACCATGATGGGTACCATATTGAGAATGGGAGCAAAACGCAAGAACTCCTCAGTCTTGGAATAGCCTAAGAAGCACCAGTCCTTCCCTACGACCCTGCAATTGCACTCCTGGGTATTTACCCCAAAGATACAGATGTCGTGAAAAGAAGGGCCATCTGTACCCCAATGTTTATAGCAGCAATGGCCACAGTCGCCAAACTATGGAAAGAACCAAGATGCCCTTCAACGGATGAATGGATAAGGAAGATGTGGTCCATATACACTATGGAGTATTATGCCTCCATCAGAAAGGATGAATACCCAACTTTTGTAGCAACATGGACGGGACTGGAAGAGATTATGCTGAGTGAAATAAGTCAAGCAGAGAGAGTCAATTATCATATGGTTTCACTTACTTGTGGAGCATAACAAATAGCATGGAGGACAAGGGGCGTTAGAGAGGAGTAGGGAATTTGGGTAAATTGGAAGGGGAGGTGAACCATGAGAGACTATGGACTCTGAAAAACAGTCTGAGGGGTTTGAAGTGGCGGGGGGGTGGGAGGTTGGGGTACCAGGTGGTGGGTATTATAGAGGGCACGGCTTGCATGGAGCACTGGGTATGGTGAAAAAATAATGAATACTGTTTTTCTGAAAATAAATAAATTGGAAAAAAAAAAAAAGAAGCACCAGTCCTGGGATCAGAGAAAATGGGTTTGAAACTCACACCTGTCAGAAAGATTGGAGTTGAGAAGGGCTGGGATTTGGGTCTGTATTAGAGTTGGGGTTGGAAAAAACTGAGATACAAACTACAGATATTTCCAGGCCTTTTTTTTTTTTTTTTGTAAGACCCGTCCTTCCCAAAGTGATCTACTCTCTATCCAGATGCATATTCCACTTCCAGTTTCTGTTAATAAAGTAAGAAAATAGATGAAGTATTGGTTGATAAGGAGGAACTAGGCCTTGCGGCATCTGTATTTCAAACCAGGCTCAGGAGGATAAACAGCTTTCATGCCCAAAGGATGGTCTTTCCAAAGGGGAAATGTCAGGCTACATATCACATCATTACACTTTCTCTACTATCTTGAGCAAGTTGTAAAAGACATTTGGTATTATTTGCTGAGAAATAGGATATGAAATGACTAACTTTGCCTCAGGAAATAACTGCATGTATAATCAAAGACAACAAATTCAGCATCTGATTTTGAGCAAGGACACTATGCCATATTCCAGACCCCAGGGGCTGACAACACTTAATTCAGATGAAGATCAATTTAAAACCCAACCTTCCTGAATGGAGCCGGGCAATTGTTATAGCAGGCTGTTGCAGTAGAGGATACCTGCATTTTCTCTGCCTCTGATCATTTATGTGAACTTGAACAAAATACTGAGCTTCCTAATTCTGCTCCCTCGTCTATAAAATAAGCATCTGGATAGTACCTGCCTCACAGGTTTGTCCTGAATGTTATGTGAGATAATACATGTGACTGACATGTACTAACAGATATGAGTTGTTTTTATTATTGGGTCAAAGAACAGATTCTAAGAAGCAAATCTTAACTGACTGGTCAAAATCAGCTGTCCATGATGACAGGATAAACACTGACACTGGCGCTACATATCAATACTAGGTAACTAACAAAGGAAGAAAAGTTGCTTAGATTTTACAAAAATAGCACCAATTACACTCATATAGGTAAAATATTTAACACTCTAATTTCCATACCGTTTAGTTTAATCCAACAACCATATTTGGATGTCTATTACATGCCCTGTATTAGCACATGAGAACACAGAAGAGGACACTGTCCTTGCCCTCAAGAAGCTCATAAGTTACTAGATCAGATGACTATGTAAACAAATAATTACAATGCATTATGTATATCCAGTGACAGAAATGCATATGAGATACAGTCTTAGCACAGAGAACAGAGGAAACAATATGGTGTAGATGAGTTATTCACAAAGTCTTCACAGCTCAGAAACTATTTTATGTGTACACTAGGGACCTAGAGAGTTCAGAAACAGAACCACTCCAAACACACACACACACACACACACACACACACACGCATGCACACTCAACTGATTTTCAACAAATGTGCCAAATTAATTCAGTGGAAAAAGGATAGTATTCAACAATTGGTGCTTGAACAATTGGATACCCATATGGGAAAAAAATAATCTCAAGCTTTGCATTATACTGGAATATGAGTAGTAGCCCTAAATAAGGGACTTGTATCCAAAACATGTTTTTTTAAATATTACAATCAATATAAGAAAACAACAAATTAACTTTTAAAAATGGGCAAAAGGAAAAATGATAAAATAAAAATGGGCAAAAGGTTTAAACGAATGCTTTACCAAAGGCAGCTGATAAGCACAAGGCAATATGTTTAACACCATTATTCATTATGGAAGAACAAAACCGTAATGTGATGCCACCACACACCTACAGGAATGGTTAAAATTAAAAAGACTGACCGTACTGTAGTTTAGCAATCAAATTTTCACGCTTTGCTGCTAGGAATTAATAATGGTATAGCCACTTTGGAAAACAATCTAGCTCTTTCTCTTAATGCTAAAACTTATAGTACCATAAGGCACAGAATCCCTCTAGGAGGTATTTATCTAAGAGAAACAAAAATGTATGTCCATGGAAATATCTGTATTCCAGTGATCATGATGGCTTCAGTCATAATGGTCCCAAACCAGAAACAGCACAAATGTCCATCTACCAGTGAATGGTTAAGTACGAGGTAATAGACCTATATACGAGAATACTACGCAGCAGTGAAAAGGAAAAAACCACTTATGAAAGTAACAACATGGATGAATCTCAAACGCATTTAAAGTGAAAGAAGCCAGACTCAAAAGATCACATACAGTGTGAGTCTATGTATACAAAATTCTAGAAAAGGCAAAATTATGACAAAAGAAAGCAAGTCAGTAGTTACCAGGGGCTGGAGAGGAGAGGACTGACAGCAAATTGGCAGGAAGGGCCTTTCTGAAGTAATGGCCATGCTCTATATCTTGTTCATGGTGATTAAATACCTGCATACATTTGTTGAAATTCATCTAACCGTACAATTTAAATTGGTGAATTTTAATGTATGCAATATATACATCAGTGAAGCTGCTTTTTCAAAACAATCATTTATGGGTTCCATCTGAAGAAACAGTTCGATTGTCTGATTTTCTTAAAAAATGCAAATTTTAGGGGCGCCTGGGTGGCTCAGTGGGTTAAGCCGCTGCCTTCGGCTCAGGTCATGATCTCAGGGTCCTTGGATCGAGTCCCACATCGGGCTCTCTGCTCAGCAGGGAGCCTGCTTCCTCCTCTCTCTCTGCCTGCCTCTCTGTCTACTTGTGATCTCTCTCTGTCAAATTAAAAAAAAAAAAAAACTAAAAAAAAATGCAAATTTTAGGGTACTGAAACTTTAAGATGTACAATTCTTCAAAAAACATTTAACATTATCATAAAGCTGGTTATGAATAAGATCAGTGTAAATAACATTCAACATAGTCCCAAAATAAAAACTGTTAAAAACAAAGGATTTATGAGCAGTATTTCATTATAATTTACAAAGTGAACCATTCTTTAAGTAAAATAAAAGAAATTCTCCAATTCAAATATATTAAAAATAGAGGTACCTTAAGATAAAATTATGTGTCTAAATGAAAAAAATCTTAATTTAAGAAAACCTGATATATGAAATTTTGGACATGCACATTAAGTGATTATTTGCTTCATAAAAAGTTTCACACTCAATTTACTTTAACAGTAAACTTCTCTATTCCATTTAAAATGACTTAAGAACACATTTTTAGAAGGTGCCCCAAACTGTACTGAGTATAAACAAGAATCAGGAACTCTGAGCAGTCTGGCTACAATTATGTAATAATGATATATAATTACATACAATTATATAATAATAATGGAGAAAAGTAATCATAAATTTACTTACTTGAAATCTAAGCCCCCTCCTGACACTGATTAGTCAGGAAATTACTGGCTAAAGGTGAGACTCAAGGGGCGCCTGGGTGGCTCAGTGGGTAAGCCTCTGCCTTCAGCTCAGGTCATAATCTCAGGGTCCTGGGATCGAGCCCCGCATGGGGCTCTGCGCTGAGCGGGGAGCCTGCTTCCCCCCTCTCTCTCTGCCTGCCTCGTTGCCGACTTGTGATCTCTCTCTCTCTCTCTCTCTCAAATAAATAAATAAAATATTTAAAAAATAAAAAAATAAAAAAGTAAATGTGAGACTCAAGATGTGAGCAATTCCCCTGTACGTGAAAAAAATTGAGGCCAGCATCTCTAAATCCTACCAAGGACAGAAACAAGTAAAAGACGTTAGTCTAATTATATTTTCCAGGATAAAGAGATACAGAGGGTGGTAGAAGATAATTCCAGTCAACCTCCTCATTAATTTTACAAACACAGTAAATAGTTTGAATCCTTATCTTTCGACTGCTAAAATCTGTTACATAAATTAAAGAAGTCTGGAGACTTTAGGTATTTTAAAACAAATTTACATATAGTGGGGTAGCCAATTTACACTGCTCCTCCAAGTTTCCCTGGAAAGAGACCAATGTGTAATCAACAGTTTTCTAAATAATCTATGCTATAATACCAAATGAATACAAATGTGGTGTCAACAAAAAATATTACTCAATAAATTATAATCTCACTTATTATTTTTAAAGTTTTTGTTACATTCTTTGATTTTTTATAACCATGCTGTGAGACATATAAGAAAAAACTGTACCCCAATTTCAGATAGGGAGAGACTCATTTGCCCTAGATCTCATACTGCATTTGTTATAAAGGGATTCCATGTTCTTTACACTATGCCCTAAAATATTTCTAGCTATTGAGAAGACTTTGTTTCAAGGAACTCTAAGACTTTCAGCATCACTGAATAAAGGTTTATTTGTTAGAGTTTTAATAAATCTTTTTCTGATATGGCATAATGACCTGAAATTTGGAAATCTGAAGCTCTATCCTGACAGTTAGTTACATGGACTTGATCAATTCCATAGAGCTTCAGAGCGATACTGACCAAGAGGGCTTTGTGCACGTTATGTTGCTGTAACGTCCATCTGTGTGTGTACAGTGGGGGTTGGGAAGGAAGAGGCTAACTGTCAGAAACATAACACAACATGAAACACACTACATGAAATCAGCTTTGCAAATTGTGAAACATCTGTAAAGGTCCAATTTACTCCCCCATGGTCTGAGAATTACAAACTCTGTCACAACAGAAATTCAAAGCAAAGATAAACTGTAATGCAATCTCATGGAGGGATCTACCACGACTGTGGCAGAACACCAGAGCAACAAAAAATCTTCCTTCTTGTTCTTGTTTATATCTTCTTAAGACCTTCCATTTGACTTTAAATCTGCTAAGTTTCTTGAGGAGAACATCTTGTCTCCATTTAAGGGATCTCATTTAAGTTCCAACCCTGGCTCAATCTGCCTTCTTCATATTCACATCCAGGACAACTGGAGAAAAATCACTCAGTCCTACAGATTCATGGTCTACAAATCAGCGAGGCCCCAGAATCACCTGTGAACTGTTTTCCTCAGCTTGGTCAGTTGCTGCAGTCAGTGCCTCTAGTGACTTTTCCAGTTCTGCTCTCATGATCACTATTCATGTCCTGAAGTCCTCCCTCTCAGAAGATAGCTCTTCCTCTCCATGTACTTCCTTTAACTTCTCCATGTCCTCTCTTAGCTGTACCTCCTCACTAGAATCATTCCTCCTTTTCAAATCTAGTCTTTTCATTGCTTTGTCCTTGACCTCATCCCTCCTCTACAGCATTGTTCCAGCAAACATGCTCTTCTTTTTTTTAAGATTTTTATTTATTTATTTATTTGACACAGAGAGAGAGACAGACAGACAGACAGACAGACAGCAAGAGGGGGAACACAAGCTGGGGGAGTGGGAGAGGGAGAAGCAGGCTTCCAACTGACCAGGGAGTCTGATGTGGGGCTCAATCCTAGGACCTCAAGATCATCACCTGAGCCACAAGCAGACGTTCAATGACTGAGCCACCCAGGCACCCCATAAACATGCTCTTCTTAATTGCAATCCTAAACCTTAGCCTAAAAACAAGTCTAAAACACTCATACATTGCCATCAGTCTACTGTCCTCTTTGTCTCTTTTCACATTTACTAAATTTATTGAAATGTTTATCTACACCTTCTGTGTCTAACCCACCTAGTCACTTCTCAAATTGCTATAATCTAACTTTTACCCCACTGCTCTCCTGCAACTGCTATAATAAATCCCAACTGTCAACTACAAAGGGACTAGGTCTTTGTAGTCTTGCACCTGTTTACTGCACTTGAAGTTGTACTTAATTCCTCTTTCTTGAGACTTCCTGCTCCCTTGACCTTTGTGCCTCTGTAATGCTCTCCAATCTCCACTGTGGACGATATCTGCTGATTCTTTCCACCCAGTACATCTCTCATCATTCTTCTGAGAGCAAAACTTTTTGGTTATGGTGGGGCTGCCAATCATGGCACCTGGCTACATTGATTGGTACAGGGATGAGCATACAACTTACACTCAGCCATTCAGAGCCCTCCTCCAGGGATATTTTGTATTTGGAGTTATCAAGAAAATGCTCTCATCTTTCTGGTTTTGGAGCTAAAATAATATGAGCCTGGAGCTGCCTGAGACCATAGCTCCAGTCTCAAAGGCTCACAAAAAAAAAAAAAAGAAAGAAAAGAAAAAAAAGCCAATA
Organism: Neogale vison; assembly: GCF_020171115.1. NCBI lineage: Eukaryota > Metazoa > Chordata > Mammalia > Carnivora > Mustelidae > Neogale > Neogale vison. The sequence goes on from NC_058105.1 coordinate 98,425,984, forward strand.
TATACAGAGCCTGAAAGGAAAAAAAAAAAACTTAACCATGTTCAAATTCCTGGTTTCAGTCACACTGAAAGCCAACTGTGACCCTGACTGTTCTGATATGATTTGATCCTTTAAATTCTCTTCTTTGGCATAACCCAATACTTATTTGTTCTTAAACTTCTCATCCATCTTCTACTCCAAATTTTTATCTTCTTTTCATTCTATTCATTTTACTCCACATATGCTCCTTTGGATGATTTCAATTGGGCTCTGGCTTTCAAACTTTTCATTGTGTGCTGATGACTCCTGAGTCTTTATCTGTACACCAGATCTCTCTCTGGTCCTTCACATTGAAGTATCAACTTGATGCTAAAAAACTCCACCTCCAGGGGTGCCTGGGTAGCTCAGTGGGTTAAGCCTCTGCCTTCAGCTCAGTCATGATCTTGGGGTCCTAGGATTGAGTCCCACATTGGGCTCTCTGCTCGGCGGGGAGCCTGCTTCCTCCTCTCTCTCTGCCTACTTGTGATCTGTTTCTGTCAAATAAATAAATAAATAATCTTTAATAAATAAGTAAAAAAATAAAAATAGAAAACTTCACGTCGATTACTTATGATGGAACAACTATCTACCAGTTTTCTTGAGGTCAGTCTCAGGACAGGTTTATCCTCGAGGCATAATTATTAGTAACAATCTTTAACATTTTCAAAAGTGTCGTGATTTGAATGATAAAGTACATGATCATCCTACCTCCAACTCAGTGTTTCCCAAACTGAACCCAACATTATTCCTCCTATATTGTAGTCACACAAACTAGAGGCCTAGAGTCATCCTTGACTCTTCCTCCTAAATCTGGCTTCCATGTTACAACCATATCCAGTCTTCGAACATTTCTTGAATTCACCACCTCCTCTCCTTTCCTACTGCCAATGCCCTGGTCTCTTATCACTTCTGAAGTACAGCAGTAGTCTCTTAACTTCCAGTCTTATCCTCCTCATATACATCATCCACATAGCCATTAGGGTGTTAAATTTTTAGCCCAAATTCTTTACCTCTCTCTCTATCCATGCCCTTGGCCATGACTTCGAAGTTCCCTCCACTAAAGATAGACTATATTTCCCTGCCTCTTCCCTTTGGGCTTACCCATGTGGGTTGTTTTAACCAACTGAATGTTTAAAAATATAACCCAAGGGTGGGGGGAAGGGATAACTGGGTGATGGACATGAAGAAGGACACTTGACGGAATGAGCACTGGGTGTTATACGCAACTGATGAATCACTAAACTCTATCTCTAACATATAGTGTTAAGTAATTGAATTTAAATAAAAAAGAGTGCCAAATTAAGACTAATTTATTTGAAATATAGATAGATAGGTAGATAGATCTTAAGCAGGGGTTTGAAATGTACTATGTGATTGATCTTGGGCTCTTGAGCTTCTGACTTTGCCATTAAAAGAACACTGCTTCGGGGCACCTGGGTGGCTCAGTGGGTTAAGTGTCTGCCTTACCCTCAGGTCATGATCTCAGGGTCCTTTGATTGAGTCCCATGTCGAGCTCTCTGCTGAGTGGAGAGCCTGCTTCTCCCTCTCTCTCTGCTTGCCTATCTGCCTGCTTATGATCTCTCTCTGTCAAATAAATAAATAAAATTTTCAAAAAGAAAAAAAAACACTGCTTCACTAGGCCATAGGTCCAAGAAAGAAGAGAATTGGGTCAGCAAAAAACTAGACCCAATCTGCAACTCATAGCCAAGTGTAGACCAGTCCAGCCTAGGACAGTTAATCCCAACCAAATGGCAGAAGAATGAGGGAAAATAAATACTGTTGTTTTCAGCCACAGAATTTTGGAGTGATTTGTTATGAAACATTAGCTGACTGGCACAATTTCCCCTCCCTATTTTAGATCAAAGTACTGAATTAACCCAAATAGAAATCTAAAGTCATCCTTGATTCTTATGCCTCACTCAGACCTTCACATTCCAATAGACATTATGTCTTACAAATCAATAATGGGGGTTTTTTGTTTTGTTTTATAAATATTATTTATTTGAGAGAGAGAGCACGCAGCACAAGCACAAACAGAGGGGAGGAGAAAAAGGGAGGAGCAGGGGGAGAGAGAGAAGCAGATTCCCCACTGAGCAGAGAGCCCAAAGCAGGGCTGAATCCCAAGACCCCAGGATCACGATCTGAGCCAAAGGTAGATGCTGAACCAACTGAGCCACCCGGGTCACCCAGTTGCCCTACAATTCTATCTTTTTTTATTTTTTTAAAGATTTATTTATTTATTTATATGACAGATCACAAGCAGGTAGAGAGGCAGGCAGAGAGAGAGAGAGGAGGAAGCAGGCTCCCCTCTGAGCAGAGAGCCTGATGCGGGGCTTGATCCCAGGACCCTGGGATCATGACTCGAGCCGAAGGCAGGGGCTTTAACCCACTGAACCACCCAGGCACCCCCCCTACAATTCTATCTTTTAAATGTTTCTTGAATCCAGGGTCCATCCCTATTCCTGCTGACACTTCCTGGTTCAAACCCGTACCTCTCTGATTCTAAACTACTTCAATAAACTCACCTAGTTTCCTTGTGTCTAGTCCTGTCCTCTTTAAGTACATGATTCACATAGGCACCAAAAGTTCTTCCTATATGGAACTTTAACCATTTCCGCCCATTTTAACTCTTCTTCAACCTTCTAAAAACCTTTAATGAGTCTCCATCACCTACAGAACAAAATCAAACTTCCTTAACATATTCATTGTCTTACCCCAACTCATACTCACCACTCCCCATTCCCATCCTGCAATATACTTTACAGCAATATTGCTTTTAGTTTCATAATATCTTTCCAGAAAGTATTCCCTGCCCCCTTTATCTATCCCTAATTATGCATTTCCCCTCTGTGCTTCCCACAATATACTGTACACATTCATTTGTACTTACTCACAGTATAATGACCTCTCTCTCCCACTGGCTTTTTGGGGGAAGACTGTCTTACTCATGTTAAGAATCTTACTCTAGGGCACAACTTGACACATGAAATGTGCTCAACAAATATTTAATGAGTAAATGAAGGAATGAGTGAATAGTGTGGTAAAATACATAAAACATATTTATATAAAATACATAAAACTTGTTTATTAAAACACTCCTCTAGGGACGCCTGGGTGGCTCAGTTGGTTGGACGACTGCCTTCGGCTCAGGGCATGATCCTGGAGTCCTGGGATCGAGTCCCACATCGGGCTCCCAGCTCCATGGGGAGTCTGCTTCGCTCTCTGACCTTCTCCTCGCTCATGCTCTCTCTCACTGTCTCTCTCTCTCAAATAAATAAATAAAATTTTAAAAAAATCTTTAAAAAAAAAACACTCCTCTAATACTCTCTCCTCTTAACCTCAAATTATGTAATTTTTTCTTGCTATGAATACATATGATTAAAAATTACCACTGAAACAAATCCATGTATTCGCGTAGGCTCCTTAAGTAGATTTGATATTAGAGATATGAAGGCAAGATAATAATAAGATTAACCTCATTGCCCCATTCAGAAACTCGGGATCCCACTTAGATTTTATACTTTCCTTTACAAGTCAATTACTAAGTCCTGTGTGGTAGTTAAAAATTAAGTGTTAACTTGACTGCTGGCTGCAGGGTGTCCAGATACGTGGGTAAACACTATTCTGGGTGAATGTGTGACAGGGTTTCTGAAGGAGATTAACATTTGAATTGGTAGGCTAAATAAAGCAGGTAGTCCTTCCAGATGTGAGTGGGCCACATCCAATCACTTGAAGACCGGAACAGAATAAAAGACTGCGTAAGAAAGAATTCTCTCTCTGCCTGACAGTCTTCAAGCTAGAACATAAGGGTTCTTCTGCCTTTGGGCGAGACCTGGAATCTACACCATCTGCTGTTCTGGTTCTTAGGCCTTTGGACTGAGAATGGAACTTCAGGGTACCACTGACTCTTCAGGGTCTGGACTTCTCAGCCTCCACAGTCACATGAGGCACTTCTTTGCAATAAATCGTATGCACATATGTAGACAGTCAAATGTATATTTTGTATATATGTACATACATACATTTCCATATGTACACATATAGACATATACATATATATAAAATACATATGTCTATGTCTCCTATTTGTGCTTTCTCTCTGGAGAACCTTGACTAACATATCTATAAATCCTCCTGCCTAAAGAGCTTTAAAATCTCTCTTTCTCTTTATTTGCAAAGCTCCAAGGCTGGAAGTGTGCATTTATTTTCACATCTAAACAGTATTTTGATAAGAAGAGAACTGGGCCTCTTAGATTCTATTTTTCTTTGGTATATACCCATGTACCAAACTTCTAAAATTATGGTTACTCACAGGTTGGGTTTTTTTTTTTTTTACTTTATGGATTCATAATTTTTTTTCCCTTTGAAAACCTTTCTACCCTCCCAGATCATGTCAATTTCTACCTACTCCAATTTCTTCCATGTTTATTGTTCTACTCAGGCTCTTTCCCAAGCTCTACTCAGCTTTGGTAATTCTTATAAAAGTAAAACTAGTATTGCATGTTGGATACATAATATCCATCATGTACACCACTGATCAAACAATTCAAAAACTTCAACAGACCAGAAAATCACCACACAAAACCAAGGTTAAGTTTCCAAATATTTTTACAACTATCATACCATAAAAAGGTACTTACTTGGTACCTTTTTAGAAAAAGTACTTATTTAGTCAAAAGTACATGCTAAATTATTAACCTCTGTAATAAAACTATTATGGCATAAAGGATAGCTTATGTAAACCAACTGAATACACATCACACATTAAAGGTAATTTCAATCACTACTGGAGCCACCAAGATAGCAACATGTTGGTCTCAATTTCTTTTTTTTTTTCAGATTTTATTATTTATTTGACAGAGAGAGACAGCCAAAGAGGGAACATGTGCAGGGAGAGTGGGAGAGGAAGAAGCAGTCTTCCCGCTGGGCAGGAAGCCCAATGCGGGACTCAATCCCAAGACCCTGGGATCATGAACTTAACTGAAGTCAGATGCTTAACGACTGAGCCACCCAGGCTCCCCTGGTCTGAATATATTACTGGAAAGCATTATGTATCTCCTGGTGGTAAAGAGAATTCTAAATATAAATTCTTACAGCCGAAAGCATAAACCAAACCTTCAGAAGGGTAAAAGTAGATGAAGATCTACTCTACTTTTTTCTGAAACGTTTTAATTCAAATGTTATCAAATGATATTCAAAAATCTTTCTACCTAAAAGAACTCCTGTAAAGATATTTTGAGCAAATAATTATTCCCTAAAATACATAAACAGAATACAGTGATATCTTTTAAATTTACATTTGCCAAGTTTTCTCTAAATAAGAAATAGAGTAGAATAGGTGTTAACAGAAAGTCACACCAGCATATAACTTATCTAAGAGCAAGAGGATGACCAAAACCATAACTGATATTTCCTTAACTAGAGAGAAGGGTGAAAAACAAGAGAAAGATATATGTAACTCAATCTACTTAGAGAAGTGTTCTAATATTTTTTTTGAAGTTCCAACCTCATTAAAATGGCATCCCTCAAAGATTCAAAATAGGCATTGAGTGAAGACTTCCTAAAAACTCAAAAAAGGTTGGGATCATTAATAATCAATAGTCCAAAATAGTAATAAAAAAATCACAGCTCATATTTTTACTTTTTTTTTTACAACAGATATTCTTTTCTCATGATCTATACATAAGACCAGTCATAGAATTGATTTCCATGCTCTAATTATTCAATGTACCATCTATACAACAGGATGGATCCAGGGTAGAATTAAAAATCTACCACAGTTCACCTGTAATTAGGATATTAAACAACAAAGAATAAATTATAAACCAAACACTACATTTTTGTTTTCTTTCCATTTTTTTTCAAGTATAACTAACATACAGCGTGATGTTAGTTTCAGGTGTACAACAGAATGATTCAACAATTCTATACATTTCTCAGTGCTCACCAAGAGAACTGTACTCTTGCCCTTTCCCATCTTGCAAGGTGGCCAGTGAGGAAGTTGAGAATTCAGATGCAAGGTTAAGAAGGGTAACTCCAAGGCTAAAATGCCAAGAAACAACAGCCCTATTTGTAGCCCAACCCCTGTCCCAGTTAGAGGAATTGGCAGATTTTCCGCATCAGCTGTGATTTCTAGAAAGGCCATGTACAAGAGAAAGTATTCAGGAGCTAAATCCAGGAATAATCCAGTGTTTGCTGCTGTCACAAAACCTGTGACAAGAACGGTGGAACCTGAGTGGTTAAACTTCACAAAATGCCGAGGTTTGATCCTACTCAAGTTGTGTCTCGATAGCTGTTGAGCCCCGGCAAAAAGACCTCCCCGTTAGCACGTGGGAATAATGGAAATGGCATCACTCCTGGGGCCAGTATGATCATTCTGACTGGGCGCCACAGAGGCAAGCGGGTTGTTTTCCAGAAGCCGCGGAGCAGGGGCGCGCTGCTTGAGACCGGACCTCTGGCCGCAGCCGAGCTCCTCCGTGTGGAACATCCTAGAGGTTGTTAAGGACAAAGCGGGACCTCATAAGGAAATCTACCCCTATGTCATCCAACAACACAAATCTGTCATTGCCACCTCCACCAAAATTGTACCGGGGCTGTGAAGATCCCCAGAGTTCTCACTGACCCTTCTCACTTCAAGAAGATGCAGAAACCCGGACACCGGGAAAGTGAGATCTTCCTCACAGGGAAAGAGAAAAAAGAGATTACAGAGCAGGGCAAGGTTGATCCCAAATCTGCAGTCTCGCAAATCTTGCCCAAAATCAAAGCTCTCCCTCAGCTCCAGGGCTGTTGTGCTCTGTGTTTTCTCTCCCAAATGGAGTTTATCCTCACAAACCGGTGGTCTAAATTTCTTACAAAGAACCTAATTAAATAACTGATCCATTAAAAAAAAAAGTATACTCCTAATTCCTTTCACCTACTTTACACCCATCCCCCGCCCCCTCCCCACTGGCAACCACCAGTTTTCTCTCTGTATTTAGAAGTCTGGGGACACCTGGGTGGCTCAGTGGGTTAAAACCTCTGCCTTCTGCTCAGGTCATGATCCCAGGATCCCGGGATCGAGCCCCATGTCGGGCTCTCTGCTCGGTGGGGAGCCTGCTTCCTCCTCTCTCTCTCTCTGCCTGCCTCTCTGCCTACTTGTGATCTCTGTCAAATAAATAAATAAAATCTTAAAAAAAAAGAGTCTGGGGTTTATCTCTTTTGTATTCTTTATTCATTTGTTTTGTTCCTTAAATTCCACATGAGTGAAGTCATCCTTTTTTAATGCTGAACGCTGAACTCAGGATCCCTCCAGGCTCAATTATAAGGGCAAAATGTGTACTAGACATTCCCTCTTAGTTTTTTTCTTCTCTTTGTTCTTAAGGCACTGTTTCTTCCCTAGTGCCCAACAACCCTCCTTCAACATGGTGATCATTTTTTAATTTTGCCTCTTTCTTATTCTACCCCCTAACTGCAACCAGAATGTACCAATCTTGCCCAGCCCTTGCAAGGTCTGACAAATTAAGATTATTAAGGCTGAAATATTAATGATGTAAGTAACTCCTTCCAGAATGATCAATGAGGAATGCTTTGGGCAGCAAGTAACAGCAATACCAGCAACGACAGAAGCAACAACAACAATAAAAAACTACAGTGACATGAACTACTTAAGGTAGAGCAGCATCAAGTTGGTTTGGTGGCTTACCCATGTCACCAAATATCTAGGCTCTTACTATTGTTATGTTTGACCATACTTAGCATATGGAATTTGGCCCACTGGCTGGTGACTTCATGACTGCAAGATAGCTTTCCCAGTTCCAAGCAACACAATAAAAAGAAAACATTTGAATGTGGGATGTGATAGAAATGAAATCGAAACAGACTTTCTCCTCATGTACCTTGTTCCTTTTATGAGAAGACACAAACTTTTCATGAGCCCCAGAAAAATTTCCCTTGTATTTCATTAGACAAGGGAGTATAGGAAAGTGAGTCTCAGGCTTGTCCAGCTTCTATAGTGGAGGGGAGCTGGAAAAGAAAGGAATCGGCAGTGGTTTCTAGGAAGCAAATTAAATGTGGCTGCCACACCAGAGGCTACACTTGAGACTAAACAGAGATTGGAAGGGTTTACAGAACAAAAAGGAGCAGCAACAACTAAATTAAAGCTGTGATGGTTTGCAAATCTGTCTTTCCTACCCAACTGTGGATTTTAGGTGGATAGAGGCTGTCTTATTCATGTTATTTCTGCTTCAGAAATTTAATAAATATTCATGGAACAAATGAAGATAAAACATGAAAATCTCCTCAAATGAATTCCACAGGAATTCACTTCATGCTCCACAACTTCAATATACCCAGCCTTCATAGGACACTTTAATCTGAAAAAAAAAAAGGTATCAAGATTCCTGTATGAATTCGAGAAGAGGACAGGTATTTTATAAAGTATTGCAGGCTGAGAAGTGATTAACCTATGGAATCAACATTTAGTCAAAATGATATATTAAACTAATGCAGAGAATGGATTTCAGGGATGATTTTGTACTCTAAAATTCCAGAAGAATAACTAATATTCATAGAAACAAGAGCTGCTCGTGTTCTACTTCTTGTCCTTATTTTTTTTTAAGATTTATTTATTTGAGAGAGAGAGAGAGAGAAAATGTGAGTGGGGGAGGGGCAGAGAGAGAGGGAGAAGGAGAGAATCTCAAGCAGACTCCCCGCTGAGTATAGAGTCCAACCCGGGACTCAATCTCACAACCCTGAGATCATGCCCTGAGTTAAAACCAAGAGTCAGACACTCAACCAACTGAGCCACCCCAGGGCCCCACTTCTTGTTCTTGTTAACGTTTACAAGTCTGTTACATGATTTTCATTATCATTATTATTCCTTATACTGCTTGATAATAGGATAAAATTGGAAGAAAATTACTCAAGATTTAAATGAAATAAGTTCAAGAAAATAAAACTGAAACCTCTTGGAGTAAGGCCTGTCCACTTAAGAAATGGTCCTTCAGGTGAAAAAAAAAAAATGAAACTATGGAGAAGGAAATTTGGAACTGTGTGTGTTTGGACTTAAACTGACTGGGTCGTTTGGTACCTTGACCTAGTTTGAAAATCTTTTCAAGTATTAGAAAAATGAATACAAGTTAGAGTGGAAACAGAAGAAAATTAAAGTTTTCAAATTAAAGTGTTAATGATTAAATAGTTCATCTTATTTAATCATAACATTCTATGGAGGCAGTTATTATTATCCTTACTTGTAGTAAAAAAAAACTGAATAAAGAATACATAAATAACTTGACTAAGGTTACAAGATGGAAAAATCAAAATCTACACCAAAGTCTGCCTGCCAAATCTATGTATCTTTCACATCTCCTAAACAGGGAAAATGTAACCATCACACATACCCAAAATAAGTGTATTCCTCAGAAGGGTTCTATAAAACAAAAAAGATGTAAAGCCCAGTTAAAATGGTAGCAGTTCTCTGAAGGAAATAAGAAATGTCCTATCATGCACAGAGCAATCACAGAACAGTTCACAAAGCAATCACAAATAAAACTAACTGAGCAGAGATTACCCAAAAAAAGAAAAAGGTGGGGGTGGTGAACCATGTAATAGGAAGACAGCTAATTTAGTCCCTAAAAAGTGAGGGAGAAGGAAGAGACAGTGAAGTAAGGGTGGGAGTGAAGGGAGGAAGGAAATAGGACAAAAGAGGGGTCAGGGCAATGGAGTGAAGAAGAAGAGAAAGGCTGGGCAGGAAAAAAGCCATTAGAAAATTCCAGCAAGCAAAAAGCTACTTTTGGCAGAAGACCTTGTGTCACGATGACTGAGATGAAATCATCTGCAGTAAGAAAGATCAATTTTCTACTAACAAAAGTAATTCTTCCCTATTGTATGTCTTCTGAGAGCAATCCTAATAGGCCAAATACCAGAGAGAATCTGAGGCTGCAAGGACTCTCCTGGTTGAATTTCTTATATTTCTCCCACATTCAATTATCAGGTACTGCTGTCACTAACATAACTTTTCTGGAGATAATCATTTCACCTCTGCCAGTCATCCCTCAAGTAAGTCCATGGGTCCAGCATTTTACTGTTTGATTGTTTAATCCTTAATATCCCTGAATTTGATCTTAACCTGTTTGTAGTTCTCAGCACTTATACCAACAGTGGTCTTATTCTAGCCATGATTTCTGATGTTCTGATTTTATCATTCCCTTTATTCTGAACCTGAGCCAGCTCACACTGACTCATACGTATGTTATACCTATAAATCTTAAAAACTCAAATTGACATATCCCAATAATAGGCTTCTTGATGTGAACTCAGGAGGCAAAAATTAGTTTACTGTTGGAGTAAGTAAACATACTATAACAGGATGTAGATGAAAGTTTAAGCCACCAGGTTGAAGACACACTCTAAGTTTATTAAACCACCTGTAAACCAACAACGTTGGAGGCCAGTCTCTTCCCTTCAGGTCTACTGAAGGATGCTAGGAAAGACAGATTATTCCCTATAGTGTCAATAGGGAAGACATTAATTTCTGAAATGAAATGAATCTTCTTTCCCAGGAATGCAAAGTAAGATGAGAATTATGGAATCTGGCTAAGATATCATAATGGTACTATCTGATCTATGGGAAAGAAATTTCAACACAGTTGAGGGACAGTTGACTGTTAAAATAAAGCTACATCATATTATTACTTCCCCTGAATTAAAAATACTCAACAAACTTTTTCCAGGAAATAAAATGGTAAATTTAAAAATCATGTCATTCATATCCACATCAATATAGAATTCTTTTAAAAACAGAATTACCCTACTTATAGCATACAAAATGGATTTTAAAAGAAATATTGTCACAAGAGACAAAGGATACTGCATAATGATAAAGGGAACAATCCAACAAAAGGATATAACAGATACAAAATGTGTGCACTCAATATGTGGGCACTTAAATATACAAAGCAACCCGTAACAGACATAAAGGAAGAAATTGGACTTTAACACTGCACTTATGGATACATCATCCAGAAAGAAAATCAACATGGAAACGGTGGCTTTCAATGACATATTGGACCAGATGTACCTGATAGAACTATTCAGAACATTCCATCTAAAAACAGCAGAATAGGGGCACCTGGGTGGCTCAGTGGTTTAAGCCTCTGCCTTAAGCTCAGGTCATGATCTCAGGGTCCTGGGATTAAGCCCCACATCGGGCTCTCTGCTCAGCGGGGAGCCTGCTTCCCCCTCTCTCTCTGCCTGCCTCTCTGCCTACTTGTGATCTCTGTCTATCAAGTAAATAAATAAATATCTTTTAAAAAATAAATAAAATAAAAATAAAAAGCAGAATATACATCCTTTTTAAGTGCACATAGAATATTCTCTGGAACAAATCCCATGTTAAGCCACAAAACAACTCAGCAAAATGAAAAAAGACTGAAATCATATCATGCATCTACTCTGACCACAATAGTGTGGAACTGAAAATCAATCATAAGATAAAAATATGGAAAGAACACAAATACATGGGGAGTAAATAAAAAGCTACTAAACAATGAATGAGACAACCAAGAAATTACAGAAAAAGTTAAAAATATGTAGAAAAATAAATATAACAAAATGGTCCCAAATCTTTGGGAGACAGCAAAAGTTATCCTAAGACGGAAAATTATAGCAGTACAGACCCACCCCAAGAAACAAACAAAATCTCAAACAACCTAACCTTACACCTAAATGAGCTAGAAAAAGAACAAATAAAACTCACAACCAGTAGAAGGAAAGAAATAATAAAGACTAGAGCAGAAATAGAGGCCAAAAAAAAAAAAAGAAAAAGAAACAAATAGAACAATCAATGAAACAAGGAAATTGTTATTTGAAAAGATCAGAAAAAATTGATAAACCTTTAGCCAGACTCAACAAGGAAAAAATAGAGGACTAAAATAAACAGAATCTGAAATGAAGGGGGAAAAATAACAACTGACATCACAGAAATACAAAGGATTATAAGATAACATTATGAAAAATTATATGCTAACAATTGGACAACCTAGAAGAAATGGTAAATTCCTAGAAACATATAACCTAGCAAAGCTGAAACAGGAAGAAATAGGAAAATTTTAACAGATGGATCACCAGGAAGGAGACTGAATCAGTAATAAAAAAAACTCCCAACAAAAAGAATCCAGGACCAGATGGCTTCACAGGTGAATTCTACCTGTGAAGCTATCTTTTAAAGAAAGTTTTAAACTTTCTATGAAACTTTTAAGGAAGAGTTAATACTTATTCTTTCTCTAGCTATTCCAAAAAATAAATAAAATTAAATGAGGAAGGTAAGCTTCCAAATTCATTCTCTGAGGCCAGCCTTACTCTGATACAAACACCAAAAAACAAACAAACAAAAAGAGAGAGAGAGAGAAAGACTTATAGGCCAGTATCTCTGATGAACACAGATGCAAAAATCCTCAAAAAATATCAACAAACTGAATCCACTGATGCATTTCAAAAATCTTTCACCACGATCAAGTGGGATTTATTCCAGGGCATTCTGATATTTAAAAGTCGATCAACATGATACTTCACATTAACAAGAGGAAGGATAAAAACCTTATGATCATTTCAATAGATGCATAAAAAGCATTCAGTATAAAAACTCTCAACAAAGTAGATTTAAGGGAATACACCTCAACATAATAAAGGCCATGTATGAAAAACCCACAGCATACTTAAAACTCAATGGGAAAAACAAAGAGCTTTCCCCCAAAGATCAGGAACAAAACAAAGATGTCCACTCTTACACTTTTATTAAACATAGTCCTGGAAATTTTATCCACAATGGTCAGACAATGGGTTTTTGTAAGTATAGTGTTGATTGCACAGGGATCATCAGACAACAGAATGTTAATCAGTTATTGTCAAATACCAAAGGTCAACTTTCTTTTTTATTTATTTGACAGAGAGAGAAAGAGAGAGTGTGAGTGCACAAGCCCGGGGAGTGGGAGAGGGAGAAGCAGGCCCCCCGCTGAGCAGAAAGCCCAATGCAAGATTCGAATCCAGGACCCTGGGATCATGACCTGACCTGAAGGCAGGTACCCAACTGACTGAGCCACCCAGTGCCCCAAAGGTCGAATTTCAATCAAAATCATCCCCAGCCTCTTTTTCTAGATAAGTGTTTTTCAACAGGGACATCTTTTCTTAAGTAGGCTAGATCTGTGACAGACTTTTTATTTTCTAAATTTTAATTACAGTATAGTTTACGAGCAGTGTTATGTTAGTTCCAGGCATACAATATAGCGATTCCACAGTTCTGATTGGCTTACCTTCAAATATGGTGAATACATAGGGCGGGGACAAAGGAGATTTGGTCAGGGCTTAGCCCAGGGCCACATACAACTAACTCATGACTGAACATCACACAACTCCAAAATTCCTCAGCTCTGTCAGGCCATGGAACATTTCTCTCTCAGGCTCCCATCTACCTACTCTCATTCTACTTACAAGGAGCAGTTATAGTCAACTGTGAATTCTGGTCAGAAACATGAGAAAAGTAGGGAACAATTGTGGATGAAAACCATCCAGATCAGTGTTTTCCGAACTGTGCTGTGAGGGAGCTCAAGGGGCCTGAGGAGGAGGGAGAATTAAGGGGGTGGGTCTGGCCACCCTGCTTCAGGAGGCCCTACTGTGAGTTGGTTTTGTCTTTTTTTTTTTCAAAGATTTTATTTATTTGACAGAGACCACAAGTAGGCAGAGAGGCAGGCAGAGAGAAAGGGGGAGGCAGGCTCCCTGCTGAGCAGAGAGCCCGACATGGGGCTCGATCCCAGGACCTTGAGATCATGACCTGAGCCGAAGGCAGAGGCTTACCCACTGAGGCACCCAGGCGCCCCTGGTTTTGTTTGTCTTTAGGTTTTTGCTTAAGCTTATACTGACTGGACTCCTTCAATGAACAAATGAAGAAACGCAGACCATGTGGTTTGTTTCAAGACCCCGCTGCCACAGAAAAGCAGGGCTAGCACCAGGAATCTGAATTCTAAGCCAGGAGTTTGATAGATATACAAGAAATAGTTATTAGTTATCCTAATTCACCTTCATTGTTCTTTTCCAAACTCATGCCAATCCACAGAAACACTCTGGGTGGCAAGCAGCCCTATCATCTTTCCTTTAACCAATGTGGCAGGAATAAAATTCTAAAAAATGGTACAGAAAAGAATACTGACTGCAGCCCCTTATTTCTCTTTAGGGCAATGACTCAAATCACCACAGAGGCAGATAGCTTGTTTGTTAAGAAGAATACTTTGGTGATGGATTTTGACTAGCTTTTGTAATGGAGAACTACAAGGGCCCTTGCACAAAGTTTGAGAGCCAGAAAAGAGAGTTGAATGACTCCGTGAAACAGAGTAAGAGACATTAAGGCAGCTGAGAGGGAGGCCTGTAGCAAGGGAAGTTGGGATGAGAGCAGGGGAGGGGGGAGGAGATACTAAACATAAGCAATATGGAGGCCTAAGGAGAAATTCCTCATGACAGGGCATAGCTGAGGAATTGGGAACATGGCAGTAGGAGAGTCAGTTATAAGTTATTTGTGGTGCGGGGCTGGGCTGTCATTATTCCCTTCCCTATTATTACCAAGATTTAGAAGTCTGCCACACACAAAAGCCTTTAGCTTTTGTTTCTGTTTTTTTGTTTTGTTTTGTTTTGTTATGCCTGAGAGAGAGCCAGCACATGGAAGGTGGGAAGGGGCAGAGAGAGGGAAAAAGAGAATCCTAAGCAGGCTCCGCCCTAAGCCTGCTCCAACTCCAGACCCTGAGATCATCGCCTGCGCCAAAATCCAGAGTCAGACATTTTAACCGACTGAGGCATGCGGGGCCCCCAAAGCCTTCTGTTAGTTTTATTTGAGGAAGGAGATGAAGTGAGGCCCAGCCAACAGGGAAATGGAAGGAAGTGACAGAGAAGACTGGAGGCGAGTGGATATACAGGGCACCCTTTGGGGGACCCTCCCCCGAACTCTTCTCATCAGTCAAAGTAATTTCCTACTCATAATGCATTCAAGAACTGTGAGGGAAGAATGACACAGAATGTGTGAAAATTACTTCAAATTTCAGGTACTTGTCAGAAGAAGTGGCATGTAAATCTTGGTGTGACTCATTTAGGTAGGAGGGGACAGCACGTACAATTAGCAGGAGTCTGAAGGGAGGTGTATTTTCCTTTAAAGAGATATACGATCATAAAGGAAAAATGCCATTAAATTTGCATATGTGTTTTGTTTAAAATGTTGACATATTATGAACAGCAAGAATGAACTGATGAAAGAATCCATGCTTACATTTGTGAAAGGCCTATTATAGAAATCACTTGTAGAAAAACTCCCACTCAACCCATTCAGATTTATGAATAATGCAACGGGGTCTCTCTGAAGTATTAGAAAATTTTTACTGCTAATGGAGTTTAATGGTAGCTTAGACCTCTCAAAACAGTTAACCTTAACAGCAAGACAATCAAAATCAAAATTACAGCAAGGGAAGGGCTAAGATAAAATATAAATTAAAAGGATTTTTTTTCCTTATAAGTTATTTCAAATAATTGTCTTCCACGAGTAGGAGGCACAACTAAATATGGATTTTAGAAAATTACCTAAAGAAAACATGCTCTAAGTCTATCAATTTCAGTACTTGATGTACCTTAATGTCATTTGTACAGTGGCTCTCACAGCATAGTCCCTGGACCAGCAGCTCAGCATCCCCTGGGAACTGATTAGAAAGGCAAATTCTATACATTCCATTCCACCCCAAGAAACCAGCGTCTCTCAGCATGAGGCTCTCTTCCCAGTGGCTCTAATGAATGCAGAAGCTTGAGAATCACTGCTTCCGTAGCTTCAGATAAAATGGCTCTCAAAGATTCTTCTCATCGTATATAGAAAGACACAGGGCACGCGAGCTAAAGACTTTAGTGGAATGGAGCCTTTCGGATTACTCAAGGAGTACCTATTATGTCAGGCGAAAAAGCCCATTCGTTTACTTGATGGGGAGAGCAGCATTATTGTACACATAATCAGCTTAATATCATAGGACTGGGTTAGGAACAGGAGAAGATGACCCAGAAGTGGCCACGTATTGAAGATAATCACAGACCATTACAAGATCTTACACTCGCCCATCATTTTTCTGTAGATTATTATCTTTCTCTGGAACATCCCAATCTTCCCATTATTCCGCATGTGAATCATGTTGACTCTCAGCTTTGCCCTGGCTCTTTCTATGCACCTCTACGCTTGTCTCTATGATTCCACCCTTGTTTTTCTCTACCAGTTGCTCAAATTCTTTCTTTCAATAACTATTTCTTGTATATCTATCAAACAAAATAACTGATGAATAAATTAATGAATACATGGGGGCACCTGGGTGGCTCAGTGGGTTAAACCCTCTGCCTTCAGCTCGGGTCGAGATCCCAGAATCCTGGGATCAAGCCCCGCATTAGGCTCTCTGCTCGGTGGGGAGTCTGCTTCCTCCTCTCTCTCTCTGCCTGCCTCCCTCTCTGCCTACTTGTAATCTCTGTCAAATAAATAAATAAAATCTCAAAAAAAATTAATGAATACATGAATATATTTGCCAATGCCATCTTGAGTACTTCCTACATGCAAAACTTGAGACTCTCTTCTGAATATCTAAGATAAAGAACACTTAACATTTACTGAGTGCTTGCCAGGCTCTGGGCTGTGTCCTTTATACGTATTACATCTTTCACTTCTTATGACAACTCTATGAAATAACTGCTAATATTTCATTTATTATTAAGTATCATTTAGGTATTAAGAAGCTGCAATCTGGACACAGCATGGATCTAGTCCTTTGTTCTTCCCCAATATGTTTGACTGCAATTTTATAGAGTATAATCCTACTCCATTGTAATTCTACCATTCATTCTTCACACACACACACACACACACACACACACACAAACACACTTTTTTTTCCAGGAGAAGAATGGATTCTTTTAACATTGTTGTTGGAAGTGTGGATCCTCAAACAGGAATAACTGAGGCTTTTGCTAAAGACTCAAGTCTTTACAAACATCTTTATACAAACATCACACAACAGAAACAGAGCCACGGAGATTTAGGTATTACAATTACCAGACAGAAAGGCTTTTTTTTTTTTTTTAGGATAGGGGGTCAGCTGAGAGGAAGGTTAGTAGAGAATATTTTCATCTTCGACATTATGGATAAAGAAGAAGGGGAAAAAAAACTTAAGTAATGATATCCAACAATTCTCCCCCAGCTAGGGCTCCTGACCTGACTTACCGTGAATTCTTCTATTTTAGAAGAGCATTATCGTAGTACTCTGACATCTGTGATGACTTTGAAGAAACCACACAGTTTTGGGGTTTATTTGAATTCGCTCTGAGTCCCCCTCTGTGATTTATTCTTCCCACCGTGGAACTGGCAAATGCGTAGGAGTTTCAGCGGCATCTTTTATCATCATCCTATCCACCTAGATCCACACAGTGAGCACTTAGGTCTTATCTAGATAATTTCAAAAGATAAAAAAAATCCACCAACTTCATATTTAAGATAAAGAATGATCTCCTTTGCCTTAAAAAAGAAATTGTCTTGAAATGCTCTCCTTATTTTAACCCAGAAAGGACACACATCACCAACCACATCAGCAAAATAATGTTTATCATTAAGATTATTACTCATTTCACACTTAGAACATAAGCAAGCACCTCGAAGGAACACAACATCTTCGACACTATTTATCATTGTGATAGTGTAATGTTATGACTCTTTGGCCCCATTTCCTCATGTTGCCATCTTAGCTCAGGACAGGGAGGAATTTGTCTTTCTGATATATTGGCTCACTTGCCATGTTTAATCAACCTATCAATCGTAGCCTTATTAGATATGCACAGAGCTGTCATTGCACACTCAGTTCCACTTAAAACTCCTGCCATTGTTCTTTTTCTTCCCCAAGTAACAATTTGTCTTCACCTCCTGTATAAACGCTGTTGTGTAGCCCTGTTCTAACCATTAACTCCAAGGAAAACTAATATCTACTGAAAAGCCCTGGACTTTTTTTTTTTTAAAGATTTTATTTATTTATTTGACAGAGAGAGATCACAAGTAGGCAGAGAGAGGCAGAGAGAGAGGAGGAAGCAGGCTCCCTGCTGAGCAGAGAGCCCGATGCGGGACTTGATCCCAGGACCCTGAGATCATGACCTGAGCCGAAGGCAGCGGCTTAACCCACTGAGCCACCCAGGCGCCCCGCCCTGGACTTTTTTAAAAAGTGAAAGTTAGAGCCAGACTACAGAAGGATCCATTCTCCCAGTCGATCAAGTACAATGCCTTCTGCATAGGAGAACTGAGTTCAAATTTAGAACCTAGACAGAGGTGCCCAACATTTCACATCAATTGTAGGTTTGGGAATCATAGACCTGTACTATTTTGAGGTATAATTCACACAAACCATTATGCTAGTTTCAGGTGTACAACATAAGAATTCGATATTTGTATATTTTGTGAAATGCTCATTATACTGGGTCCAGTTAACATCAGATATAGATCTTAAAATGACTATGTTTATGATGTTAACAAACATGAAACTGAAATTTTCAGGAGAGAACTGGAAACTGTAAGTTCTACAGCATATTTGAAAAAGAAAGAATTTCTAGAACAGGAAAAAAATGGCAATAACCAAAATGAAGAATTCAATACATGAGTATTATAAGACAGATAAAATGGGAGTGAGTTAGTATTCTTGAAGAGAGAGCAGAAGAAACTATTCTAGAAAAAAAAATACAGAAGGACAAAAGGATGAAAAATACAAAGAGATGGTTGAGAGACACAGAGGATACAGGAAGACAATCTTAGGTAATTAAGCTATATAAAGTTGGAGTGTATAAAACTGGTTGCATGAATGAACCAGCTAACCACAAAATTGGTCAAACATCTACTATACCAGATAGCATTTCACAAACTTATGCGCTATGTGACATTGTAACACCTGAAACTGTTTATCCAACTATATCAAAATTTACATTTTATTAACTTTTTCCCATATAGTAAGAAATAAGCCTTACTTACAGACAAGGATTGTTTCCTATTTCACAACAGTGAGATGCATTGTTATGGTAAGTGATATGAATCAGGTTTAGAAGTAATCAACTAGAAATAATCAATAAAACTGGATTACATTATATACCATCTTAAATTAGTCTCTAATTGCTTTATCTATGTTAGTACTACTGTATTAAATGAGATTTTCATTCTCTGGTGGAAAAAGATATGTCTTATATTACCCTTCCGTACACCAAAGAGTACTGGAGATATATAATAATAAGGACACAGCAAGTGTTTAGTGGCAGATAAAATGTACACATTAATAAAATATTTTATAATTCCTGTTCCTAGAACAGTCAAAAATAGATGGAGCCATGTTAAAAGGACACAGAAACTAGCACTAGTCAAATCAGAGACAATCTGAGCATCAAAAATGAATAATGAAAACAAAGGATTCTAACCCACTGAACAAAATAAGACACCATCAGTTTATACTGAGTCTTTAAAATGCAAGTAAGGGACAAGGAGGGAAAGCTTTCTTTACCATAAAATGAAAACTTACAAATATAAGGGAATATTAGAAGAGCAATATTTAGCAATTTAATGCACTGATAATTAAGGCAAGAATCATAAATAAATTAGATGCAAGTTTGTTGGAGAATGGAATTAAACTATCTCCCCACAAGTTACATATTTAATTACAAGGTAAAAAAGGTACATTTATGGGGGAGAAATTAGGTAGACCCTACCTTATCCTAGTGATCAAAGTTAAATCACCATCAAAGGGGACAAACTAACATTTCTGTAGCATTTTTACCACAAGTTGCATTATCGAAGTCTGATCATGAGAAAACATCAGGAAAAACCCAAACTGAAATGTCGGGGTGGGGGTAAAACTTGCGTATTCTCTTTAAAAATGTCAGTATCATGAAAAGCAAGACTGAAGAACTGTTCCAGCTTCTAGAAGACTAAAGAAACATGATACTGCATACAATAGGGGATCCTGGATAGTAGTCTGAATCTCCGGGGTGGGGTTGGTGGAAAGTGTATCAGGAATGTTACGGAGGATGGAAGCATTTTGACCAAATCTCAAGAGCTTGTAACAGTGAAAATACTGGAGTCCCACTGCAAATCTTCTGTATCAGAATCTCTACGGATGGGGTCCAGGAGGAATCTGTGCTTTAACAAGCCCCTGCCAGGTAATTCTGATGCATGCTAACATTTGAGAGGCACTGCTACAAAGGAGAAAACTGGGACCATGGCTGAAATGTGACTATATAATATTTTATCAAGGATAAAGTTCCTGAATTTGTTAAATGTTTTGTGGTTCTATTAAAAAAAAAAGAATGTCTTCATTCTTGAGAGAGACATAAGAGAAATTCAGTCAAATGTAAAATATTGGTAAATCTAGGTCAAAGGTACATGGGTGCCCATGGTACGATTCTTACAGTTATTCTACAGGTTTGAGATTTGCAAAACAGATTTATTAAATAGATACAGACATGCACATACATCCACATTCTTTTAAAAAAAAACTTATTTATTTGAGAGAGAAAGGAGAGAGCAAGCACAAGTGGGAGCAGCGGGGGGCAGGGGTGGGGAGGAGAAACAGACTGCCTGCCAACCAGGGACCCCAATAAGGGGCTTGATCACAGGACCCTGAGATCATGACCTGACCTGAAGGAAGACATTTCACTGACAGAGCCACCCAGGCACCCCCATACATCCACATTCTTAGGCATTCACTCTACCTACCACCATCTTGAATCTTCATAAGCAAAATCATATCTGTATCTTTAAACTTTGCAGAAATTAACATTCAGTCTTTCAATTAGCCAAAACCCCATGCTCTATGCTGCATTTCCACACAGCCACTACACACCACTTATTTTTTAAAGCTATTGTGGACATACCAAGGGTGAGATTATTAAGCTATCCTCTGGTATGAGATAGTGAGAGCAAGCCATGACCAATTAGATCCCTTACTAGCTTATTAAAAAAAAAAAAAGTTAAAATATTATACAAGTGCTGTAAAGTGTTCTATGTCAGAGGCTGGAAAAATATTTCCAAAAAGAACCAGAGAGATGGGGGTATAGCTCAGTGGTAGAGCATTTGACTGCAAAAAGAACCAGAGAGTAAGTATTTTGGGCGTTGTGCGCTATATGATCTCTGGTCACAATCACTCAGATTTGCTGTTGTACCAAAGCAGCTACAAACCGCATATAAACAAATGGGCAGGGCTATAGCACAATTAAACTTTATTCATAAAATCAGGCAGCAGGTTGGATTTGGCCCAGAGGCTACATATATAGAGACATAGATAGATATAGATATATAGTGATAGAGATAGAGATATATTTTAAACAAATGGAAGGGATTAATGGATCAGGATTACACATGGCTGCTAGCTAAAGAAAACCCTCTGAACAGTGGCTTTCATGCACAAAAAGACTAGGAATAGGTCATTCATGGTATTGGGAGGCTCCATATTCTTTTCAAGCACCCATGCTCCTTTGATTTTCCTGCCTTACCACACGTGGTGTGTATGGCTTTCACCCTCGTGGTCAAAAGGTGGCTGCTGCACTTCCATTCATCACATCTTCCCATTTTCCAGATAGGAAGATAGGAAAAATATAAAAGAACAAGGAAAAGGTTTTTCTCATGATCAATTGCATTTTTATTTTTTTATGATAATCTCCCCCAAGGACTTTTTTAAATTAAGCTTTTAATTCCAGTTAGTTAACATAGAATGTTCTATTAGTTTCAGGGGTACAATATTGTGATTCAATAATTCTAAACATTACTTAGTGCTCGCCAAGATAAGCATACTCTAAATCCCCATCACCTATTTCTGCCATCTCCCTACCCACTTCTGCTCTGGTAAATATCTATTCTCTAGAGTTAAGAGTCTGTTTTTTGGGTTATTGCTTTTTTCCCCTTTGTTCAATTTTTTTGTTTCTTAAATTCCACATATAAGTAAAATCATGGTTTCTTTCTCTTACTAACTTATTTCACTTAACATTTTAGTCTCTGGATCCACCTATTTTGTTGCAAATGGCAAGATTTCATTCTTTTTAGTGGCTGAGTAATATTCCATTGTGTATATGTCAAATCTTCTCTTACGCATTCATCTCTCCATGGATACCTGGGCTGCTTCCATAATTTGGCTATTATAAATAATAGGGGTGCTGATATCCTTTTGAATTATTGTTTTTATATTCCTTGGGAAAATATCCAGTAGTTCAATTACTAGGTCATAGGTAATTCTATTTTTAACTTACGAGGAGCCTCCGCACTGTTTTCCCCAGTGGCTGCACCAGCTTGCA
This sequence comes from Neogale vison, assembly GCF_020171115.1. Lineage (NCBI taxonomy): Eukaryota > Metazoa > Chordata > Mammalia > Carnivora > Mustelidae > Neogale > Neogale vison. The sequence continues at coordinate 98,448,343 of NC_058105.1, forward strand.
TTCCCACCAACAGTGCAAGAGGGCTCCTTTTTCCACATCCTTACCAACACTTGTTGCTTCTTGTGTTTTTGAGTTTAGCCCTTCTGACAGGCATGAAGTGAGACCCCATTGTAGTTTTGATTTGAATTTCCCTGATGATGAGTGATGTTAAGTCTGTTTTTCATGTGTCTGTTTTTCATGTGTATGTCTTCTTCAGAAAATTTCATGTGTTTTGTCCATTTTTAAGTTGGGTTGTTGTTCAAGCATGGAGCTGTATAAGTTCCTTAAATACTTTGGACACTAACTCTTAATCAGATATGTCATTTGCAAACATCTTCTCCTAATCATTAAGTTGTCTTTTCATTTTCTTGATTGTTCCATAGGCTGTATTTTGCCCCTATTCTGTACCAAGGACCTGTTCCACATTATTGTACTCAAGCATCCATCCTTGCTGATATGGACCTTGTATTAAGAGCTCTCCTGCCATCGACTAGGAATTCTGTATCCCAGAGACCTCACATGCATTCAACAGTGATTTATACCCTAAATCCAGACACTGCATTTTATTAACATCAACAAGTATAAAAGATACAGGAAGTCTTTCACAAACTTTTAAAGTTGTAAAGTGATTCTAAACTGTAAACAAGTCTTCTTTAGCACTAGACCTAATTTAGTCAAAATGAATTTTGAAGCACTAGGTTTCCTGTCTTGGTTTAGCCCCACCCCCCCAAAAAAATACAGAACCTAAGACAAAGATTTGTGTTCAGGTAGATTCTTTAGGAAGTATGTAAACACTAGTTTGGAAGTAGGGAAGTAGGATAAGGAAGGAAAGAAAACCAGTAAAGGGTATTTTATCAAGCCAGCTACCTTCTACTGTGGGCAACTGGGGCTCAGTCCTTCTGGAGAATACTGGGAAGCAGTGAGAACACACCTTATACTCCAGCTGATCAACAAAGAAATTGGGTTGTTATTATCTGCCAACAGCCCACCTGTCATTGGTCGAAGGCTACCTCTTGGGACCTTGCCCTCATAAGGTAAGCTTGCCTTCTTGCCCGCCTCCCAAACACAAGCTTTCAGAGAATAGCAAGTATTTGCAGTAAGCAGCCTTCTGTATCTGAAGAAAACACTGAAGGACATGCAGATTTTGAGACACAGTATTGACTGATCCTGATTTTTTGAAGGAGAAAGCAAAAATATGGATTTTTCTATGAAATCTCCCCCATTGATAAATGTTTGCTATTATTTCATAGAAATTAAAAGCAATGGTCAAGACAAAACACTCACTCCTACAAGCTGGATTTAGCAACTGGATGAGTTGGTGAACTTTGATTGAAACAAAGGGTTCCTTTGTGATCTCATTTCCTCGCTAGTTCTCTCTTAGAAGGTGTGCATGTTGAATATAAAAACAAGTCCTCTGAGCAAAGAATAGGCACATAACAGACTATATAATTTTAACAAGGATGTGATCTTTTACATCAACATTAACCTGAATGTATAAACTGGAGCTGGAAAATGTATGGGAAGTCAGTAATACATATGGCCACTGTATTTTCTTGCTTTTTTAAATTATTATTATTATACTGTATGAGGACTCTGGAGAAAGAGTTCTGATGAGGTGCAGCTGGACAATGATAGGAGACTTACTTGGAAAGCCTGACTAAACCCCAACAGAGGGTAAATGACAGAGTCTGAGGAAAAAAATTTATTCCTTGAGGTGACTATATCCATTCTCCAAGGGTGTTTTTAGAAGTAAAGATTTAGGGAAGGATGTTGCCTAAATGAAACTTACTGAAGAAAACTTCTCTGGTTCCTGCTGGCAGTTTGTGGGGTTGCTATGAATCACTGGTAGAATTAGATTAACTTGTTGACTGGATACAGTGAAGTTTGTTTTAAATCAAGTGTACAATATTATGCTCTGAAACAATATTTAAATAAAGTTTTAGAATCACTAAGTTATTAAATTTAAGTCTCAGAGGGACTAGTAAAGCTCCTCAACTTCAGGGATTCCCTGCTAGAAAGTCATGCTTATTGGATTCACTGCCCAGCAGTAACTGGGACTGAGTCCTAATGCCACCCAGTTTGTGCTGGGATAGTCACAGAGAAAAATGGAAAGTGGCTGATTACCGTTTTGTAATGTAATACATGAGCTACCGCCTAAGACCCCTTATCCCTTTCTGATCATGGAATTTATCACTCACATTAACATGATGATGATGACTGAGGTCATAAAATTTTAGATTTTTCTCATAAAAGCTTTGGGGACCATAGCAGTGGCAGTCAGTGTGGTGTCCCTATCCCTCCAGGGCTCCCCTCAGATGTAAAGGCTGCTTACTGCAAATGCTTGCTACATTTCCAAAAAAGGACAGCCTTAAAACAGAGTATGTGCTCTCAATGTATCATAGTCCCCACTATCTTCTATTGTCTACCTTCCTTGCCTCTGGAGGCATTTAAGTTTGTGACCCACATGAAACATAGTAAGTGTAATTTTGGACTCAAAGCTTTGGAAATGTAGCACATCTTTTATGCAAACCGATGCTTCAGACAGGGAATTTTCACCAGGAATACAGGTTTCTAGGACTTTACTGAATGCATTGGTGAGTGTAATTGATGGAATTCGGCCACTGCGCGTAGGACAACCAGGTACAGCACATGAAGTAATTTAAGACTGTCAATCTGCTTCCTCTTGTCCTAGCAAGATTCTTCTGGTCCCATCTGGAGTCAGGTCTTGCCTCTGACCTATAAACACCTTCCCCCAGATAATTTCTATATCAGAACCAGCATGGCAGAGGAAGGCTGGAGGAATAAAACATGGAAAGAAGTTAAGCCTGAGGGATAAAACTCTATCTAAGAGAGTAAGTAATCCTTTAGTAAGGAAATGGATTTTTCTCATGGAATGGGTTTATTATCTCTCAACCTCAAAACCTCATGCCAAAAAAATGTTTATGTAAGTTTGAATAGGTTCCCCCCTTGTAAATGAACGGTTCAAAAGTTCAACCTTCTTTTGGATGTAAGGATTATTGCAAAAGAGCTGTGCCTCACTACTTCAAAGTAATTTATATTTTATCTTTGAAAATTTCTGAAATTCATTGGCAAAATAGGAAAGCCCAAGTGACAGTTATGCTCAGCTTAAAGCCATTTGGCATAAAGGTGTGGGAGGGATACATATTAAAAACAGGAAGGAGGGGGCAAAAGAGAAGAAGAGAGGGAAGGGGAGATAATTAGATTGAGAAAGAATGACAGAGATGGAAAATTTCTTCTTCCATGGGTTAAGTATCAAACTCAGCTCTGAGTGTATTTAAGTTTCTTTCAGAAAAAAAAAAGATTTTATTTATTTATTTGACAAAGAGAGAACACAAGTAGGCAGAGCGATAGGCAGAGAGAGAAGGAGAAGCAGGCTGCCCACTGATCAGGGAGTCCGATGCAGAGCTTGATCCCAGGACACTGGGATCATGACCTGAGCCGAAGGCAGACGCTTAACCAGCTGAGCCACCCAGGTCCCCTAGATTCCTCTAATTTTTTAAAAACATTTAAGATAGCTTTTTTCAAATCTTTGGTAACTCTGACATCTCAGCTTCCTTAAAGACAGTTTCTATTGACTACAATTTTCCTGTGGTCCAAGCTTTCTTTTTCCTTTGCACGCCTCGTAACTTCTCTTGGAAACTGGATACCTTAAGTACTATAACATGGCAGTTCTGGAAGTCAGTTTCTCCTCTCCCCAGGATTTGTTGCTGTTTGTTTAGTTTAGTGACTTTCATGAACAAATTCTGTGAATTCTGTATTCTTTGTCATGTGTTGCCACTAAAGCCTTTGTTAGCTTAGGGTTCAGTTAATGGTTGCAGAAAATTTTCCTTAGAGACCTGAAACCAATGTCTCCTAGGCTTTGCTGAGGGACTACATGTGCCTGCAAAGCAAGCCTCTAACGCTCAACCAGTTTCCGGCTCCACCTTAGTCTTCACTTCCTGTTTGCACAGAGCCTCAAGGTTTGTCAGACAGAAGAGCTTAGCATCTTCTCAAGTTTCTCCAGAGCATGTACATTGCCTTCTATAAGTGCATGGCTTTCTAGCTTTCCATAAATGTCAGAGGTTTTCAAAGTTCCCTAACAGACCTCTCATTTACCAGTTTTTCCCTTGAAGCTTTTTGGTTAACTTACCACTTGCCCCAGATGTCATCTACCACTTTAAGCAGCCACAAGGATCAACAATTACCTTGGATTTTTTTTTTTTACAAGTGCTGTGAAGAAAACCCTTTGCACATCGGGCAGGTAAAAAGTGGAGCTTTCCAGGTAACTACCAGACAGGTCAAATAATGGTAATTCTCTGGAAATGTGGCTTTGAAAGTATTCCAACTCTGTTCTATACCTTCTAGCAGCTGTTAGGATGCTGCTTTTCACTATAATTATGACATCATATACAAAACGTGGGGGGACAGGAATAAAGAATGGGTTCAAAATTAAGTGACCACCAACTTAATATAGACTGCTCTGCATAAGGTACTATATATAAACCTAATGGTAACAAACATTTCAAAAACCAGTAATAGATATGCAAAAACTAAAGAGAAAGGAATCCAAGAGAATCGCTAAAGAAAACCACCAAACCACAAAAGAGAGAAAGATGAGAAAGAATGAGAAAATCTATAAAAACAAGTAACAAAATGCCAATACATATCAATAATCACTTTGAATGTAAATGGACTAATCACTCCCATCAAATACATAGGGTGACAGAGAGGAAAACAAACAAATAAACAAAAACACCCATCTCTATGCTGCCTAAAAGAGATTCATTTCAGGCTTTAAGACACCTGCAGATTGAAAGTGAGAGGGTACAGTGACATTTACCATGCAGATGGATGTCAAAAGAAAGAGTAACAATATCGGATAAAATAGATGTTAAAGACTATACAAAGAGACAAAAAAGGACACTATATAATAATGAAGGGGACAATCCAACAAGAAAACATAACAATTGTAAATATTCATGTACCCAACATGGGAGTACCAAATACATAAAACAGTTAAAATCAAACAGAAAGGAACTAACTGATAGCAATGCAATTATAGTAGGGGACTACAACACCCCACTTATATTAATGGACATATCATCCAAACAGAAAATCAACAAGAAAACAGTACCTTTGAATGACACATTGGACCAGATAGATTTTGCAGATATAATCAGAAATTTCATCCTAAAACAGCAGAATACACACTCTTTTCAGGTACACATGGAACATTTTCCAGAAGAGATCACGTATTAGGCCACAAAACTAGTCCCAACAAATTCAAAAAGATCAAAGTCACAACATGCATCTTTTCTGACTTCAGTGCTATAAAAGTAGAAATCAACCACAAGAAAAAAATCTAAAAGGACTACAAGTACATGGAGGTTAAATAACATGTAAAACAATGACTGGATCAACAAAGAAATCAAAGAAGAAATCAAAAAGTACACAGAAACAAAAGTGAAAACACAATGACCCACAAAGCAAAACCAGTTATAAGACAGAAGTCTATAGCAATACAGACTTACCTCAAGAAGCAAGAAAACGGGCACCTGGGCGGCTCAGTGGGTTAAGCCTCTGCCTTTGGCTCAGGTCATGATCTCAGGGTCCTGGGATAGAGCCCTGCATGGGGCTTTCCACTCAGCAGGGAGCCTGCTTCCCTCTCTCTCTCTCTCTGCCTGCCTCTCTGCCTACTTGTAATCTCTGTCTGTCAAATAAATAAATTAATTAAAAAAAGAAGCAAGAAAAATCTCAAATATTAACAACCTAACACCTAAAGGAGCTAGAAAAATAACAAACAGAACCCCAAACCAGCAAAAGGGAATAATAAAGATTAGAGCAGAAATAAATGATATAGCAAACACCCCAAAAACCTCAAGGAACAGATCAATGAAACCATGAGCCATAAAACTCTAGCCAGACTCATCAAAGAGAGAGAGAGAGAGAAAGGACTCAAACAAAATCACCAATGACAGAGAAATAAGAACCAGCACCACAGACATATGAACAACTCTAAGAGAATATTCTATTTAAAAAAACAAAGATTTTATTTATTTATTTGACAGAGAGAGAGACAGCGAGAGGAAACGTAAGCTGGGGGAGTGAGAGAGGGAGAAGCAGGCTTCCTGCTGAGCAGGGAGCCTGATGGAGAGCTCCACCCCAGGATGCTGTGATCATGACCAGAGCCGAAGGCAGACACTCAACCAACTGAGCCACCCAGGTGCCCCGAATATTCTATTTTTATATGTTATATTAGTCACCATACAGTATGGGAAACTATATGCCAACCAATTAAACAACCTAGAAAAAATGACTAAATTCCTAGAAACCTATAACCTACCATAACTGAAGCAGGAAGAAATAAAAAATTTGAACAGGCTGATTACCAGCCAAGAAACTGAATCAGTAATCAAAAAACTCCCAAAAAACAAAAGTCCAGGGCCGGACGGCTTCACAGATGAATTCTACCAAACATTTAATGAAGAATAATACCTACTCTACTCAAACTATTCCAAAAAATACAAGAAGGAAAACTTCCAAATTCATTTTACAAGGCCAAAATGACCCTGAAAGCAAAACCAGATAAAGACACTGCCAACAAAGAGAACTAGAGGTCAATATCTCTGGTGAACATAGATACAAAAATCCTCAACAAAATACTAGCAGACTGGATCCAACAATACATAAAAAAAAAAAAACCACTCACCATGATCAAGTGGGATTTATTCCCAGGACGCAAGAGTTGTTCAGTATTCACAAATCAATCAATGTGACACATCACATCAATAAGAGAAAGGATAAAAAACCATATGATCATTTCGTTAGATGCAGAAAAAGCATTTGACTAAGTACAACATCCATTCATGATAAAAGCTCAACAAAGTAGGTTTGGGGGAACACACCTCAGCATAATAAGGGCCATGTATGCAAAACCTACAGCAAACACCAAACTCAATGGGAAAAATAGAGAGCTTTCCCCTAAAGGTCAGGAGCAAGACAAGCGTGTCCATTCTCACATTTAGTCAATGTCATACTGGAAGTCCTAGCCACAGCAATCAAAAAAACAGGAAGAAATAAAAGACATCCAAATTGGTAAGTAAGAAGTAAAACTGCCTCTATTCGCAGATCACATGATACTCTATATAGAAAACCCAAAAAAGACCCCACCCAAAAACTACTAGAATAAATGAATTCAGTAAAGTGGCAGGATACAAAATCAACATGCAGAAATACGTTACACTTCTAAATGCTAATAACAAAGTAACAGAAAGAGAAATTTAGAAAACAATCCCACTTACAACAGCACCAAAAATAACAAGATACCTAGGCACAAACCTAAATTAAAGAGGTGAAAAAAGTGTACTCTGAAAACTATCAAGCACTGAGGAAAGAAATCAAAGTCAACACAAAAAAACAGAAAGACATTCCATGATCATGGATTGAAGAAAAATTATTGTTAAAATGTCTGTAGTACTCAAGGCATCTACAGATTTACTGCAGTCCCCATCAAAATACCTATAACATTTTTCACAGACCTAGAACCAACAATCCTAAAATTTGCATGAAACCAAAAAAGACCTGAGATAGCCAAAACAATTTTCAGAAAGAAAAGCAGAACGGGAGCTATCATAATTCCAGACTTTAAGGTATATTACAAAGTTGTAGTAATCAAAGTAGTATGGTACTGGCACAAAACAGACACACACAGATCAATGGAACAGCATAGAAAACGCAGAAATAAACTCACAACTATGTGGTCAATTCATCTTTAACAAAACAGCAAAGTGTATTCAATGGGAAAAAGACTGTCTCTTCAACAAATGATGTTAGGGAAACTGGCCAGCTACATGCAAAAGAATGAAACTGGACCACATTCTTACACCATATACCTCAATAAACTCAAAACGGATTAAAGACCTAAATGTGAGACCTGAATCCACAAAAAATCTTAGACGAGAGCTCAGGCAGTAATTACTCTAATGTCGGCTGTAACAACATCTTTCTAGATGTGTCTCCTGAGGCAAGGGAAATCAAAGGAAAAATAAACAACCGTGAGTACATCAAAATAAAAAGCTTCTTCACAGTGAAGGAAACAATCAAAACTAAAAGGAAACCTATGGAATGGGAGAAGGTATTTGCAAATGACATACTGAATACAGGGTTAGTATCCAAACTATATAAACAACGTATACAACTCCACACCCCAAACAATAAATAAACCAATTAAAAATGGGCAGAAGATGTGAACAGACATTCCACCAAAGACGACATACAGATGGCCAACAGACACATGAAAAAGTGCTCCATATCACTCGGCATCAGGGAAATACAAATCAAAACCACAATGAGATATCACCTCACACCAGTCAGAATGGCTAAAATCAACAAGTCAGGAAATGACAGATGCTGGCGAGGATGCGGAGAAAGGGGAACCCTCCTACACTGTTGGTGGGAATGCAAGCTGGTGCAACCACTCTAGAAAACAGCATGGAGGTTCCTCAAAATGTTGAAAATAGAACTGCCCTATGACCCAGCAATTGCACTACTGGGAATTTACCCTAAAGATACAAACGTAGTGATCCAAAGGGGCACGTGCACCCGAATGTTTATAGCAGCAATGTCCACAATAGCCAAACTATGGAAAGAACCTAGATGTCCATCAACAGATGAATGGATCAAGAAGATGTGGTATATATACACAATGGAATACTATGCAGCCATCAAAAGAAACGAAATCTTGCCATTTGCGACAACATGGATGGAACTAGAGCGTATCATGCTTAGCGAAATAAGTCAAGCGGAGAAAGACAACTATCACATGATCTCCCTGATATGAGGGAGTGGTGATGCAACGGGGCTTAAGTAGGTAGGAGAAGAATCCATGAAACAAGATGGGATAGGGAGGGAGACAAACCATAAGTGACTCTTAATCTCACGAAACAAACTGTGGGTTGCTGAGGGGAGGGGGGTTGGGAGAAGGGGGGTAGGGTTATGTACATTGGGGAGGGTATGTGCTTTTGGGTAAATTGGAAGGGGAGATGAACCATGAGAGACTATGGACTCTGAAAAACAATCTGAGGGGTTTGAAGTGGCGGGGGGGTGGGAGGTTGGGGTACCAGGTGGTGGGTATTATAGAGGGCACAGCTTGCATGGAGCACTGGGTGTGGTGAAAAAATAATGAATACTGTTTTTCTGAAAATAAATAAATTGGAAAAAAAAAGTAAAAAAAAAAAAAAACAAATGGCCAACAGACACATGAAAAGATGCTCAACATCACTTATCATCAGGAAAATGCAAATCAAAACTATAATGAGCTATAATCTCACACAGAAAAAACAAGCATTGGCAAAGAAGTGGAGAAAAAGGGACCCTCTTGCACTGATGGTGGAAAAGCAAACTGATGCAGACATTGCGGAAAACAGTATGGAGGCCTCAAAAAGTTAAAAACAGAACTACCCTACAATTCATTAATCACACACACACACACACACAAAAATGCAAAAGCACTAATTCAAAGGGATACATGCACCCTTATGTTCATTGCAGCATTGTTTACAACAGCCAAATTATGGAAGCAGCCCAAGTGGTCAGTGATAGATGAATGGATAAGGAAGACACACATACACAATGGAATATCACTCAGCCATAAAAAGAATGAAATCTTGCCATTTGCAATGACATGGATGGAACTAGAGTATAATGCTAAGCAAAATAATACAGTCAGAGAAAGACAAAGACCATATGATTTCACTCATATGTGGAATTTAAGAAACAAAACAAATGAGCAAAGGGAAGAAGAGAAGCAAACCAAGAAACAGACCCTTTACTATAAAGAACAAACTGATGGGTACCAGAAAGGAGGTGGGGGTGTGGATAATGGGTGACAGAGGTGATGGGGATTAAGGAGGGCACTTGTGATGATGATTGCCGGGTGGTGTATGGAAGTGTTGATTCTCTTGCGCACCTGAAACTAACATAACACTGTATGTTAATGTACTAGAATTAAAAATTTAAAAGTATATTCATGTGGTCAAATTTAACTACAAAGAAGGCTAGGAAATGTAATCTTTATTCTGAACATCTTTGTTCCCAGCTAAAAAGCTGGGGGAACTGTTAACTTATAAAAGGAAAAAAATGAACATTTATGGATAACTCTTTATCTCAATGTCACAGTTACAAAGCTTAACCATATTGAGATTACCAACTGGTGAAACTGGGGTTACCAGCTCAGCATACGGGCGGTCAGGATACAAGATCCAAGTTTTAGGGTAATCATTCTGTGTGAGGCCCTATAAGATGTCTTAAGCCTTTTTTATACCTGCTACAAAATAGGAGACTCTCAATACTTTTTTGAGGGGGGTCTGCCTCTGCTGGTTTCAGGTTTTACCCTAAAATAATTGATCTGTTTGTCTTCCCTAGAAGTCAACAGGGAATTCCAATTATTTTTGCAGCTAACTTTCTTCAGATCATCTCTGCGCAGCTCAACTGAATTCTGAATTTGTCACATTTTTCCTCTTTAGAGGGATCAAAACCTAATCAGTTAAATTTTTCATATCTGTCAGTTGTAATGCCAAAGCCATTCTAATAACCGTGTGTGAAAGTGCTTTATGTCTGCATTCTAATTTTCCAGCTTTCTGAGATCCCTTTTGATTTACCCAAAGGAAATAACCAGCTCCCTTCTGAAACGCTTCTGACGTTCCCCCAAAGGTGGTCACTTGTCTTAGATCTTCAGAGGATGACCTCTTTCATCCTCCCCAGACCACCTCCATCCAACTTATAATTGTTCCATTCAGTTTTCCTTGACCTGCTGCTCTCCTCACTTCCACTCATCTCAAAACCATTGACATGGGCCCATCCATTTTTTTTAAAGATTTTACTTATTTATTTGACAGACAGAAATCACAAGTAGGCAGGCAGAGAGAGAGAGGAGGAAGCAGGCGCTCCCCGCTGAGCAGAGAGCCCAATGCGGGGCTCGATCCCAGAACCCTGGGATCATGGCCCGAGCCGAAGGCAGAGGCTTTAACCCACTGAGCCACCCAGGCGCCCCCCATCCGTTTTTTACTAAAGCAGAGTAGACACCAAGCCACGGTTTCACTAACTTTATTAAAGCTTTGTGACAAACAGAGGGAGGGGAATTTCTACCCAAATCTAGAAAACCTGAGAGCTTGTTCTTAGATATATTTTTTCCTAGAACCCACAGCTGACAGCCATTCCCAGGAGTTTCATACTGACCCCCTTCCTCTGTAGCCACTTAGTGTGCTCTCCTGCTGCTGAGGAGGAAAGCCCTTTCCTACTCAGATCATAGATCTCCATCTTGTATTCTTTCCCAGAAATCCCTAGGCCCACAACTCACTTCCCTTAAAGGAAGGGAAAAAGGAGAAATGTCCATTAACAGCATAATAATCCTTCAGAGACAAAGCCCTGCTCCAAAGTAGACAGCATTTTACATTTTTATGCATAATAGGGCCTGGGCCTTGCCAATGAGCAACAAAGCCACAGATTTAAGTGATATTTTTCCCCATACACAAAAGCTCAGACATCCCGATGATAAATTCTATCTTCACCCTGGAAGTTATAAGCACAAACTGTAGATAGCTTTTTAAAATAGCAGTTTGGTCCAGCTTCATATAGTCCAACGCACAATTAAGCAGGGCGATATTAACTTACCACTTAAATTCTACCTTCCAAATAACTAACGCTAAGATAAATATAAAACAGACATTTCACGAAATAAGGCCAAAAGGTAATTGCGCTAGTAACCAGGGATGAGTTATCATATCGAAGATTGAATTTGTTTCTGGACTTCTTAAAGGATGAGGTCAAAAGACCAACGTGAGCGTCCGGCTAGTTGATGTTATCTAACATGCCATATCCCTTACCATGATACGTTGAAGGGTCCTTCATGATCCTCTTGAATTGGTTCACAGACAAGGGGGCTGGAACCCACACCTGGAGTTGGCAGTTACTGAACTCAGAGGCTGCGGGACAAGTGTAGCCGTGGATGATGTGGAACAAACAACTGTGGTTATGTTCCAATACAAGAACCTGTGGTGGGCCAGATTTGCTACAGGAGCTATTCTGCTGAACCCCGTGTAAAGGACTGTACTAGGGAGGAGACCAGTGAGTATGTGGATGAGAAGCCTCCTTCTCTGGGCAGGGACACCAGCCCGATTAAATGGGTGAGGTACTTATTCTGCCATCTTTTTCTCAAAGGCAGCCAATTAAATCAGACAAGCTTCAGGTGACGTGAAACTTTGGGTACTTCCCTGTGTATACACAGTGGACAGGTAGCTATACGGCATAGCAATGTCAAAAAATCAGGGGAGGGGCGCCCGGGTGGCTCAGTTGGTTAAGCAGCTGCCTTCGGCTCGGGTCATGATTCCAGGGTCCTGGGATTGAGCCCCACATCGGGCTCCCTGCTCAGCAGATAGCCTGCTTCTCTCTCTCCCCCTCTCCCTGCCGCTCTGCTTACTTGTGCGCTCTCTCTAGCTCTCTGTCAAATAAACAAATATTTTTTAAAAATCGGGAAAATTCTGGACAAGTATATATACAACACTTCCACTTTCTCTTAGCAACATGTGTGAAATGTTTAAGTAATAAAAATCCAGTTTCCCTTTCTATACTCAGCTCGTGCAAGGTTTAAGCCAGACCTCTACAGCCTTGGCATTTCCACTGTTTCTTCTCTGACACTGTTCTTGAAAGTATTCTAAAATTGTAGTAAGGATTAGCCATATCCATTTTTCACTTCCATTTTACTTCCTGTTAAAGTTAGGATGGCGTGGGGAGCACCTGGGTAGCTCACATGGTTAAGCATCTGCCTTTGGCTCAGGTCGTGATCCCAGGGTCCTAGGATTGAGTCCTGCATTGGGCTTTCTGCCCAACAGGTCCCCTTGTTCACTGCTTCTCCCTCTCCCTCTAGTGCTCCCCCTGCTTATGCTCTTTCACTCTCTCTCTCTTAAATAAATAAATAAAATCTTTTAAAAAATTAAAATTAAAAATTAGGATGGGATGACATCCTGGGGAACTGAATCCACAGGAAACACAAGAGAACACCCGAGGAGTCCTTCTGAATGAATTCTGCCAGGTTGGTATCACTGAATACAACTGACTCCCTCCTACACAGCCAAACAGGTATTTTATCTGTCTGGGCTCCCTTCATTTACCTGCATTGGTCTCTCAGAAGGACCAGTCCTAGTAAGACAGGAGAGACTGGTTATCTTAGAGTTAGAGCAAGGACACAGTTTCCTGCCTTTTACATCGGGATGCATTTTCCTCTTCTTGCCATTCCTTGGGAGATTTTAAGATGAGGAAATACAATTGAAGAGTTAGAAGTTTTAAAATCAAGCTATGAGAGTCTGTATCACAAGCCAGGGTGTCTCTGGCTCTCACCAAATAATTGAAGGGTAAAAGAGAAGACCTTAAGGTTTGAACTCATGTGTCATGTAACAAAACAAAGAGGACCAGTGCTGGTCAAGGAACTCGTGCTCATGAAGGAATTCATTGACTATTTCAGCAGGGGATAAAATCGGTAGTTTTTAAGGCTTATGCTAATTAAGGATCAAATTCAAAGGTAGCCCTTAGGATAGGACAGAGTAAGTCTTTAGGTGTCTGACAGTACAACTAGCTTAAACAGGTCCCCTTGTTCACTGGTCAATAAAGAGATTTAAGTCAGGTCAAGGAAGGGTCTCGTATTCTAGGTCATTCAAAGTTCACATTCTTTGTCTGGAAACATGGGTAGGACCACTTGTAGTGAAACACAACATGTACTTCTGATGTCTCCTAGGCAAATGCTACTGTCATTGGAAAGTTTCCCCTCACATGTCCCACCCAACTAGGGGAACTATATATCTATCTCAACGTCCATGCAACGGCCTCGATTTATGCCTATGGTGCTGGTACCATTAATAGCAATCCCTTTCATTCTTAGAAGTGCCTCGATTTGGGTGAGCTTGCCTTACATTAAACTATTCCCCAAACCAGAGAGCCTTGAAAAAAAACTCTCTAAAACAAAGAGGCAAACTGGGAATCATAATTGTTGATTTGTTGATAACTAGCCCAAATATATGAAAGAGTTCCTTGGATATTTGAGAAAGGGAATGGCCTTTTAGGCTGACTGAAGTATACGTTGTAAAAACTTACAGTGTGTAGATGTATCCATTGGAAAGATTCCATAAAAAATTTACATTTATTGATATAAAAGAAATTGTGTCAGAACTTTTTGTTCAGAAATATAACACCTCCCATCATGCCACCTTATAAGAGGTCAAGAAGATGCAAGAAAAATCTTCCTATCAGCAGAGAAAATGTTTTGCTTTTTCTGAATTCTCAAAAGATAGAACATTTTCCAGAAAAAGGGTCCTCCATAAGTGGTAGTTCTGTCTCTACTAAGTCATATCAGATACTGGCATCTACTGGTGAAAATGTGGCAAAGCAGCTATTACACTGGGACCACTGTGTCCGAGAGCGAAAAGAAACAAAGATCTGAAGTTACAAATGTGAAATTGGGGATACCCCTGGCAGGAAAGAAATTACCAAAGTTGACAAAGATTGATAAGGTTCAGGGTAGAGCGAATAACACACAGGAAGATATTTAAAATAGCGTAGAGATGGCCATCAATAACACACATGATGGAGTTACAAAGCCTCAGTATTCAATGTATCAGTGATACTGGCTCACTTGCCAATAAGTTTCCTATGCTTCCACAAAACCCAATAGAAAGGAAAAGAACTAAATGTGCTTTGATCACAATTTGCTATCCCTATGATCATTCATTTAATAAATGTTTCTTACGTGCTATGTGTTAATCACTGTCCTAGGTGCAGGGCTGTATCAGTGAGCTAAACGGCAAAGCCCGGGGCTTGTGAAATATACAACCTATTCAGGGCGGAGGCAGGGTGGACAGCCAGGAAACAAGTAATATTTCAATGTAATACTTCAGACAAAAGAGAGAAAATACAGTGGAAAAGAAGTCAGGGATATCATGTTATTATTTTATATGGAGCAGTCATGATAAACAAAGTTTGAAGTATGTCATAAAACTTTAATACCCTCAGACTCAAAGACATGACTTCCTACTTTTTTTTTTCTGTTACACCTAGCCTCTATGCCCAAGGTGGGGCTTGAGCTCAAGACTGTGAGATCAAGAGTCACTCACTCTACCGACTGAGCCAGCCAGGCACTCCCATCACCAAAGACACCCAGATGGCCAACAGACACATGAAAAGATGCTCAACATCACTCAGCATCAGGGAGATGCAAATCAAAACCACAATGAGCTGTCACCTCACACCTGTCAGAATGGCTGAAATTAAAAATACAGGAAACAACAGGTGTTGCCAAGGATGTGGAGAGAAAGGAACTCTCTTGCACTGTTGGTGGGAATGCAAACTGGTGCGGCCTCAGTGGAAAACAATATGAAGTCTCCCCAAAAAACTAAAAATAGAACTACCCTACGATCCAGTAATCACACTACTGGGTATTTACCCAAAGAGTCCAAAAACACTGATTGGAAAGGATATCTGCCCCCATAAGTTTATTGCAGCATTATTTACAACAGCCAAATTATGGAAGCGACCCAGCTATCCAACGATAGATGAATAAAAGATGTGTGTGTGTGTGTGTGTGTGTGTGTGTATTGTGGAATGTTATTCAGCCATAAAAAAGAATGAAACCTTGCCTTTTGAAACAACACAAATGGATCTAGAGAGTGTAATACTAAGAGAAGTCCGAGAAAGACAAATACTGTATGATTTCACTCATATGTGGAGTTTAAGAAACAAAACAAATGAACAAAGGGAAAAAGAAGAGACAAACCAAGAAGTGGACTCTCAACTATGGAGAAGAAACTGAAGTTTCCTAGAGGGGATGTGGGGGGTGGAGGGGGAAATGGGAGAAGGGGATCAAGAGTACACTTATCGCGATGAGCGCTGACTCATGTACACGAGAGCTGACCCAGTCTATTACACACCCGAAACTAATGTGACACTGGATGAGAACTATACTAGAATTATAAAATTATAAATAAAATTTTTAAAAAAAATTTTTAAATCACAAGTAGATGGAGAGGCAGGCAGAGAAAGAGAGGGAAGCAGGCTCCCTGCTGAGCAGAGAGCCCGATGCGGGACTCGATCCCAGGACCCCGATATCATGACCTGAGCCGAAGGCAGCGGCTTAACCCACTGAGCCACCCAGGCGCCCCAAAATTAAAATTTTAAATAAAAATGTAATAGCATTTCCTTTCTCCCTTGTACTTCCCCGATTCTATCTCCAAGCCTTAATTCGGCCATTTTTTGTAAGCAGGGTTTGAAGAAAGAAACCTCTGTCTGGTGCGGGGATGGGATGGATCCGGGAGAGGCATCAGCATGGAGGCTCAGTGAACGGACAGCAGAGGCGCTGAGAGGGAAGCTGTATGCCTCCTGAGCCACGTGAGGGGCAAGGGACCGTCCCAAAAAACAAGTGACCCACAGAATGATAGCCAGGGCTCCTCAAGCACACTGGGAAAGGAGACAGACTCTCAACATCCTAAAAAACCACTTCCCAATTTATTAAAGCGAGAGGTAATGCTGGGCTTCCATAGGTCTCTGAGGACTGAAGAACTTAGATACATCTGAATTACATCACAGAAGAGCTGCCTTTGTTTCCAGGGCTAATCGGGGGCCTTGCCAGAAGGCACTTGATGTAAGAGCAAAAGGGAAATGCATTCAAGAGTCCCAGGTAAGGCACAGCACCAAGGAAATGTGTATTTAATCGCTCTGTAAAGTATACCCACACTCTCCCTTGGGTAATATTTACTTAGGTCATTACTTCCAACTCTCCCCTGTAAAATGGATCATCAACTGTTTTTACGTTTTTGGTATTTTTGTTTTATGGTCCTTTGAAAAATTTTCCCCAATACTTGGCTTTCATAATGGTAGAAAATGTGAGACTCTTTAACACAGAAACTCTCCAGCCAATATCATTTTAAGAGAGGAGAGGTGACAATCACCAACACCCTTGATGGTCATGTCCCTGTGATAATTCCATGTTGAACCCTCCACAGGAAGGAAGCTCAAAGAGAAAGAAGAGAAAGCACATGCCAACATTTCTGCACACCCAATACTTCTGGACAATTTTGGAAATTTGATTTCTGATGTTTGAGATCTCAGGTGATGAGGTGGTGGGGAGGGGGAAAGGTTTGGTTAATGTGTTTTACAGGGGATGGCTCAGCTATGAAATTCAAAGAGCCAAAGACTGATCGTTCTTCCCCCAAAGCATAAGAAATGAATAGCAACAGGAAACAAGCAACAGTCACAAAATAACAAAACAAATCCCAAACTGATAGCATTTCAACACTAGAGTGACTCACTCTTTTTTCCTTCCAATTCCTCATTCTATGAGCAAAGGAGACAAAGTCACCCTGACCATCTAGACTTCTGGGGTATCCATTTGTTCATCATCACTGTTTCACATTTACAAATATGTTTATTTAATTCAGTGAGGTGCAAAGCAGAGGCAGCTTTCTAATTGATGTAAAACCTAATTACACTGTGCTTTTTTATAAGGAAGGACAGAGGGCTGAGGAAACCCTGTGGTATAGAAATAATACAGCTAACACTTTAGCATTTACCAGGTGCTATGTGGGGGAGGTCAAGCAACACACCCGTGTTATAACTAGTCAATGACAACGACAGCATCCCGGCCTCTGGGCTTTACTTGGTGCAGATTCACATCCTGGCTCTGCCTTTACTTCTAGACCAGATTTGAGCTAAATGACATGGATGTTTCTGAAGTCCTGTAGTTTGTGGCTTTAGAAAAGCATCCTACTTAACTTCCCCCCACTTAGTTCTTCCACCACGAGGATGTTCGAGGATTGTGGGTAGCACAACGAGAGTGAACGGAAGAAGTTCCTAGATCAGCCATGTCTCCCATTTGCTCAGACTTTCTAACTCGGGAAACTCTGAGGCTCATAGGCTCATCTAATGGACACCACCCAGGCATCCAGAAAGGCAGGGAGTGTAAAAGGTAACAGCAAGTGGGGCACAGTCGCTTGAGCTTCTGACTCTTGGTCTCAGCTCAGGTCATGATCTCACGGTCGTGAGATGGAGCCACCTCTGAGTGCTGAGTCTGCTTAAAGACTGTCTCTCCCTCATCCCCTACCCCACATGCCCCCTGCCCCCGTGCTCACTCCATTGCTCGCTCTCTTTCAAATAAAATCTTTTTTTTTAAAGATTTATTTATTTATTTGACAGAGAGATCACAAGTAGAGAGGCAGGCAGAGAGGGAGAGAGAGAGAGAGAGAGAGAGAAGCAGGCTCCCTGCTGAGCAGAGAGCCCGACGCGGGACTCGATCCCAGGACCCCAAGATCATGACCTGAGCCGAAGGCAGCGGCTCAACCCACTGAGCCACCCAGGCGCCCAAAATCTTTTTTTTTTTTTTTTAAAGAATTAACAGCACAGACCTGGAAGCCAGAATGTACCCATGTAAATCCTGGCTCCTCTACTTAATAGCTTGTGACATTTGATTCCTTAACTTCTCCATGCCTCAGTTTCCCCATCTCCCATAATAATGGTACCAACCTCCCAGGGCTATAGTGAGGATTAATTGAGGCCATCGGCCAAGCCCAAAAACCAAAGGGCACACCGCTTCAGTACCTCATACACAGAAAGCATAAGCAGGCATTTGGGACAAAAGACCAGGGAGAACAAAGACCATCCTTCTCCATGACTGGAAAGAGACAATAAACAAATCCTGTGCCCCCTTTGTAACAAAAGCATCATATACCCCTTTTAAAAATGAGGGTGAAGTCACAAGTCAGAAATGGCAGCTCAGGAAACTCTGGGGAAATGCAAGGACTCTCGCAGCCCAAACTCTGCAGCTGTGTGTTGGAGATCCAAGGCATCGCACGCCATCAACTGAGGACTGACTGTATCTGTAGGACCCTGACATGGGGCTGAGGATACACAGCATTCCAAGTCAGTCTGTTTGTATCCTCTAGGGGCTATCATTTTAGCTGTGAGTAGGTATCTCAAAGGCACAGAACACTTTAGATGCAAAAAGCAGAGATGTGTTACAAGTTCAGCGGAGGGAGCAGTGGGCAAAGGCTGAGCAAACCAGGAAACTTCCGGATTTATGGCCCAGTTTTACCTTGATCTAGGTCAGCCTTTAGATGGTAGATCAAAGACATATAGAGAGGTCCAGGGACGTCCTCTGGGCAGGTCAAAAGGTACAGACAAAAGTAGAAAGGTATATGACACCCTCAGTGATTAACAATTCTACCAGTTGGCTAGAGAAGATTCTAGTGGGAGTAGTGGGGAGACCCAGGAGAGCATGAACATGATTTTCTATATGCCCTTGCTTGTGGCTTTTTACTCATTAAACACAAAGTGAAAATGGGTCAAACTCCTTGTTCATAGTGTCCAATATAATTAAACTGTTGGTTCCCCTGGAATTATTCACATGCTCCTCTGCCCGATGCCAGGGGAGGTAAGGGCAAGGAGTAAGTGACTTCAGTCAACAATGGAAGAACCAAACTGCTTTCTTGGAACTGAAATGGACACAGCAAGTCTGGTAGAGAGCAATTAAAGGCTCCAAGGTTCCTCTCCTTGAGATGACAAGTCTTGAGAGTGCCAACACTGTGCATGTCCCTTTGCACAGAGGATCAGGGTACTGAGTTCTTTTCTCTCTGCCTCTGTGGTGGACACTGCAGAGGGGCTCATTCACACCTACTCCAAACCTGCTCTAGCAGGTCTTCCCATACTGTGGAGGCCAGAGAGTGAAAAAGCACATTTTCCAGACTCCCTCGCAGCTAAGCTTCCGGGCATGGTTTAGATTCCAGCATTCAGATGTGCCACAGGAAGACCAAAATGAGGAAGTAAACTTTTTGTGAGAGGTATTGGGGATTCTTAAAAGCAACGGGCAGGAGATACTCGGCTCCTCTGAAGAACACTGCTGAAGGTTCTTCCTGCTCTGTAGCAGCCTGGGTGCTGAGTGCTGAGTACTACAAGGCAGTAGGAGGGAAGATGCTGCTAGAAACATTCTGTAGTAGAGCTGGCAGCTCTCCTGGCCAAGGATCATCCAAACCAGTTCTCTGGCCTTCCCGTGGATTCTGTCAGTTACCAGTATTAGTTACTCACTGCCATGATAATGCTACCTAAGGAACCCCAAAATTTCAGTGACATACAAAAATAAGCGTTTATTTGGTCTGTGAATCTGCAGATGGGCTAGGCTGGACCAAGCTGGTTCGTGTCTGTGGCCAGCTGTAATTCAGCTTGCCCACAAGTCTGGGGGCCAGCTGGCTGGGAGCCAGTCCAGGATAGCTTTAAATGGGACAACTGGAATGACTTGGCCCTGCATCCCAGGTCTCTCATCTGCCAGCAAGCTAGCCTTGGCAGGTCCTCTCGGAGATGTCAGACAAGCAAGAACAAAGGCATAAACGTGCAAATGCTTTTGTAAGCCTCTATACACAGATATACCAACATTCCATTGGTCAAAGCAAGTCACGTGGTCAACCCCAGCCTCAAGGAACACAGACATATTCTCCCATAGTGAGAAAAACTATAAAGTCACAATTCTAAAAGGCATGGGTAGAGGTTGGGAAAAGTGGGGCCAGGAACACCGTTATCACCAAATACCTTTGAATAAACCCTTCTGCTTAAACTAGGTGGAGAGAATTTGGTTGTTTTCACTTAGGAAATGACAGATACAGCCACCCTGCTTGATAATCAGGGGTTAGAATGCACACATGGGACAAAACTCCATCAGAAACAAAGCTGGATAAATGACCTGTTTTCCAGGGCACCTGGGTGGCTCAGTGACTTAAGCCTCTGCCTTCAGCTCAGGTCATGATCTCAGGGTTCTGGGATCGAGCCCCGCATTGGACTCCCTGACCAGCTTCCCTCTCTCTCTCTGCCTGCCTCCCTGCCTACTTGTGATCTCTGTCTGTCAAATAGATAAATAAAATCTTTTAACAAATGACCTGTTTTCCAAGCAAAGATAGGGATTGATTGCATTCAGAATTCTGTGACTGACTTAACCATCTTTGGTCTGCTCCTGCCCTTCCCTTTCTTACTTCTCTTGCATTATCCCTGTCCTGACCATTTTCTTTAGAGTTTAAAGGAACAGAGTAAATATATGGTAAAATATGCATTAAAAATCTCTGGGGGCACCTGGATGGCTCAGTGGGTTAAAGCCTCTGCCTTTGGCTCAGGTCATGATTCCAGGGTCCTGGGATCGAGTCCCGCATCGGGCTCTCTCCTCAGCAGGGAACCTGCTTCCTCCTCTCTCTCTCTGCCTGTCTCTCTCTCTCTCTACTTGTGATCTCTGTCTGTCAAATAAATGAATAAAAATCTTTTTAAAAAATTTTCTGGAAAAATATCTAACAGTTAACTGAAGATGCCTCTGAAGAGGGACACAAGGATATATGGTAAAAAGTAGTCTTAATTTTCACTGCGTGCTCTTTGATGATTTTTTTTTTTTTACCAAATTACTGAATTATTCTTTTAGCTAAGGATTAAACCAAAAATTTGGCCCCAAAATGGAAAGATGGACAAATAGGGAAACAAAAAGCACATGTAACCATTCATTGTACTCTTTTTGTGCTTAGAAACTACAGGGCTAACCATAGTTAGGTAGAGCAATTCAAGCCATTGGCCATCAATAAGATTGGGATTATTTTATTAAAAATTCATTACCATGAGCCCATGCTGATATAAATAAATTAGTGAATAAATAAGTAAATGGGAGAGAGGAGACAATTTTCCTGTGCAGAAGAATTCTAAATAATTTATGTAGATATTCTACCCTCAAGGAGACGGAGCATAACTCCCCCTATCTTAGTGGGGGCTGCCCATAGTAACTTCTTCCTGAAGAAGACAGTATGGAAAAGAGTAACTTGACAGTGGAGAAACCTGACAAACTCTATGTCAGTCTGGTGATCAAGGTCAACACCAACAACAAGTCATGTTGAGACTATGTATCCTGGATAGGATGTGGTAAGAAAGTGACTTCACCTCTGTGGTCCTCCTCGCAAAAACCCATACCTCCAGTCTAACCAAATCCTAAGTGAGAGACATGCTAGAAACACTGGTCCAATATATTTCAAAACTGTCAAGATCACCATAAACAAGGAGGACTCTGAGAAACTGTCACAGTCAAGACGAGGCTCAGGAGACGTGCCAACAAAATATAAAGTGGAGTCCTAGATGGGATTCTAGAACAGAATAAGGACATGAGGCAAAAATTAAGGAATCTAAATAAAGTATGGACTTCAGTTAATGATAATGCACTCCTACCTGTTCATTAACCATAACAAACATACCATACAGGTAAAATAATAATGGAGGGATTTCGGTGTAGGTGTAGGAGAACTCTCTAGGCTATACTCACAATTTTTCTGTAAATCGAAACTGTTCCCAAAAAGTTTGTTAAAAATTACTACTTACAAAACAGAGTTAAAAGAAATCAATGAATCAGTCAATCAGTAGGTATTGTGGGGGATACAAATGATATCACATAAGTACATAA
The DNA here is from genome assembly GCF_020171115.1 of Neogale vison. Lineage (NCBI taxonomy): Eukaryota > Metazoa > Chordata > Mammalia > Carnivora > Mustelidae > Neogale > Neogale vison. The sequence goes on from NC_058105.1 coordinate 98,470,826, forward strand.
TCAGGCTGTACAAACAGAAATTTCAAACAGCAGCCAGGTGTTTGTGTAGCTCAGAGAACCGACATTAAAAGGTCTATAGCTCAGGAATGAGCCCATCTGAAAGGGGCTGTGGGATGAATAAAGAACTATCCTTGATCTGCAAAATAACTGTATAATACAAGCTTCACTACACACTTGGGCAGCCTTTTAATTTATGAAGCAGTCGAGGAAAATGCCTCCTTTTCCTTATGTTTTCACACTGGGCTCTTTCTGAGAAGAATGTTTTCAGTGGAGAGTTAAGGGGGATGCCTGTGCTCTGCTCACTGTAACTCCCCACGGTTATAAAGCCTTCAAGTGAGAAAACTCGAGGAGCCACAGCCTACCCTACGTTGTCATGTGGGAGTCACTAGGGACTTAGTCAAAAGTGGGGGAAATAAGGAAGGGGGACTGATAAATCCAAGGGGAAGTCCACCTCCTCTGAGAAGAAGGCAGGACTTCCAAATGGAAGTATGGAGACTCATGTGCAGGACACCTAAAGGGCAAGTTCATCTCAAAGGTCTCTGACATGAGCATGGGACTTGGGACCTTGTAGGTCTCCCGCAACACCCACGAAGGGCTAGAGTAAAGGGCTTCTCTTGTGGACTATGGTTCAGATAATACTGGGTGTTCACTTTAAAATGATTTCCTTCCTCTGTCATTTTCTTTGGTTACCTTGGAGCCAGGTTCTCAACCTGTGGTCCATGGACCCCCAAGAGCATATGGATAGAATTTAGAGGGTCCATGAACTTGGATGAGAAAAAAAGATTACATTCTTGGGTTCACTGATCTCTCTAAGTGAAAATGTCCACTTCTTTCACACATGAATGTAGGCAACCAAGCACAATACCATTAGCACCTACAACTCTGTCACCAGTAGAAAACACAGATGTTTCTCATGTCACACTGCAGTGACTGCAGACACTGTGAAGTAGCCTTTATGCTCATCACCACTTTAAAATTTGGGTGCTCGTTAGAGTCACCATGAAAGCTTGTCGTTTAATAAGTGAATAAATAAATACATTACCATGTCACAAATTTGTTTTGTATTTCTGATAATTATATTGATATAGAATTCATTTCCTTTGTAATCCAGTGTGTTAGATTCTATGTATTAAAGCCACTATTTTCTTTATCTTTTTAAATTCACATGTAATGCACTATTTGTTTCAGAGGTACAGGTCTGTGAAGCATCAGTCTTACACAATTCACAGCACTCACCATAGCACATACCCTTCACAGTGTCCATCACCCAGCCACCCCATCCCTCCCACCCCTGTCCCCTCCAGCAACCCTCAGTTTGTTTCCTGAGATTAAGAGTCTCTTATGATTTGTCTCCCTCCTGATCCCACCATGTCTCATTTTTTCCCTCTCTGCCCCCCACGACTCCCCACCATGCCTCTCAAATTCCTCATATCAGAGAGATCATACAATAATTGTCTTTCTCTGACTGACTTATTTCCCTCAGCATACTAGCCTCTAGTTCCAGTCACATCGTTGCAAATGAGCCACTATTTTGATAAGGAGGCCTTATCCTTTTGATTAGGAGGCCTTAGATTTCATCAAAGGGTCAATGGCACAAAAACGTTTTAAAGGTTATAAGCCCTAGCCTAGGATTTAAAATCTGCTACCACCTCACAGTAAGAAGGTTGAAACTATAAAGAGAATTGTCCTGCTAAGAGTCTCCCCACTCCCTACCATAGTAGTATGGGATACCTCCCAATAGTAGTATTGGGATAATACTAGTACTATAATAATACTATATATACATAATAATATATTAGATATATTATAGTATGTATTGTATATTATATATATCATATATTATAGTACATATTATGTATAATATTACATATAGTATATATTATATATGTATTAATACTAGTATTGGGATAATAATAGTACCTCGCAATACTATCTCCCTGTACACACACACGCACACACACACAGAAACAAGGGCTATCGCAGCCTGTGCATGCTGTGCTGAGACCAGCAATAAAATGCGATTGGATCGTGCAGGGCAAAGAGCACCGGGGAGCCTCAGGACACACAGGAACCACGGGCGTGGACGCAAGAGCAGAGAGGGCACAACAGACGGTTCTTTTCTAAATATACTAGAGGACGTGACCCTTAATGGCCATAAGGAAAGCTGAATCTTGTGCACTGCCATCCTAATTGATTACAGTACACTTGAGAACACAAAGGAAAAAATGCCCCATGTGCTGAAGAACATGGACTCAGAACTGTGAGTTTGGACCAAGAGCCAGAGCAGACATGCACGGGGCCGGGGTCAGTCGGTATGGCATCCTCACCGGTGGTGGTTTCCCTTTATAAAAATCATTATGTAATATCTGATACACAATATCGATGTCACATTTAAATGAATTATAAAGAATAATAATAAGTCTCGATGACCCCATCGCCCAGTTCGAGACCTAGAATGTTACTAATGCCGGTGCATCTACCGTATGTTCCCACCTTATCCCATTCCTGCCTGCCTATGACAGGAAAATGTTAGCCTGAATTTCAGGTTTATAGTTTCTCATATATATATAATTCCTTACAAAGTACTGTTTAGTATTGTTTATTTTTGAGCTTTGTAAAAGTCATGCCCAACTGCATGAAGCCTCTGGTGACTTAGTTCTTTGTTCAATTGTTTTTATTTTTTTGTTTGGTTTTTTTTTTAACTGGGAAATAGTTTATTAGATTGTTCAATTGTTTTTAATATGCATCTGGGTTCTTGCATATAATAGAGGTTTTTTCATTTTTATTCTATTGTGAAATCATATCAGATTTTTAAATTTGCCTATTTTTCCCCATCAATGAAAAATTAGGATACTCCAGTATTTTTTTTTTAATGAGCCACATTGCTCAAAACATTCCTTAGGAAAGTTCTTGGTTCTCCCACATTAGGATTTCTCTAGGGTTTATACCTACAAATAAAATTCCTGGGCCATAGGGCATGTGGACTTTCAACTTCACAAGATTGTGTCAAGTTTCCTTTGCCAAAATGACTTTACCAAATTTGTACTCCCACCAACAAGGTGTATCACTCTCTATTAATCCATGCCCATGCCAAAACTTGATACCATCAGATTTCATAATGTATTATCATCTTTGTTTGTGAAAGACAGTGTACTGCTCCATCACATGTGGGGCATGAAGGTGTCAGCAAGTGCCAAAGTTTTATCAGTATAGCTTAACTGAAGGTAATACAATGTCTTAAACTGAATTCTCCCTGGAATTCAGAGCCTGACACAAGGATTTGGATGCAAGTACCTCATTTTGGGAAGTGATTCCAGGGAACAGAAGTGGGTAATTGAGGAAAGGAAATAGGAAAAAGAGAAAACAAATATAGGAGTATATATTTTGAGTTGGCCACAACTGTAGGCAGCTTGGACTTAATCCTGCTTAGACCTTCTAAGAATCTCTTAGACGCAAACAATACTAAAATGAAGTTCAGAAACATCTAGATGGAGGAAGGGAACATTTATCCTTGGCTCCCATCCCACTTTAGTCAAATATCGACTCTTAGGCCTTTAAGTCCCTCACATTCTGTAATCTACACACTTGGTGTCGGGTGGGGGGGGGGTCCAATGGGCCTCTATGTTGAAACACTGAAGAAGTCCTGGGGTGAAAAGTTAAATATTCACTGTGAGGCTAAGGCTAGACACTCTCTGATGACTCCTGTATGAAACTGGTTCCTGGACAATGGCTGGACCAAAAGGCAGGCTGAAAAGACATACAACGAGGCATAACATGTACCCAATCCACACACCAGTAAGCGGCAGAGATGGAAACCAAAACACGTGTATCTACCACAGATGACACTTTGTGTGTAAACACAGCCCACTGCCTACCTACGTGCCATTCCTACCTCTGCTAAGACAACACGAATATGTTCAGGAAGCAGGCAGGCCTATCTGGAATGGACCCTGCACAACGGCTTCATGGTGCTATCATGGCCTGGATTCCTTCTTCTTACCTCTCTAACAACTTCAGTGGTGATGTACATCCAACCAGTCCACTCCATAGTCCAAGAGGTCTCTAGCCAACATGCCAGCATGCCGGGCTAGTAGCTGGAGGCAACAGAGTATATAGAAGGGCCTAGAAGTCCTGCACAACACAACACAGTTCTAGCTCGCTGGCAGAACTCATAGGATCCCAGCTCGGTGCAAGAGATGCTGGCTAACAGAGACTGTTCACTGGCTGCATCGCCACCAGGAATAAAACTAGGTTCCATCACTAAGGGAGAAGGCGGGAAAGAATGAGTGGCAACGAGAAGTCTCTGCCTAAGGAACCATTTGCTCTGGGGTAAGTGTTTAACCTCTACCTCCATCCTCCTATTTATAAAATGGAAATAAAATACTAACTCCAAAGTCATTATGATGACTAAATGAGATCATGTAAGTAAAACTGCACAGTGTCTGGGATGCTGAAAATGATTAATAAGTGCTAGCTGCTGTTAATTGGCTTGGGTGAATCATCATCATCAGGCCTGGCATTGAACAGTATAACTTTGGAGAACTGATTTTATCAGCGTCTCTGCATCTATCAGGCTCGAAGGTGCTGGACGCTGACTCACAGCTGCAACACTCATAAGCATTTAAAGCCAGAGTGGTGGCTTAGTAATTTACAATGAGAAATGTAACTTTCAGGCAGACCAGACAGCTTGACCAGGTTATTCTCTCCCTGAAGGCAATGAACATGAGGAATCAAAAGACTGACTGCTGAGCATAAAATCAGGAGAAACCCAGTTTGTTACACACTTCAAATGTTTAAGGGCATGGGGTTCTGACGGCCTACTGCACCCATCTCTACAAATGAGCCCGCATCATCTGGTGGGTTAGACAATCAGGCTGGAAACATAACGGGTAACCTCCTCCCCTGTACCGTGCTGGGACATCCAGCATCAACTGCTGGCCAAACTCAGGAGGAATGTGAAAAATGTGTGAAATCCTTGAAGGTAAACGCAAAACACTTAAGCCATCAGCAAATACATTCTGAATAGAAGCCCTATGTGCCTGGCATAGCTTTGGAAACATCAGAAGTAGGCGAAATAGTTTAGCAAGACCCAGTCTCTTATTAACAGCCCCAGAATAAATGGGGCAGCAACTTGAACCCATTTTTAAGTCTGAAATGGAAATATTTCAGTTGTTTCATATAGAGACATAATAGAGCACATTAATAAAAATTAAAAACATAAAATTGAAATTGAGCAAATAGAAAAATGTAATGTGTATATATGTACGTAAAAGCTCAATTGTGACAATATACAAAGATAACTTTTTTTTTAAAGATTTTATTAATTTATTAGAGAGAGAGAGAGAGCATGAGAGGGGAGAAGGTCAGAGGGAGAAACAGACTCCCCAAGGAGCTGGGAGCCCAATGCGGGACTTGATTCTGGGACTCCAGGATCGTGACCTGAGCCAAAGGCAGTTGCTTAACCAACTGAGCCATCCAGGTGCCCAAAGATAACCTTTTTTTAAAGATTTTATTTATTCATTTGAGAGAGAGAGAGTGAGAGAGAGAACATGAGAGAGGAGAAGGTCAGAGGGAGAAGCAGACTCCCCGTGGGGCTGGGAGCCTGACGTGGGACTCGATCCCAGTACTCTGGGATCATGGCTTGAGCTCAAGGCACTCACTTAACCAACTGAGCCACCCAGGCACCCAAAGGTAATATTTTATCCTCTAAGCTAACCATAAACCTCCTGTTGACATAGTTCTTCTCGAAACAAGATACAGTATAAAGAAGAAAAACAATGTGGTATAGAGGGAAGAGTGTTAAGCTCTGGCATCAAAGCTGTGTCTGAGTCTTGGCTGCACCTCTTCTAAGTAATGCCATCTGAACACGTTATTTAATGTTCTGGACTTCCTTTTTTCCTCTAAGACAGATTACCAAAAATGACTGATTTTCCTCACCCCTCCTTCCACCTACGCCTTTTGCCATATAACCTCATAGGGCCTTCTCACTCTAACTTTGGACATGACCATATGGCCTGCTTTGGCCAACAGAATAAGGTAGAAGTGATGATATGCCTGTGATGAGCTTAGGCCTCAAGAAGCCTGTATATTTCCATTTTTTTTCTCACTCGTGCCTCTGCTACTGCCTTGAGAACATGACTAGAAGGATGGGAAACAGGTGAAAGAGAGCCCAGGCACACCAGGTTCTCCCGTCAAGGTTATCCTACATCAGCCAATATCCAGGGAACCTCAAGACAAGTGAACAATCGCAGCCAAGATCAGCAAAGCACTTTAGCCAAAGCCCAGCTGACTCCAGAAACATGATCAATGAATGCTTCTGCATATTGTCATATGCTATTGCGATTTTGTGGTTGGTTGCTATACAGACCTGATATAAGTTACAAGAGTTAAATGAGATACTATGCATAATGAGTAACACACCATAGTGAACAATAACAGAAATATACATCTTCCTTGACTCATGATCGGGTTACATCCTAATAAAACCACCAGAAGTTGAAAATATCATAAATTGAAAAGACATTTCAAACCCCTCACTAACCAAACAACATAGCTTAGCCTAGCCTGCACTGAATGTGCTCAGAACACTCACATTAACCTCCAGTTGGGCAAAATCATTTCACACAAGGCCTACTTTATAACATAGCATTGACTGGCTCAGGTAATTTATTGAGTCATGTCCTGAAAGTGAACATCGAAATGGTTCTAAGTGTATGGGCCGTTTACCCTGGTGATGGCATGGCTGACAGGGAGTCGCGGTTCACTGCCCCTGCCCAGCGCCAAGACAAAGAATTATACTGTATACCACCGGCCCGAGAAAAGATCAAAATTCAAAACTTGAGGTACAGTTTCTACTGAATGTGTATGGCCTTTGCACCATCATCAAGTTCAAAAAAATCCTAAGTTGAACAATTATTAAGCTGGAGACTGTATAGCTATTCTTTCTTTTGACAGATTTCTACTTTCTAAAATACAATGGCATTCTTAATATTACGCCCAGATCAATAGCTTCAAGTTTTGGATGTTTCTAAGCTATTTACTCTCATATTTACAATTTCTTGTTTTACTCCCACAAGTGAATGCTAACATCCACAGAATGTGAATTTTACTGACTTAACTCTCAAAGGGAAGGAAAAAGATTTTCCCATCTCTATTTTGGAGGGGGGATATTGTGTGAGGAAGCTCACTGTTGGTCTCAAGTAGGAAAAAACATGCAATTAAATTAGGATTTTCTATTAATGTGTGCTGAGAAATTTCCAATGCCCCTCGAGATTGTTCCATCCATAGAATAGTTAATCCTTGAAAAAAATCACAAGGAACAAGCCTTGTAAAATCATCTTTGAGATGGTCCAAGGGTAAGCTTTAATTTAGCTCTGGGACTGGAGTCTAAACACAAAGAAACAAATGGGCTGATGTATAGTCTCCATATTCATTCACCTCCATTTATGTAAGAGGTTAAGAGAGACTTCCATGTAGCATTTTCTCCCATTTCCTCATCCTTTGTCCTGTGAGCAGAAAAAGCCATTAAGCTTGGCAAAAGCAAATGTACAACACTTTCAGCAATTAGGATAGCCAATACCACAGATAAACTTCACATCCAGTGATGTATGTAATGAACCAGGCTCACCCAATCCCATAAAGTCTCAAAATATCAGGGATGAGTGGCTCCCAAAGTATCGTTCCTAGGCCAGCAGCATCAGCATCACCTGGGGACTTGTTAGAAATGGAAATTCTTGGGCTCGACCCCAGACCTAGGGAATCAGAAATTCTGAGGCCAGCACTGGGCAATCTGCTTTTCACAAGTGCTCTCAGGTGATTGGAATGCCTGGTAGAACTCCAGAACCACTCATTAGAACTGCAGACTCTCGGGGTGCCTGGGTGGCTCAGTGGGTTAAAGCCTCTGCCTTCAGCTCGGGTCATGATCCCAGGGTCCTGGGATCAAGCCCCACATTGGGTTCTCCGCTCAGCGGGGAGCCTGGTCCCCACCCCCCGCCTGCCTCTCTGCCTACTTGTGATCTCTCTCTCTGTCAAATAAATACATAAAATCTTAAAAAAAAAAAAGAACTGCAGACTCTCAGCCCCCATCTGGACTAAACTGGAATCCAAATTATCAAAAGGTCTTCAGGTGATAAGCATGCACACAAAGTTCGAGAAGTGCTCTACTTGTCTGGTGGACTGAATTATGTCCCCTCCCCAAATTCATAGGCTAAAATCCTAACCCCTAAATACAGAATGTGACTGTATTTGGAAACAGAACATTTAAAGAGGTGATGAAGGCAAAATTGGGTCAAGTGAGTGGGCTCTAATGAATATGACTTGTGTCCTTTTAAGAGGAAATTAGGACACGGACATACACAGAGGAAAAACCACATGAAAACAGCAGGAAGACAGCCACGTAAGAGTCAAGGAGACCTCAGAAGATTGCCAACCCTGCCTACACCTTCATCTTGGACTTCTAGCCTCCAGAACAGTGGGGAAAATGGATTGCAGTCACCTAGTCTGGGGTACTTTGTTATGGTAGCGCAAGGAAACTAATAGTTTCCAAACTCAGGTGCATATTGGAATCATCTGGGGAGTTTTTAAAACCTTTACACCTGGATCCCGATTCTTGAGTTTCCAGTTTAAGTAGCATGAGGAATCAGCCCTGAAATCCGGATTTTTAAGAAGCTTCCCAGGTGTTTTTTTTTTTTTTTTAAAGGACAACAAAGTTTAAGAACCACTGATGGTCTGCTTCATTCTTTCAACTGGAGAGAAATCTAAGACACAGGGTCCTTCAATTGTTAAATTTCAATCTCTTGATACTTGCTTAGCTGATGCGCCATCATTATGTCTCCAAACCTAGTCCTTCTGTAGATCTTTCAGGACTCCTACTGTGAAAGAGTCGGGAGTGAAAGATGGTAGTAACATATGCTCTCTTCATTTCATGCATCCACTTAAAATGTTTTGCGCTAGGATTGTTCTTAACATTTTTTGTAGTAAATATTCCACAGTGCACATATAGGGAAGCCTCCCCCGCCCCGCCAAAGAAATCTGTTAACTTATATTGTCAGTACCCAGTACCTCTCCTTATGTTCTTCTTGTCCGTTTTGTGAAGTTGCCCTCTAGGTTCCTCGCCTTCAAATTTAAGACTCTAAGGTTGTGCAAACCAGCGTTTCAGGGCAGAGGTGCCAAACCACTAATTAGTCTTTTCATGCTAAACCCTTTCCACTTGCCCCTGTGAAGTTGTGAGGCTCCCAAACGCCACAGTCTACTCACTAGAAAACTATTTACTGTTTATGCTGTTCCAGGAGCTGAAGGATCTGACCCATACCTGATGGAAACCATAGGAGTTGTGTGTGTGTGTGTGTGTGTGTTTGTGTTTCTACCTGGAGTATCTAAAAGTTAACATACTCCACAAAGTCATTATTTAGCACCCTTAAAACACCATACATCTTGGAGGGAAACCCCTGTTCTGAATGTGCTTTTGCTATATTAATATTTTTTACTTAAACCAATCATTAATACTGTCACTGGTTAAAATAGAACTTAAAATAAAATAGTTTCATAAACTAGCATGCTTGCAAGTTAGTTCCCCAAGCCATCTCCAACCTCCCTCTCCCCAGTCTCCTTTCCAGAACAGAACCTAAAAAGCCGGATACTAACTTTCCCAGCCTCTTTTGCCCCTAAACACTGCTCTGTAGCCCAGCTCTGGCCAATGAAATACGAGAGAGTCTGTTGAGGAAAGGTATTTCTTCTCTGTTGAGAGAAAGCTGCATGAGGGAAATTATTCTACCCCTTTTCACTGCCTGTGTCCCACCTTTGAACACGGACTAAGGATGTAATGTCCGGAGCTGTCAGAACCATCATGAAACCATGAGCGCAAGTCACTGACCCAGAACCCTGACACCAGTGGGCCACCAACTCCAGTGATCACCTGTCAGGTTTCTCTACTTGTTAAAACCACTTTCTGTTGGCTTTCCGGTTACTTCCGGGGGGGGAACCCCACAATATATGTTTTCCATGTACGCCAGACTCATTTACTTAGGACACATGGTTGTCTGAGGACCCACACCTTGAGATACATTGAGTTAAGAGGAATTTCTTCTAGGAACAAAGAAAAAGAAAGCCCAGGGGGTGCTCAAAGAATGGTAAACCCAGTCTACACTTCCAAAGTCATTTATTCATTCATTTTAACAGAACCCCACTTTAGTAGGCATCCAGGATATAAAGATGAATAAAATCTTCCTCTCTTGAATGAGACTGATATGTAGAGCAAGAATTACAGGATGGTAAGGGCTGAGACAGATATGTAGAGGAGAGGAGTCATGTTATCAGGAAAGTGAAAAACCTCTCAATTTGGGGGGGTTCCCCATAAAGAGTTTTGGAAGAGAGGATCATGGAAGTTTCCATCCCACTCTAAAAAGTTACTCCTGTGATCTGATGAAACATGTAAAGTTTTACTTTTCTTCCAAGGTTGGGGGTCGGGGTTCTTTTCTAGAATCACAGACTGTAGGCCAAATGACATTTCAGGAAAGAGTAATTTATGATAGGCCATTCGATCAACTGCCAGAAAAGCTTCCCCAACTGTCCTTCTCCCAACAAAACTGGATAAAGACAAGGTTTGGTGAGGCAGGTGGAGAAGGTGAGTACTTTCCTCCCACATCAGCAGGGATGTTTGTGTCGAACAAAATTCTGTGCTGTGAATTAAGACCACCTGTTGTTAACATTGCAGCAAACCAAACATTGATAATAAGGCACTCGGTTGTCAACGGAAGCCACAAACACACGCATTCCAGGAGATTCCTCTCAGCTGCTACTTTTAAGCAAAGACAACAGCAATAATTAGTACCTATTTAATAATCACAGAAACACCTGCACTTAATGATAGAGAAAAGGAGATGCAACCTCCCTGCCCTGGTTTTTCTAAAGGCGGCTGGCGGCAGCAACCACCCCCCCAACACACACACACACACACAAATACTGGGAGAAAAAAACTAACATGTAGCTTTGCATTGTTAAATCCTCATAAGAAACCGAATAGGTCCTCATTGATTTTCTTGCAAGGGAAATAATAGGTTTTGAAACATCTCTGAAAATAAGACCAGCAGCAGTCTCCTAAAATGTTCCTGGAATACAATACATTAAAAATAAAATACTCAAGAGTCCTCACTGAATTGTCTCAACATTATCGCGACATTCACATTAACTGGGCCGCCGGAACATTTCGATTCCGTCGGTGGTGACGAGATTAAGATGCAGTAACCGCAGTTACCTTATAGCTCTGGCACGTCCTGAGCTGGGGAGGGTTGTTCCAAGATCCCAACTCAGGCTCCACAGTGAGACATCTGCCACCTCGCCGAGAATGAGGAAACCACCTTGGCAAAGGATTCCAGCTCAGCCCTCTAGCTTTCCTGCCACCCCCCACCCACGCCCCAACCTCTAAGAATCATCCAGGAAGAAAGTGGGGGGAGGAGAGAAACATGGGAAACAAACCAAACATTCCTAGCCCCATAAATGCCGCATCTGGACCTTTGAAGGAACCCGGGAAATTAAGAATATGGCCCCAGAGTTTGGCTTGTTTGGCTGTCTCAGCATGGATTTGAGATCCTCCGTTGCGTTTTAAAAATCTAACTTTCTGTCTCCAGTGGCGAGAACCAGAGGGAAGAAGCAAAGGCAGACAGAGACACAAGCTGGGAGACCCCCCCCTCCCCAACACACACACACAAACAGCCGGAGTCACCCAAGCCCGAGGCATCAAAAGACGAGAAACTTACCTGGTCCTCACCTAGACGGAGAGGCGGCTGGTCGCTGAAGCTGGAGATGAAATGCGGACCCCAGGCCGGAGGCGATGTCCCGCTCCGCACCCCGGGGAGCGGAGTGACTCACGCTCCCGGCGCCCGCCTCTCCGCCGCGCGCCCCTCTCCCAACCCGCCCCTCCAGGTACCGGGTCGGAGCGCTGGGAGGCGGTCTCCTGCCGCCCCAACCGCAGGTCCCTCCGCCCGACGCCCCCAGGCGGCGGCGCCAGAGCCCTCCAGCCACAGCCGCTCCACGCACAGCCCGCCCCTAAAGACAACCACCAGCTGCCGCAGGACGCATGCCCCCGGGGTGGGTCTCCCCTCTCCTCCGCCGCCCGCCACCCCAGGACCTAATGCCCCAAGGCTCCTCACCTGGGCTCAACAGGCCTTCCACCTGCCATCTAGACAAGGCACCCTCAAGGCCCTCCCTCGGGCGGTGCCGGCTGGCCCCAGGACGCAAGATCACCCAAGCACAACCTTCTACCCACAGCCCCCCCATACCCTCGGTCTCCCCCTTGCGGTGGCGCCAGAACCCACCCAGCCTAGAGACGGATGCCACTGGCTCCTAGGGATCCCAGGAAAATCTTTTCCCGTAAGACTTCCTCTTCCCCGGGCTCTTACCCTGCAGGGACTTGTACACCCAGAGCTGCTCACGTGACACACTTTCTACCTGCCAGCTGAATTTGGCAATGCCCAGACCCTCCCACAGTTGGCGTCTATGTCCAGGGTCCCCCTACTGCCCATCAGAGCTAATGCCCAAATTATTTCCACCTGCTTGGAGTCCCCTACCTCGCCGAGGTGGCTATAAGCCTCTCCCCCTCTCAGATCTTCAAATGTTCTGGAAGAAGGCAGTATTGATGATGGGACCCTCGTGCCGGGGGGCACCCTCCCATTCTCACTTGGGTTGGGAATAGTAGCCAAAACCCTACGCAAGCTTTATTTGGGACAGTAAAGATGGAATGGAGTGCCAGCATTTATAGAAGTAACATCTGCAAATATGGACTAGGAATCTGCCTTGGGACCTGACGGTTTTCTGGAAGAGGTCACCTTGTTCTGCTGGCGAGAGGAGGGTGACGATTCCATGGTCTCCAACATATCCAAACCAGGACGAAAAGCCTATAGAATAAGAATCCTGTTCGTTTCAGCAAGAGCGAAGGAATACAGAATTCAGAGAAAGGAACAAGAATGGGGAGAGAGTGGAGCATTTTCCCAGCCTGAGGACAGCATTTCAGCAGCCACGCTTCTTACAACTCTGGTCAAGAATGGAAGGTTGGTGCCTATTTAAGAAAGTGGGCGATCTCCCCCAACATACACTCCTTCTCACCTTCCCATTGCTTTCTTACCACCATTACAAACCTAGATCTTTCTCACAATTGGAAAGGTGCTATGACATTCATTTTGTATATGTGCTGCCAAAGCGAGCACACTATGACATTCATTTTGATGTCCCAATAACTTAGCACATGGCGTGACACACAGTGGAAAATAAATCTTTATTGAAAGCTCAGAGATCTAACACCCAGAACCTCCCTACCCCTGCCTTTCATGTCTACCTCTATACTTTCCATCTTTTCCCATTTGGTTCCTTTGTTTTTCTTCCTTATCTACAGCTATTTTCCTGAATAATATCACCCCTCAGTTTCTCTATCTCTGCTCTCTAAATCTAGAAAGTCATGTTTTCCAACGTTATTTCTTCTCTTTTTCTCAAGTCTTCCTTACTCGGCATTCTCTCTTACTATCATATGTTCAAGTGTAATCTCAATGAAGTGCCTTTGCTGCTTTTATGTTCTGAGCTGTTAGGTACTTGGATCAAAATTCTTACCTACCAAAGTTCCTACATTCCCCCCAAATATGTGTGTGTGTCCTAAACAGTGTGTCTTTCCATGCAAGGTGATCAACTGAAAGTATTTCTACAATCATATCTTCATCCATCCATTCAACGCATATTTTCTGTGCACCTACTATGTAATAGGTATTGTGTTAGGACCTGGGTTTAGAGAGACGAATATAGAAAAGTCAATACCATCAAGAATGCCACACACCAAAGAGCAGGCAAATGGGGGGAGCAGACAACAAACAAAGTCACTCAACAATGTTGTAATAGGGATATGAGAAGAGAGTGCACAGACCTCATAGGGGCAGGTGGGGGTGTGAGTGGGGAGAGTGTACAGAAATATTTTGCTGTAAAATGACAATTAAATAAAGTCTTTTAAAAAGACTGAGTTTTCCAAGAAATAATAACAGGAAAAATACAGACAAGATGAATAATTTAATATGAACTCTTATTTGTGACTCCTTTATCTTGAGATCTATCATTCTTTAGGCAGTGACTGCCTAAAACAGCTCTAGAGATGAAAGACTTGGCTTTCCTGATAATTCCAGCAAAGCTGCAGGGATTGGCTCTCCTTGGATCATGTGACCTTCCCTGAACCAATCACCATGGCCAGGTAGGTAGTGTATTCCTATTCGCTGCCCTGGTTCGTGTGTCCAGTCCTGAACCTATACCATGCCTAGGTAGGTAGTGTATTTTCATAGGCTGGCCTGGTTATGAGTCACTATGGCCAGGTAGTTAGCAAATTCTGATTGGCTACCCTGGGTCACGTTTCTATCCCAGAATCAATCACCATGGCCAGGCAGGTAGTGTATTCTCATTGGTTGTCCTGGTCATTGCCTATTCCTGAAACAATCACCATGGCCAGGTATATAATGTATTCTGATTGGCTACCCTGGGTCATGTGCCCAGTTCTGAAACAGTCACCAGGGCCTAGTAGATAGGGTATTCTGATTGGCTGTCCTGGGTCATGTGCCCAGCCCTAAGCAAATCACCATGGCCAGGTAGGTACTGTATTCTGATTGGCTATTCTGGGTCATGTGCCCAGCCCTGAACCAATCACTATGGTGAGATATGTAGTGTATTCTGATTCGCTGTCCTGAGTCTTACTCACCATGGCCAGGTAGGTAGTATATTCTGACTGGCTGTTCTGGGTCACATGTCCATCCTTGAAACAATCACCATGGACAGGTAGGCACTGAATTCTCATTGGCTGTCCTAGGTCATGTGCCCATCTCTGAACCAATCACAATGGCCAGTAGGAAATGTATTATGATTGGCTATCCAGGGTTCTGTGCCCATCCCTGAACCAATCACCATGGCCAGTAGGAAGTGTATTCTGATTGACTGTCCTGTGCACCAATCGACATGGGCAGGTAAGTAATGTATTCTGACTGGCTCTCCTGAGTCACGTGCTAATGCTTGAACCAATCACCTATGTGAGATAGGTAGGTAGCATATTCTGATGGTTTCCTGGGTACCCATCACCATGGCCAGATAGGTAGTGTTTTCTGATTGGCTGTCCTGGGTCACATGTCCATCCTTGAAACAATCACTATGGTCAAGTAGGAAGTGTATACTGATTGGCTGTCCTAGGTCATGTGTCTATCCCTGAACCAATCACTATGGCCAGATACACAGTGTATTCTGATTGCCTGTCCTGAGCGCCAATCAACATGGCCAGGTAGGTACTATTTTATGATTGGCTCTCTCCTCGGTCATGTGCTCAGCCCTGAACTTTTCACCATGGCCAGGTACATGGTGTATCCTGAATGGCTGTCCTGGATCATGTGCCCAACCCTGAAACAATCCCCATGGCCACATAGGTAGTGTATTCTTATTGGATGTCTAGAGTACCAATCACCATGGCCAGGTAGGTAGCATAATCTGATTGGCTATCCTGGGTCATGTGTTCTATCCCTGAACCAATCACCATGGCCAGATAGGTAATGTATTCTGATTGACTGTCCTGTGCACCTATCAACACAGCCAGGTAAGTAATGTATTCTGTCTGGCTCTCTGGAGTCATGTGCTCATCTTTGAACCAATTACATCTGCGAGGTAGGTAGTATATTTTGATTGGTGGTCCTGGGTACCAATCACCATGGCCAAGTAGGTACTATACTCTGATTGGCTGTCCTAGGTCATGGTCTATCCCTAAACCAAAGAACATGGCCAAGTAGGAATTCTGATTGGCTGTCCTGGGTCATGTGTCCATCCCTGAGCCAAACTCCATGGCCCGATAGGTAGTGTATTCTGATTGACTGTCCTGTGCACCTATCAACACGGCCAGGTAAGTAATGTATTCTGTCTGGCTCTCCAGAGTCATGTGCTCATCTTTGAACCAATCACCTATGCGAGGTAGGTAGTATATTCTGATTGGTTGTCCTGGGTACCAATCACCATGGTCAGGTAGGTAGTGTATTCTGATTGGCTGTCCTAGGTCACATGTCCACCCCTGAAACAATCACCATGGCCAAGTAGGTATTTTATTCTTATAGGCTGGCCTGAGCGCCAATCAACATGGCCAGGTAGGTACTATTTTATGATTGGCTCTCTCCTCGGTCATGTGCTCAGCCCTGAACTTTTCACCATGGCCAGGTACATGGTGTATCCTGAATGGCTGTCCTGGATCATGTGCCCAACCCTGAAACAATCCCCATGGCCACATAGGTAGTGTATTCTTATTGGATGTCTAGAGTACCAATCACCATGGCCAGGTAGGTAGCATATTCTGATTGGCTATCCTGGGTCATGTGTTCTATCCCTGAACCAATCACCATGGCCAGATAGGTAATGTATTCTGATTGACTGTCCTGTGCACCTATCAACACGGCCAGGTAAGTAATGTATTCTGTCTGGCTCTCCAGAGTCATGTGCTCATCTTTGAACCAATCACCTATGCGAGGTAGGTAGTATATTCTGATTGGTTGTCCTGGGTACCAATCACCATGGTCAGGTAGGTAGTATATTCTGATTGGCTTTCCTGGGTCACATGTCCACCCCTGAAACAATCACCATTGCCAAGTAGGTATTTTATTCTTATAGGCTGGCCTGAGCGCCAATCAACATGGCCAGATAGGTAGTATTTTCTGATTGGCTCTCCTCGGTCATGTGCTTAGCCCTGACCCAATCACCATGGCCAGGTAGGTGTTGTATTCTGATTGGCTATTCTGGGTCATGTGCCTATCCCTAAACCAATCACCATGGCCAGGTAAGTAGTGTATTCTAATTGGCTGTTCTGTGGATGAATCACCATAGCCAGGTATGTAGTATATTCTAACTGGCTGTTCTGGGTCACATGTCCATTCTTGAACTAACCACCATGGCCAGGTAGGTAGTATATTCTCATTGGCTATCCTGGGTCATGTGCCCATCCCCGAACCAAATACCATGGCCAGTAGGCAGTGTATTCTGATTGGCTGTCCCGGGTCACATGTCCATCCCTGAGCCAATCACTATGGCCAGTAGGAAGTGTATTCTGATTGGCTTTCCTGGGTCATGTGCCCAGCCCGGAACCAATCACTATGGTGAGATATGTAGTGTATTCTGATTCGCTGTCCTGAGTGTTAATCACTACGGCCAAGTAGGTAGTATATTCTGACTGGCTGTTCTGGGTCACATGTCCATCCTTGAAACAATCACCATGACCAGGTAGGCAATGAATTATCATTGGCTGTCCTGGGTCATGTGCCCATCCCCGAACCAATCATGATGGCCAGTAGGAAGCGTATTCTGATTGGCTGTTCTGGGTCATGTGCCCAGCCTGAACCAATCACTATGGTGAGATATGTAGTGTATCCTGATTCGCTGTCCTGAGTGTTAATCACCATGGCCAGATAGGTAGTGTATTCTGATTGACTGTCCTGTGCATCTATCAACATGGCCAGGTAAGTAATGTATTCTGTCTGGCTCTCCTGAGTCATGTGCTCATCTTTGAACCAATCACCTATGCGAGATAGGTAGTATATTCTGATTGGTTGTCCTGGGTACCAATCACCAGGTAGGTAGTGTATTCTGATTGGCTGTGCTGAGTCACATGTCCATCCCTGAAACAATCCCCATGGCCAAGTAGGTACTTTATTCTGATAGGCTGGCCTGAGCGCCAATCAACATGGCCAGGTAGGTACTATTTTCTGATTGGCTTTCTTCGTTCTTGTGCTCAGCCCTGAAACAATCACCATGGCCAGGTACATAGTATATGCTGGTTGGCTGTCTTGGGTGGTGTGCCCAGTCCTAAAGCAATCCCCATGGCCAAGTAGGTAGTTTATTCTGATAGGCTGGCCTGAGCGCCAATCAACATGGCCAGGTAGGTACTATTTTATGATTGGCTCTCCTCGGTCATGTGTTCAGCTCTGAACCAATTACCATGGCCAGGTACATAGTTTATCCCGATTGGCTGTCCTAGGTCGTGTGCCCAGCCCTGAAGCAATCCCCATGGCCACATAGGTAATATATTCTGGTTGGCTGTCCTGAGTACCAATCACCATGGCCAGGTAAGTCGCTTATTTTAATTGGTTATCCTGGGTCATGTGTTGCATCCCTGAACCAATCACCATTGCCAGGTAGGTAGTGTATTCTGATTGTCTGTCCTGGGTCATGGTGCACCCCTAAGCCCAACAACATGGCCAAGTAGGGATTCCAATTGGCTGTCCTCAGTCATGTGCCCAGCCCAGAACCAATCACCATGGCCAGGTATGTAGCATATTCTGATTGGCTATCCTAGGTCATGTGTTAATCCCTGAACCAATCACCATTGCCAGGTAGGTAGTGTATTCTGATTGATTTTCCTGGGTCATGGTCCACCCCTAAACCCAACATGAGCAGGTAGGAATTCTGATTAGCTGTCCTGGGTCACGTGAACCAATCGCCATGGCCAGGTAGGTACTGTATTCTGACTGGGTGTCCTGGGTTATGTGTCCATCCCTGAACTAATCACCTTGGTCAGGTAATGTACTCTGATTGGCTATCCGCAGTGTCTGGCCCTGTGTCTGGCCCTGAAACAATCACCGTTGTCACATAGGGAGTGTATTCTGATTGGCTTTCCTGGGCCATGTGTCCATTCCTGAACCAATCACTATGGCCAGATACACAGTGTATTCTGATTGGCTGTCCTGAGCGCCAATCAACATGGCCAGGTAGGTATTGTATTCTGACTGGCTGGTCTGGGTTATGTGTCCACCCTTGAAACCATCACTATGCCCAGATAGATAGTGTATTCTCATTGGCTGTTCTAGGTCATGTTTCTATCCCATGGCCAGGTTTTGTACTGTATTCTCATTGGCTGTCCTGGGTCATATGTCCAGCCCTGAACCAATCACTGTGTCCAGGTAGGTAGTGAGTTCTGATTGGCTATCCTTGGTACCAATCACCATGGCCAGGTATGTAGTATATTCTCATTGGCTGTCCTGGGTCATGTGCCCATCCCTGAACGAATCACCATGGTCAGGTGGGTAGTGTATTCTGATTGGTTATCCTGGATCATGTGCCTATCACTGAACCAATCACCCTAGCCACATGAGTAGTATATTCTTATTGGCTGTCATGGGTCATGCTCCCTTCCCTGTTTGTTTGGGGACGGGGGTGTTTATGATTAATAGAATTAGCATCTTACCTGAGGAGGAAGGTATGATTTCTGAAGCAAAAGATACTAGGAAATTAACACATCAACTGCATGTGTACAAGCATTTCCCTGAACAAAGAAATCTAATCATGTTATTTTGCAAAATAACATGCTAAAATTAACAAGGCTTATAGAAAAAAAATAAGAGTTGGGGTAGATCACTCAGAACTTTTACAACTTTATTAGCAGAGCATTGATAAATTTAAAAAAAATTAGTATCTCAGGCAATTACTTGAACAGCTCAGACACACATCTTGGTATGGTTAGAGGCTGCCTCTCTGGATACTAAAAATGCAAGGAACCAATAGAGAGAAAGTTCTGGCTTGGTAGAGCTGAGGTGTTGCAGATGGAAGCAGCATTCTAAGACAGTGGGCTACTATTAAGCTGGCCACAGGAGGAAGTGCCATCTGTCTAAAGCAAGAACCATGCAAACCTGGGGCGTACCTTCTTGGGAAGGAAGTCCTGGGTGCAGAGCCTCATCTCTATAGTTGTTTTTTTTTTTAAATAAAGCTTAACAGGCTCCTGGCTGGGGCACCTGGGTGGCTCAGTCACTTAAGTGTCTGCCTTCAGCTGAGGTCATCATCTCAGGGTCTTGGGATTGAGCCCTGCATCAGGCTCTGCACTCAGCAGGGAGTCTGCTTCTCCCTCTCCATGTGTGTATTCTCTCTCTCTCTCTCTCTCTCTCTCTCTTTCTCTCTCAAATAAATAAAATCTTTTTTTTAATTTCAAATAAATAAAATCTTTAACAAAAAAGAGACTCCTGACTATGCAGCAGGCAAGTTGAGTCCTATTTTCTTTCATGCTGAAATTATAGTTATATAATATATTATATTATATGTTATAATATGACTTCCACATTATATTCACATTGTTCCCCTATTTGCAATGGCATATAAGTTAGTTGTTATGGAAAATGTGTTCTAACAGGAGCGATAGTGTATTTTTTAAATTAACTTTCAAATATTTATTGAGCACCCATGATCTAATCCAGTCTTGTGTTTTTAAATTCCAATTATTTGCTAATGACTCCTAAATTTATATCTCTGGTCTGAACATTCCCTCTGAATTCCAGACCCTATCCAGGAAACTGCTTCACACCTTCACTTGAATGACTAATAGGAATCTGAAACTTACCTTGTACAAAATCCAACTCTTGGTATTTCCCCCACATCTTCTTTCTCTGAGGTCTTCTTTATCTTATTTAATGGCAAATCTACTCATATTGATACTGAACCAAAAAACCTTGCACCATTATTTCTACTTCTCTCTCTCTCATGCTCCACATGCAAGCCATTAGGAAACCCTGTCCATTCTACCTTTGAAACACATCTAGAATAGAACCACTTCTCATAATCTGCACTTTGGCTATCCTTGTAACAGTCACCATCACCTCTGCTGTATCACCGCAAACAGCTCAACCCACCTCCTTGCTTCTGCCCTTTGTGTCCTAGAATCTGTTCTCTCACAGTAGCTGGAATTATCCTTTAAAAAATACAATTCCAGAGCTGTCATACATCTGTTCAAAATCCTCCATTGTCGGGCACCTGGGTGGCTCAGTAAGTTAAGCCTCTGCCTTCGGCTCAGGTCATGATCTCAGGTTCCTGGGATCGAGCCCCACATCAAGCTCTCTGCTCTGTAGGAGGCCTGCTTCCTCCTCTCTCTCTCTCTCTCTCTCTCTCTCTCTGCCTGCCTCTCTGCATACTTGTGATCTCTCTCTGTCAAATAAATAAAATCTTTTAGGGGCACCTGGGTGGCTCAGTGGGTTAAGCCGCTGCCTTCGGCTCAGGTCACGATCTCAGGGTCCTGGGATCGAGTCCCGCATCGGGCTCTCTGCTCAGCGGGGAGCCTGCCTCCTTCTCTCTCTGCCTGCCTCTCCATCTACTTGTGATTTCTCTCTGTCAAATAAATAAATAAAATCTTTTAAAAAAATTTAAAAATAAATAAATAAATAAAATCTTTTAAAAAAAAATCCTCCATTGTCTGTCTCCCTGAGTAAAGACCCGATTTTTACAATGGTCCTCAATCTCCCACAGGATCTACTCGGTGCCATCATTCTAAACCCAGCCTCTTCCACAGTCTTTCTTGTTCACTCTCTTCACTTTGACCTTCCCATTTTGTCCCACACAAGGCTGGTGCACTGATTGTTCCCTCTGCCTAGAATGCTCTTCCCTCAAATATCATCAGGGCTCACTCTCTCAACATCATGTTTCTTCTCAAAAGTCCTCTATTCTTGAAGTCTCCTTGACTGCCTGATTTAATTATCATATGGTTTCACTTATTTGTGGAGCATAACAAAAAGCATGGAGGACAAAGGGAGATGGAGAGGAGAAGGGAGTTGGGGGAAATTAGAAGGGGAGGTGAACCATGAGAGACTATGGACTCTGAAAAACAATCTGAGAGGTTTGAAGTGGCGGGGGTGGGGGTGGGAGGTCGGGGGGACCAGGTGGTGGGTATTATAGAGGGCACGGATTTCATGGAGCACTGGGTGTGGTGCAAAAAACAATGAATACTGTTACACTGAAAATAAATTTTAAAAAAAATTTTTTAAATGACTCTCCCACCAAACCCTCAGCACTCCCTATGCAGCATTCCTCCTTTAGTTCCCTACATAGCTCTCGTCCTAACATAGTCAATATTGTACTCATTTATTTTTTGTCTCTCACTTGTTCAATAGAAGCCCCATGAAAACATGCATTTCTGTATTATTCAATGTGGTATCCCTAGTGCCTAGAACGCTATCTGGCATGTAGTAGGTGCTCGAAGAATATTTTTCTGTGTATTTGCCTACTAGGGGCCAAGAACTCTTCCAGGCATTAGGAACATGGCAATAAATAAAGGAGATAAAGCTTCTCCACTGTGTACATTGTGTGTGTTTCAGTCCCTAACTACCATCCTCTAGATAGTAGTTAGATAGCAGGACCTATTTCAATATCATTCAGCCTACTCTGTACAGAAAAACAAAGTTTTTATGCTTAAGAGAACAAATAATGTATATTATGCAATAAGGATTTCCCTACATATTTACTAATACTTGCAAATTGTATAAAGTCTGCTTGATGTGTGCCTTGATTTTTTTTTTTAAATCTGAAAAGCCCGATTCATCATTAAGTCTGATTCCACTGAACCATTTCTTCCCTGATAGGTAGTTCTATAAAATTTCGACTTTAAACTCTCACAATCAGACTATAATTCACAGATTATAATTCACAGATTCTGTTTTGTCATGGAAATATTCTACTCCGATCAGTACCCAACATAAAAGAAAAGGCCTGGAAAGTAAAATGCTAATGAAATAACATGATCATAATTATGGAGTTAGCACATGGACATGATGGGGCAGCACATAATGAAATGCTAATGAGATGGGGAGAGAGAATGTGTTGTGCGCTCAGAGGTGGACCCGTAACTGGTGGTTGGAGTGTATGGGCCTAAGATCTGGGCAATTCTGCATTTCCAGCCCACTGACTAGAGCACCCTTCCTGTACCTCCTTTTATCTTCTGGTTCACCTTTAGGCCTTTGACACCAAGGATGGTCAGGAGACCAAAGACCATTGCATTGCTTAACATGGTTCCATATCCTCCCTCTAGGTACCAGGGGATGGTTTCTTACTGAACCAAACACCAGAATGGAATCATCAAGTGAGGAGGTATTGATTTTTGTTCACATGAGTTTCATTATTCCTCTTGAAAATCTTTCAATCTGCCAGCTGCTCCCACCAACATCAGGGCCCCCAGAGGCTCAGTGTTTCCTCATTAAAACTTTTTCATGGGCTAGAACAGTTAAGACAATGTGGAAATTTAAATGAGAACCCTATAACATCCCAAGGAAGAGAATAAACAAGAAGTAGTATAGAGAGAATCAATTATCTCTAGGAATAAAAAGCATTATTCTATTCTTTACTTATCAAGATATTTACATGTATCTTTGATTGTCCTCTTAGCAGCCCTAAAAGATAAGATAGGTCTTATCACACCCATTTTAGTGATGAGGAAACTGAGGCTCAAAAAGTTTAAATACTTTGTCCATGGGCACCTAGCCAGTTAGTGAAAGAGCCAGAAAGTTCTACTCCTCACAAGTTCAGTGCTTGTATCGATTAGCCTTAGCCACAAACTGCTGCCCCAGGAGTCAGTGGCTTACAACCGGAATCATTTACTCTCATGTATCTGTGGGTTAGATGAGAGTCAGCTGATTCAGGCTGAGCTCAGCTGCAAATGACTCTTTTGAGCCTGTTATGATCGAGGGGTATAAATCTGATGCCAGCTCTTCTTATAGTTAGTATGAGGGTAAGACAAAAGAGGAAACATGCGAAGTCTCATTAGGCTAAGAATTGGCATGGCATCATTTTCACCTCATTCCATTGACCCAATAAAGTCCTTTGGCTGAACTTACAGTTAAGGGACAGGAGAGTGTCCCCATCCACGGAGGGCACTGCAAAATTACATAGCTAAGAACGTCTATACAGGAAAAGATAAGGAATTGGAGTCATTGATGTATTCTCACCCACGGTTCTTCTGCATTGCACCAGGCAACTTCTCCATATGGGCTTCTCATCTCCGTTCTAGCTCCCTATGGCTGAGACAACAGATGTCCATTCTGTCCTCAAACTAGAGTCAAAGGATGTGATCACAGCTGCCCCACTGCATTCCTCCTGACAGTCTTGTCTGGTTTATTAACTAGAAACATTATATCATCTCTCCTGGGAGACCTACCTCTAAAACATGGGGGAGTGGCCTTATCAAGTTCACTGCAAATCTACAATACAGAAAGCCCTATAAATCAGAAGAACTGTGAAACTCATACAATGAGATTCATATACAGCCATCAAGAGCGGGTCATTCTATGGATCTGAACCATTGTCGCTGGACACTTACTCTCTCTCTTTTCAATCAACCAGTTCATGCGATTGTTTTTCTGTTGAGTACCTACTGCGTGTCAAGCATTGCACGAGGTACTTGAGATGTGTGATAAGTACAGTAGCCACAGGCTCTGCCCTCACAGAAGCGTCTTCCCTCACCTTGATAAACGAGTATCACTGAAGTGCATTCGTGAATTCAGGTCACGTTATACATACCCACATTTGCATAACTTATTTGCATCTTAACAAGAATTTTAACCCCAGCTGTTACCCTTGTTGTTATGTCTGGCCCTGATGGGTTAAGGAACACTTTCTGAGCAGGAATGGTTTTCTGTAATCTGAACACTAGGAAGTCACTAAAATGAAACCCCGTACCCACAGTGCAGGGACTCAGCGGAAACCCTGCCTGGAAGGCGAAGGCAATTTTGTGGATACTTAGTGCTCTTCAGCGAAGTCATGCACAAGGATCTTTAAGTACCTGTTAAGTGTTGGGTCCTGAAGGATTATAGGCTCCGCAGTACAATGGCCCAGGTTTGAGACCTCACTCCGCCACTTATGAGCCATAGCACCGCTCCGGCTTCTGTTTCCTCATGTGTCAGAATGGAGATCGTCAGAATAATTGTTCATAGAGTTACTGTGAAGTTTAAATAAGATAATCGATATAAGCACTTAGCACAGCACTTGACACATTGTAGATGCTGAATGAATGCTTGGCTGTCATTATCTGGTCAGGGTACAAAGGAAGGGTGCAAAATAAATTGAACAAATTATTCCTGTCTCTAAGAAATGAATAATCCATTTCAGAAGAGAAGGCATATATCAAGCAACAAAAAAAAAAAATCACAAGATGATTATATTAGTTAAGGTTCTTTCATTTGCAAGCAATAGAAATTAACTTTGCCTCATTGAAATAAAAAAGATGGACTGTAAGAGCAAATGCATCGTAATCCTTCAGGGGTCTTCCACAAGCTCAGAAACAAGTGTATCCCCTAAGCCTTAAAGAGACAAGAAGCAGGCCAACTCCCGAAATTCAACAGCTAGTACCGGGTGCGGATCCTGGGTCTCCAGTTCAGCCAGGAGTGTGACTTGAACTCCAGCACCCCCCAATCATAGAATATTTGGCCACCTGTGACCACCTGTGACCTCTTCACCCTCATCCCCTACAGTGCTCCAGACACTTGACCTTGTTTTTCTTCAAAACAGGGGCACACTATACCTCAGGAACTTCCTTACCACTCTCTTCTCTTAAATAACCCCAGGAATCACTTACCTCCTTCAAATGTTTACTCAAATATTATCTGCTTGGGGAAGCCTTTCCTGACAAGATTATTTAACATCACAACACATCCCACCGCCACCATATACACACACACATACCGCTACACGTGAGTACTTCTACTCCCTCCTTCTGTTTTTCTCGGGAGTATTTATAACCTTCAGTACCTGTCAGCTAGTTCTGCATAACAAAACACTGCACACATAGCAACTGAAAACAGCAACCATTTTATTTAGCTCAGGATCCCGAGGGCTGGCTGCGCAGGTCTTTGGGCCTAACCGATTCAGCAGATCTCTTCTGGCAGGTCAGCTGAAAGCTGAATGACCCACCAGTGGTTGGCAGGCTGAGAAAGCTCTGTTCTCTTCCATGTGGCTTTCTCACCTTCCAGCACTCTTCCTTGGATTCATGCACACAGCGGTCTCAAGGTCTGAAGAATAGTAAGGGGGTGATGTCCCAGGGAGCTAGTACTTTTCAAACCTTGCTTGCATATTTGTCTCATTTGCTAATGTCCTGTTGACCAAAGCAAGTCACATGGCCAACTTTGGTTTAAGAGATTGAGAAATCGATTCCAATTCTTGGTAAGAAATGCCACAAAGTCCTACCGCGAAGTAACGTGAGGAAGAGGTGTATGAACAGGGCTGGGAGGTATTTGTGGCCATGCTTGCAATCTAACACATCTTCTTTTTTTTTAAGATTTTATTTATTTATTTGAAAGACAGAGATCACAAGCAGGCAGAGAGGCAGACGGGGGGGCGGGGGAAGCAGGCTCCCCACGGAGCAGAGAGCCCGATGTGGGGCTCGATCCCAGAACCCTGAGATCATGACCTGAGCCGAAGGCAGAGGCTTAACCCACTGTGCCACCCATTGAGGTGCCCCTCTACCACATCTTCTAACATAGCATGTCATTTACTTATTTATTTGGCCGACTATAAAAATGACTTGCAGTACATTCCTGAATCCCTGCTGCAAGAATGGTAGTCTGTCCATCAGTTACCACATTTGTATGTTCCAGCTTCTGCGCAGTCTTTTAACTGTTTTAATAGCACAATATACTAACTACCTTAGCAACTGCACAGACAAAATCAACATCCCACATGAACATTTAAATGAATGCAAATCAACCTAATGGCCTCTCCTGGAGGGAGCATTATCATGCAATGAACATTTGCTCTAACGGATATTATATATGCATATGAGATTTTAATTTTGATATACTTTCACACGGACATATTTTCAATTCAACGCAAATCTACTTATAGTATATCGTTAAGGCTGAATCAGTCTGTATTCTAGTGTGTGTACGTGTGTGCTTAATACCAATATAAACAACGAGGTTTAGTTTTCAAAATATCAAGTGTTCTGTTCTGCTGACCATTCCCACACCCCCACACCAGCCTTATCATGGAGCACCTTATTTTAAAGATGGGGATGTGATGGCTTTCCCTTCTACATCTTTTTTTTCCTTACTTTTCTCCAACCATCCTCTACTCTCTCACTTTCCTCGATGTTGTCTTGGACTTTTTTGTTGAAGATATTATAAAGGCACAGTGCTGTCATTACTATTTATAAACGCACATGAAGAAAAGGAAGGAGGTGATGAAGGAATGAAGGAGTGGGGAAAGCTAGAATTAATTGAACACTTGCTCTGTGCCAGGCATGAAAACCTTATATTAGTCCTCTGTGGTAGATATTATTGTACCCATCTTACAGCTAAGGAAACAAAGACACAAAAAGTTTAAGCAATTTACCAAAGGTCATAGAATTACTAAATGGCACACTGGGCATTGAACCTAGGTGTGTGGGAACAAAACTTTCCTCAAACCTTAGCAAAGGTGGACCAGAGAACTTTTTAAGTTCTCATTAACAACCTCTCCTGGAAAGTGTTTACATTTCTGACAAAAATGTTTGGGCACTCTTCTGATAAATGTTGATGAGATGTACAGCCCTGTCCAGGAAGTGATATTTACACTTGCAATGCATTAACCACACGGCCAACCATCTTTCTTGTCGGTGTCCTAGAACCAGATCTTCTGTTACCTAGTTTAGCATCAAGGTCTAACCACACTCTCATCCTAGTCAAAGATGTCTTTCGGTAGTGTTATCATACTGCTGGGAGAAGTGTAAATGTGTACAACTACTCTGGAAAACTTTTTGACACTATCTCTAAAAGCTCTGCTTATGCAAACCCTTTGACCCAACAATTCTATTCTTGGGTATATACCTAAAAGAAAGTAGTACACATTCCTCCAAAAGCCTCGTACAAGAAGAGTCAAAACTGCATTCTTTCTTTTTTCTTAATTTAATTAATTTTTTTTATTTTAACCAATCTCCACACCCAATGTGGGGCTCAAACTCATGACTCTGAGATCAAGAGTCATGTGCTCTTCCAACAGAGCCAGCCAGGTGGCCCCACAACTTCATTATTTCTGATCACCAAACCCCAGAAGGAATTCTAATGTTTGAGAACACAGAAACAGACAAGTAAATTGTGATGTAGTCATATAGTGGATGGTCACACAGCAATAAAGACAAATGAACTACTGCTACACAGAAAACAAACAAAAAAAACAAAAAAACCATGGGTGATGCTCAAGGCACAAAACAGAAGATATGCTGTCATTTCATTGCATAAAGTTCAAGAGCAGACAAGATTCATCCATGGTGACCCACATGAGGTAAAGCAGGCTTGGTAGGGAAGAGGCATGAGGGCGCTTTCTCCTGTGGTGGGAATGTTCTGTACCATGATCTGGATTGTGGTTATACAACTGTAAAAATTCAAACCTAACTGTATGTATGTTATACTTCAAAAAAAAATCTAAAAAATCCTATTCCAGAAAGATTTTTCACCTTTAGTTGCCATGAGTTTGAATAAAACCTTTGACACGTACTGACAATCACCAATATGTCTGAGAAACGCATTCAGTGAATAGAATTAGGCTCTTTTGCTGGTATTTATCCAGCCAGAGGGCAACCTGTCCTTCACAGCTGTACTTGAACTTACCCTTCATCGCCAGTATATCTAAAGCTCGTAGTACATCTAGCTCTCAGGTTAGCAGCTGACTTCCTTCCACTTGTCTACTGTTGGCCAGGAAGACAGGAATCTCCCTGTACCATCTGTCTGTGTTTCCCCACAGTTCCTGCCTTGGTGTGATGCCCACTGAGGGGCTGTTGAATTAAATCCCAGCAGAAGTTGCTTCATAGACTCCACTCACTTTCTATCTCTCCTAAGAGATAAATGATTTGGGGCAAGTTTAGCATGCATACGGTTCCCCATAAGCAATCCTGGCTCTGATAGTCCCCTTCTCCTGCATCTTTCAGATGCCCAGAAAGTGTAAGGTGATGCTAACAACTGCAAAGTATTACCAACAGGCCCACAAGTGATAGAGAGAACCATGCTTCTCTCTAAGTAAGTCTGTGGTGTTTGCCTTAAAACATACACTCATGGCAAGTTCTTTGGATTATTCAAGTACGCGCACACACACGCGCGCGCGCGCGCGCGTTTAAGTCTCAGATACATAATGAGATATATTTACATACCATGCAATTCACCCATTGAAACTATACAATTTAATGTTATTTACTATGTTCACAGGGTTGCACAACCATCACAACAATCCATTTTGGAACATTTTCATCATGCCACAAAGAGACCCCATACCCATTAGCACTCACTCTCCATTTCCCCCCCAATCCTTTAGTTCTAAGCAACCAATAATCTCTTTCTTTCCCTACAGAATTGCCTATTTGGGATGTTTCATAAATGAGATCATACAGTATGTGGTCTTCTGTGACTGGCTTCTTTCGCTTAGCATCGTGCTTGAAGGTTTACGGCACACATAATAACGTACTTTGTTCATTTATGGTTGACCTTTGAACAACCTGGGGGTGAAGGGCACCAAACCCCACACAGTTGAAAATCTGCGTATAACTTTGGACTCCCCCACAACTTAACGACCGAGAGCCTATATTTGAGCCTTACCAATAACATAAATGAAATCAACACGTATTTTGCAAGTTATATGCATTATATGCTGTAATCTGACCAAAAAAGTAGAGAAAAGAAAATGTTATTAAGAAAATTATAATATATTAAGAAAATACATTTCTAGTACCACACTGTATTTATGGGAAAATGTGCATATAAGTGCACCCATGCAGTTTAAAACCATGTTGCTCAAGGGTCAGCTGTATTTTGCTTTGCCTAATAATATTCCATTGTATGAAGATGCCACAATTTATTTATCTGTTTACCAGCTGATGGACATTTTAGTTGTTCCCACGTTTTGGCTGCTCTGAATAGTGCTCCTATGAACATTCATGTACACATCTCTGTGTACACATACATTTTCATTTTTCTGGGGTATACACCCAGGAGTAGAATCCCTGGGTCATATGGTAACTGTATGTTTCACCAAACTTTGAGAGTTCCAATTTCTCCACATCCACATTGGTACTTGTGATTATCTGGTTGGTTTTTTTTTTTTTTTTCAATTACAGCCAACCCAGTGAGTGTGAAGTGGTATCTCCTTGTGGTTTTGATTTGCATTTCCCTAATGATTAGCGATGAGTGTCTTTTCATGTGCTTATTGGTCATGTGATATCTTCTTTGGAGAAATGCCTGTTTAAGTCCTTTGACCATTTTTAATTGGACTGTGTCTGGATAATTCTTACACAGAGCAAAATCGAAATACAAAACTTAAGAAGACGCGTGATTCCCCTTTAATTTTCTCTCAGAGCGACAAGGCCAGTATACAAATAACAGGTTTTAGGATATCAGGCAAGCAACAGGGTAACATCATGAAGATAAAACAATGCAGGAAAACAATCTCAATGAAGTCTAATTAGGATATATTTTTTGTCTATTTGGAAAACAAGTTAATTCCAGTTGTGTAAGACTGCACATTTACCTCAAACACTAGCAACCTTCCACTTATTCGATTTTTCTTTCAGCTAAAAACCAAGGAACTGTTAAATTGCCAACAGGCTTTCATTTTGTCAGAACTGAGATTAAAAAGCACCCAAGAGAAGTTTAAGCAATTCTTTTCCACTGGGTGGGCTATTAGGCAAATTGCACTCTGCTTCTCAATATTTCTAATAAAGACTCTTTCCCAATTATCCGCCAATACCAGCCCATCCACATCCAGGAGTTACTTGGCTTCCTATGACCTTATGATGAAAACACAAAGCCTATGCAGTACCTCAAAATAACTCTAGGATTAGTAATATCTGTTGTAAAAGAGTCAGCTTACCTTTTGATTTGGTTTGGTTTGGTTTAGTTTTGTATGCACCTTGAGAATTGTCCCCATTGCACTGCTCAGTAGACTGGCACCAACTCCCAAACCTGAAAGAGTCATAGCCACTAAGAAGTAGGATTCTGCTGAACAGTCTGCAACAATCCAAAGGCTGCAACGGGAAGTTCCATGGGCCTGACACGCTCTCACCGGCCCATAGGAAGGGTTTTCAGTCACTTAGAGTTCCTGTTTTGACCTCTGCAGAAACAGTCCCTTTGCTAACAGGCTCTGCTCAGCACTCTTTTCTGCTGTGGTTATTATCCTCTGCCAGCCTGATGTTCTTTCTTTCTTTCTTTCTTTCTTTCTTTCTTTCTTTCTTAGTTTGTTTATTTCAGAGAGTGCGACAGAGACAGGGAGAGAGAGCAGAGGGAGAGGAAGAGGCAAGAATCCCAAGCAGACTCCTCACTGAGCATGGATCATGACCCAAGCTGAAACCAAGAGTCGGATGCTTAACTGAATGAGCCGCCCAGGCGCTCCATGATGTTTTGCCTTAAATCTAAGTTTCCCTACGATGCAGGATTGAGAAAAGCAGCAGGCATGTGTCCTCTTCAGTTCTGCTTGTAAATTCAGTTCTTTTATGGAACCCACAGTCCTTGCGATCAAGTGTCTGATTAGAGATTTTTCACTTCCCGAGGCCACCCACTTTATTTTATCTTTGCTTCTGAAAGCTGGAGTAAGGGCAAGGAACACCTTTCCCTCTTCTTTCTAAGGTCTTAGAATCAAAGTAGTTAGAGTGTCAACTTAAAAGGGTCAGACCTGGGCGCTGGGGGTGACTCAGTGGGTTAAGCCTCTGCCTTCGGCTCAGGTCATGATCTCAGGGTCCTGGAATGGAGCCCCATATTGGGCTCTATGCTTGGCAGGGAGCCTGCTTCCTCCTCTCTCTCTCTGCCTGCCTCTCTGCCTACTTGTGAACTCTCTCTGTCAAATAAATAAATAAAATCTTCAAAAAAAAAGGGGGTCAGACCTGACTTTAAGCCCAGATTCACCCCGTTACTGGCTATGATGCTTTGGGTGGGTTTATTGACAAGTTCTAGATTCCAGTCTTCAGCATCTTAAGCAGGAAGGGAATTTAAATGAATGTTAAAAGCACATGGAATGAGCTTCGAAGGGATGAGACAAAGTCTCTAAGCTGAGCTTCCAGTAACACTCCCAGAACATGTGGCAGGGCTCACCCTGCCTCCTTGTCTTCTATCTTGACATTCATGGTAGAGAAGCATTTATCATTGCGCAGTATAGTTTGAATTCAAAATACAGTTATACTTAACAACATTAAAAAGTAGTGATCAGGGGCGCCTGGGTGGCTCAGTGGGTTAAAGCCTATGCCTTTGGCTCAGGTCATGATCCCAGCGTCCTGGGATCGAGCCCCACATCGGGCTCTCTGCTCAGCAGGGAGTCTGCTTCCCCCCTCTCTCTCTGCCTGCCTCTCTGCCTGCTTGTGATCTCTGCCTGTCAAATAAATAAAACTATTTAAAAAAAAAAAGTAGTGATCACAGATACCATCCAGATATTCTCCTTAAAAAGTGAGAGAATCCCTCACTTTGTCCTTTCTGTTCCAGTTGCTCAAATACTTAGAATTTGGGATGCCAGAGCTCAAATGGGAGATCACCAGATGTCTCCATAGTAAACAGTTACTATAAGCATAACAATTAAGCCCTGTGCTTGGGGAAAAAAAAAGATGGACAAGTAGAATTGAGTGGAATAAACATTGGATGAGACACTAGGAAAACCAAATTCTGTGTCCAGATCTGCCAACGTATTCTTTGTGGGAGCTTAGGCAGGGCACTGGACCTCTCTGACCTCAGTAACCTCATCCAGAAAATGAAGGAATTGGCCCCATTACTAAAGCCAGTTTTTATATATACATCACTAAAATTGGTTCCTGTCAGAGCTGAAAGCAAGATTCAAGGTGTTTGTGGAAAATTATTAGCTCAGTCCTGTGCTGTCTCCTTTTTCTCCCAGTTCAGCCCCTTTAGGGGAAAAGTGGGCTAATTGTAGAGGATTTATCTCTCCCTCTAAATGAGGGTATTCAGGCTGTGCTTCTTGAATGCTGAAGAAATTGAGGAATTTCAGACCTCCTGCCTGCTATCACACTTCTCCTAACATAGGCATTCCCAGCTTGTTGAGAAAGACAGCACTTGTTTGAAACATGGGACAGTCAATATGTATTTGCTCTCAATATTTTTACAAAATTTGACCTGAAATATCTTTTATTCCCCTCTAGCTCATAAGCTCCTTGAGGACATCTTTGTGCTTATTTTATGGCTTAGTGGTACCTGACATATAGTAGGTACTCAATATGATTACAAGAAGGTGTGCAATGATCAAAAAAGGAGAACTAGATACATCATTTAAGAATGATTTTATTAGAAATCAATTAAAAATAGAAATAATTTCATAATTTTATAATCCTTCCTGCCAGAATCCAGATGTCCAACATCCTATAGTAGTATTCATCCGCACAGCCTTTTCTAGCTGTGTTCAATCCATAGAAGTGCTTCTTATTCTTATCAAATGTCATGAAGTCATCTGTAAGCCTGAAGTGGCTTCTCTGATCTCCTGTGGAAAATGCTCCTAAAAACTCGCGCCCGCCATTTTTATTTTTTTGTGAGGAGGAAGTGAACAGTTTAACATCCATCACTCCGGGAATATTTTTACTTCTGGCTTTTTTGTTCTTGGTTCTAACATGATTTAAAAGATAAAATGTTTGGAAAGAACACTCATTTAGTATGAGTTGTATATGCATAAGACATTTCTCTGACCATATTACATAGTCCAAACATCTTCATTACATTTGAATGTCGAAAGAGCAAACAGCTCGCATGGATATTTACTCTGCAAGCAAATACCCAGGATAAACATTGCATCCAGTCACCGGTTGTATATTTTCTTGCCTTAGAAGTCTCTACTGAGCTGTGAATTGTAGAGTTTGACATATCAGCAGAAAAAAGTACCTACAGACTTAAAACTTTGAAACAAGACTCACCCTTTGTTAAGAACTGCTCTGAGGAAGGAAGGAGTCAGAGGCTAACTACCTCCAATTCCCAATTCCTTAGCAAATCCAAAGTACAGACTTGCTTTTATATCTGAGTATACGCACTGTTTTAGTTTGGAATTCCTTAAAAGTGGAGCTGGGAATAAGGTTCTCCCCTGGGCATATTTTGGGTTTTCGGTACATGATTAAATCATATATCATTGTTCTTGCCCTCTGTGATTCCTCATAGTTTCAGGAGGTACAAAGGGCTCACTTTCTTGTTTTCCAGAATACACACACACACACACACACACACATATTTGCATTTTCTAGGAACTGGACAGAGTAGAGGTTTGTTTTATGTGCTTGGTCTACAATAATAAATTGACATTATTTATTTTCACTAAACCTGTGATAATAAACTTGGCAAGCACTAAAATCTCTATTTTGAGTTTATTACCATCTCTACTAAGAGTGGATCTCAGTTCTAGAAACCTATCTAGAGCTAGCCCTTCTCCACCAAAACATTTTACAGCAAAATTTGCTACCTGCCATGGATAATGAGTGTCACATGTTTCCATTCTTCCTCTTCCCAGAATGGGAGCTTTAACTGTGGTTATCTTATCCCTCCTCGCTATGGTATATGAGATGGTGAGGCGGCTGGTCATTTGTCTGTACATTTACAGGGTTGCCAGACCATGAGAAGTCAAATACAAACCTCAGCGTCACCTTGAAGTGTTGAATCACTGTGTTATAGTACACCTGAAACTAATATGACACTGTAGGTTAACTAACTGGAATTTAAATAAAAATTTCAAAAAAAAAAACTATGCATCACCCAGAAATGCTGGGTTTTGAGTTAGATAAAAATAACTAC
Source organism: Neogale vison (assembly GCF_020171115.1). Taxonomy (NCBI): domain Eukaryota; kingdom Metazoa; phylum Chordata; class Mammalia; order Carnivora; family Mustelidae; genus Neogale; species Neogale vison. Next base: position 98,505,325 of record NC_058105.1, read on the forward strand.
GTGACTTTTTGTGTTGTTTCCCTGGGGAAAGTGGTATTCACGGATACTTGGGTGGCCAGAGAGTGAGCTGTGGCCTGGACTGCTAAATGTACCCAATATTCATTATTTATTTTTATTTTTTAGTACTAGAGGCCTCCCCCCACCTTTTAAACTAGGTAGCCACTTAGCTAAAGACATTTCCCAGACCCCATTGCAGCTAGTTGTGGTGACAATGGATGTGTACAACACTCGAGTCATATCCTTAAAAGGAAGATGTCTGGCCCCTATTTCATATTCCCTTTTTTCACCCATGGGTTAATACCGATGTGGTGGTGTTGAGTTTCCTTTGGCTCTGAGGATGAGGGAAACAACCAAGGGGTTTGTAGAGCAGCAGGAAGAAGGGTATGTGAGTTTTGTGTTAATCCTGTTCACCAGGGCTCCCTTATCCTTCTGTTCTATCGATCAGCTTGGACTTTCACACAGAAGAGAAATAAACCTTCCTTCTTGTTAAAGCCATTGTTACTTCGTCTTCACTAAAACAGCTGAACCAATACACACAGGCTGCTTCCGTAATAATTCCAGTTGTCTCAAATAAGACACTAATTAATGCCTTTGCTGGAAAGCCTCCTCCTCTTTCAAATTTAGTTGATTATAAGTAATCAGCTTGTTGAGACATTTCACGGACAATACAGTTTTTTAATTGAGAGGCATAGTCCTTATGCAATCTCATATTTCTTCTCAAAATTGGTTTTAATTGCTTGGTAAATATAATTATGGGGGAAATTACTGGTTTTTATGTTGCTAAAGGTTTTCAGATAGTATGCTATCTCTGCATTTCAGTTTGGAAAGTTTCTACTGATCTGTGTCACAGCTCACTGATTCTTTTCCCTGGTCACATCCAGGCTACTGACAAGCCCATCAAAGGAATTTCTCATTTCTGTTACAATGTTTTTGATTTCTAGCATTCTTTTTACTCTTAGACTTGCCCTTTCTCCAATTACTCATCTGCTCTTGCATGTTGTCTATTTTATCCATCATAGCCCTTAACATATTAATCATAGTTCTTTTAAATCCACTGTCCGATCATCCACAAATCTGTCAGAACCAAGTAGGGTTCTGCTGTCTGTCTTGTTGGACTAGTTTTTATTGTCTTTCAACATAGCTTGAATGTTCTTCTTGAAAGCCAGACATACCATATGGATAATGGAGACTGGTAAATAAGCCTTTTGCATGAGGTTCCATGTCAATCTGGCTAGGAGTTAATCTGGTTCTGTTTAATACTCTCCTGTGGCTGTAGGGTCCAGAGGCTTCAAATTCCTCCAGTGTCCTTGTTTTTGTCTCCCCTGTTGACTTCGGGCTTCCCTAGGTACTCCTCCTCCAGAAAGCGTCTCCTTTTTGCTGCTCTTTTGGCTGAAATCTACCATTATTATACTGGAGCCCTGTTGGTGTGGTAGTAAGGTGTTGATGAGCATAAGCATTCTGTAAGCTGATGGTGAAATCTCAGCCTTTCATGGGCCCATGTTCCTGGGCTGTGACCTCTACAAGCATCTCTAAGCTTTATTTTTCCCCTTGTAGGCAAGAAAGGAAGGCTAGATTGAAATGAAGTAGGAGAAATGCCCTTCCTCAAAATGGGATAAGGCTCTGGTGAAGTCCTTACCCTCAGTAGAGTAGGCCTTTGTCAGAGAACATTCTGGGCAGGTTTCACAGTGGCTACTCTTTCCCCTTTCACTGTCAGAGCTCCCACAGAATCTTCTTCAGCTCTTCACCATGCGAACCTAATGGGGTTCTTGGAGGCAAACCCCCAAAAGTATGCCCCCCAAAAGTGCATCACTTGAGGGTTTTTCTCTCTCATCCTGGTCCTCACTCAGCCTCCAGCAATTCCTCAAAATTACCACGTAAATGTTCCTACCAGTTTCTATCTCTAGCCACATCTACTCTAGGGAAACAGATCTTGGCTGTGACTCTGGATTTACCTTTCTCTGGATGTGGGGGTGATGGTCTGCCCTACAACCTCAGTTTTCTGAGGGGTCAAGAAAAATCACTGATTTTTTTTTATTTCAGCTTTTTCTAGTCATAGAAAAGAGAGCAATGTCCAAAGCTCTTTACATGTTGAAGCTGAAACCAGAGGTCCAACAGTACACTATCTTAACTTTCAAAAATAGATTTGGTTACAATGTAGAATTTGAATGGAAATTGCAAATGATTTTATTTCAAACTTAGATCTGGTCAAAGTGATTCTTTAATAATAGGAACCTGGGGAGCTGTTCATTTAAACGTCTGAGTGGTAGACAGGGTCTAAAACCTCAAAATCATGCTTCGGAGATGGGAATCTTCTGTGCCAAAGAGTAGGTAGGGCTGATGCTACCAAAACTACCCAACAGGTTTCTGGCCTATTTTTGTGCATATCAGATGAATTTGGATTTTACCTTAGACTAAGCAAATGAATTTCTAGTGACATGAAAGCATGATCTCTTCAAAATCTGAGTATGTTGGAACGGGGAAAAGGACAGGAAACCAGATGGGCATCCACAGTGCAGAGCCATAAAAATCTGTGCAATCAAGGAAGATGTACTCTGGAAAACACCCAGACACCAAGTAACCGACTAGCCGAGACTTCCATAAAGTAAGTAATGGTAGCTACAAAAAAAATCTCAGATCCCACAGTGTGGACTAGGGTTGTGGACTCAGTAACATGACCCTGAACTGGGGAAAATCTCAGTCCCCAGAGGATCCAAGATGTTCCAGTTCTTTTGGAATGAGCCGCCTGTGTGATTACCTCAATCCACTGTTGACTTATATGACTTCACTGCCCTGGACTTATTTGTCCAATATTCCCTTCCCGGCCATATGCCATTAGTGCTGTTGGTTTCTCTTTCCGTGTCTAGCAAATGATCCAAATCTATTTCCACCCACATGTTCCCTCTTGTACTCGGAGAGTGGGATAGCTCCTCTAAAGAGAACCTGTCAGGGCTAATTAGGGAGGAAAGCCTATGTGGCAATGTGTAGGTTTAAAAGACAAGAAAATCCCCCATGGAGGTTCTGTAGAACACTTTGGATATACTGACAAGTTAATAAAAAGCTTGATTCGGTGACATATTTTTTAACACACTGGCATGGAAAGTACCACTGGAAATAAAGTGACTTTCAAGGGAAAATTTGTTTCATTGAACTCTGTGAAGAACTATTATTGGTCTTAAATCTCCTCTGTTTCATGGCTCCCGAAGTAATGCATCAAAGAACAATCAGTGAGGGAACTGGGTTTCCACTCCGGTTCCACAACCTGACAACAGCTTGTTTGTGGCACTTGGGAGCATCATTGTTAGAGAAACTCTCTCACCCAGGGAAAGCAGGCCGAGTGTTCTTTTACTCTTTCCTAAACCTGTGTTCACACAGAGCTAACTTGGAGAAGGGGCAGGAGGAGAGGGGAAGAGGAAGGGAGAGAAGGAGGCACGCTGACACAGATGGACGTGTGTATGCTCTGACTGGAGAACAGTCGGGAGAACATTTGGTAGTCACAGCTTTGAGAACACCAAGTTTGATACTGTTTGTGTCAGCTGTGTGGAGGATCACTGGGTTTACAAAAAGTTCTCTCCCCTTTCTCAGCACTCTTGTGAAAATAGCAGAAAGCTCTGTCTGCCTGAGCTTCAAGCATTCTAACAAGTGGCTTAATAAATCAGGCACATAAGAGCCCACAGCTCATTAGTGACTCTGTATGTATTACCTGGCTGGCAAGATGAGAATAAAGAATTGTTACTTTAATTGTTATTAAAGAAAAAGCAAAAGAGGGGCGTCTGAATAGCTCAGTGGGTTAAGCCTCTGCCTTCGGCTCAGGTCATGATCTCAGGATCCTGGGATCGAGCCCCACACTGGGCTCTCTGATCAGCAGGGAGCCTTCTTCCTCCTCTCTCTCTGCCTGCCTCTCTGCCTACTTGTGATCTCTGTCTGTCAAATAAATAATTAAAATCTCAAAAAAAGAAAAAAAGTTTAAACAAAAAGAAAAGGCAAAAGAGATCAGTATGCACAGTAACTACTAGAGTTGGAATTTAACCTAGAAACAGAGAACTCTTCAAACTTCTAAGTGGCTTATGTCCATTCATATTTATAACTACCACCTATGGCCATTTCAGATGATCCCATCTCAATAATCTAAGAGAAGCCACTTAGTCAAACTGTAAGCACTTACGCTTATTTTCATGAAGTCAGACTTAACCGTGGTCATGAATCTCAATAAATGACTTGAGAAAATAAACAACATGGTAGACCAATAGCCAAGATGGCTCCGGTCCTCTGTCCCCTATATCTACGCCCCTTGAGTTGTGATATTTCAGCTCCTCCCTTGAAGAGGTGGAGTCCTTTTCCTTTACCTTTTAAATGTGGGCCAACTTGTGACTTGTTTTAGCCAACACAATGCAGAAGAAGTGATACTGTTCCAAGTCTGAGCCTAGGTGGCAAGAAACCTTGCACTTCTGCTTTCTCTCTTGGACTCGTACCTTTATATGAGAATAAGTCCCAGCTCATCTGATAGAAGGTGAGAGGGCACAAGGAGACTTTCCACCTGAGACTTTAATAGACAGCCGACCAGAGACTTATGAATGAGGAAAGCTGAAGTAAACTGAGCCCATCCCACATCAGGAAGGTCACCAAGCCAATCAACAGACTTCCAAAAAATTATCGATGATTATCATTTGAGGGATGACATTTAGCAGTACTTATTTGACGTGATCGATGAATATTAACTTTCTCTTGGAACTGCTGTCTGATTTTCTTTGGACTCATCCTGATTTCTTGAAGGTTTTAGACATGTGTTTGTTTTCTTCACTGATATAATAGTATATATAATATACAACACAAACTTTTTACTTAAGCCCCAAGCGTCTCTATCATCCTGAGAAATGCCAATATCCATACAGAAGATTCTTTCTAGTATGATTTTTCTTTAACCTTCTCAATTTGAAGAAATTTTACTCTCATAGGCTCTTCAGTGACGATCTCTCATTCCCTAAATTCCTTCACACCAGAATTTTTAACCTCCAATATCTCTAGCCTTCTCATATTTTTTAACCACGTCCGATATTCAAGTTTGTTGAAAGTTTCTATCTTTGATTCCTCTGCTTTCCTGCATTGTGTCAGCTCCTTCCTGATCTCACTTCTGTAGCAGACACTATACACTGGTTCATTTCCATATCAAACCCCCTCCTCCCTGAGCAATCCATGGGGATGTAGGATAGATGCTGGAAAATTGAGACCTTGAATTTCTGGTCACCTTTGCAAGGAGGGGTGAAGTGTGACACAGTTCTGTCTGAAGAGGTTGGGGGAAGTCACAGTGGAAGGCTTCCCTTCCTGAAGAAATCTTTGTTAAGAGAAAGCCCTTGGCTCCCTCCTCCTTCCAGCCTCCAACTCAAACGTGATGAGACAATTGTTCAGCCACTGCACTGCACCCACAAAGATCACAGCCATATGACAAGGATGACAAAAAAGAATGACATATTGATGCTACAGTGATGACACTGGAGTTACACCATGACCCTAGCATCCATTTTTCAGGATTTTTTTTTTTGTATGAGAAAAATCATCTCATCCTTCCTTGAGCTATTATATACAGTAAGGTTTTCTGGTGCTCATGGCTGTATCACACAGCTGTACTGATACAACTTCTTTTCCTATCTGGTCTTTACACAATTCAGTAGATCTTGCTTTCTACCATACTGCCCTATACTGCCCTGCAGCATTCCAAACTAGAGTCCCTCCAGCTGCCCACCTACCCCTAGACCTGGATTACAAACCTATCTAGAGAAATCATACAAATATGTATTCTTACCAATACAAATTTATTTCAAGCTTTAGTTGGTAAAATATCCTGAGTTTGACTCCATACTGGAGTAACTCTTCCCTCTCTTCACCTAATAGCAACAACTAAGGTCTATCACTCTTCTCACTGTTTGTACCATGACTTTGCAAACTCCCAGAATCAATACCCTCTTGTATTTATACAGAAGCCATAATATAGGAGCTCCTAGTGTCACTTTTCTTCGTCTTCTCTATTCTTTCCTGGAATCTTATCTTTATTCCAACTCTTATTTCTCTCTTCGCAGCTCAGTGAAAAAGTACACTATTTTTTTTAAGTAGGCCCCATACCTAGTGTGGAGTCCAATGTGGGGCTTGAACTCACAACCCTGAGATCAAGACCTGAGCTGAGACCAAGAGTCAGATATTTAACTGACTGAGCTACCCAGGTGCCCCTAATTGCCCCTTTTTCTAACTAAAGCAATTTCCTCTTTGCCTTAGTGGTCCCCTTGTACTTGTTTGGGGATCACTCTGCATAGGCCATTCCCTCCTTCTACTGTGTTTTTGAACACTTCCTCTTTGCTGGTTCTGTCTCCAGAGCATACAAAAGGACTTGCGTCTCCACTACCTTCAGCGAGCACTCTTTCCCTTTATCCATATCCTCTAGCTGTTGCCCTCTATCTCTCCACACTGCGTTGCCTGTCTATCACCATAAAACAACAGATTGTGTTATCGTTATATTTTTCAAATCCTCTGCAGCTGTGGTTCTGACCCCACCATTTCATTGAAACAGCTCTGATCAAAGTCGCCAGAATCCTTCTAATTGCATAATTCAATTCATAATTCTTTCCCTGGCATTCCGCGCCACTAGCCACTCTCTATTTGAAACTGTGTCATCAGTCAGCTATTGCTGCATAACAAAGCACTCCAGAAGTTAGTGGCTTAAAACAACAATCACTGAGTGTTTTGATGTTAAGTGTGCAGGTCACATGGAGGTTGGTTGATACAGGCTAGGCTTAGCTGATGGTGGCTTATCCTTCTGCTAAGTCCAGTGAGCTACCCAGGTTAGTCTTTCTCCTAGCAGAGATGCAAGAGCACAGGCCCAGTTGTGCAAGCTGCTTTCCAGATCTGTTTGTGTCACATCTGCTAACGCTCCATTGGGTCAGGTATGTCATGTGACCAAGCCTAGATTCAGAGTGGGAGGGCACTGAAAATTTACATAATACTAGGAGTAGATACAAGGAGGGTGAAAAATTAGTCATTAGTGTAACTTATCTACTCTATTACTCTGCGGATTTTTTTCAGTGTGTGATAATCACTTCTTCTATAATTGCTTTTTCTCTCTCTTTTTGGGAGGCTCTTCTGATGCTCACCTCTTGGGTGTGAGTGTTTCCTCATATTTCACCCTTGGTGCTCCTTTTTCTCCTCACTCCTTGTATACACCCCACCATATTCAGGAGTCCTACTTTTATATCTCTACATGTACCACTTCTCTAGCCAAACGGAAGCATCTGTAGCCTTCCACATGCATTGTACTTTTTCATGCCTCATGCTTTTGAACATTCTGGTACTTCTTTCTGGCGGTTTTACCGCCCTTAGCCTGGTTACCATCTGCCCTCTTCCACAAGTCAGCTCAGTTAAAGCATCATCTTCCTTTCTCTCATCCCTCAAAGTCCAAGCTAGTGTTACAACATAGCAAGCCATCAACAAACTCTTATTGAGATAGTTATTTAAAATAAAAATATGTAATTAATTTTATTCCAAATTTTAAAAAACCAAAGTCTACTGGGCAAAGACAAAACACTAAAATTTGTTTTAGCCTACGGAGGTACGAGGTGACACAGAAACAGATTTTATACTGCTTTTTCCTCCTACTTGTCTTCAAGAAAAATTCACAATGTGACATGTGATAGCTGGAAGTGAATGATTCATTTTATTTTGACCTCAAATATAACCTCTAAATGATAGGGCTTAAACAGGTTTTTTTTTCCCCTAGTGGATGACATACTATTTTCTGAAGCTGACCTTCACTTTCCTTGTTTATATAAATGGTTGAATGCTTTTCTTTTGGCAAAGCATACTGTTTCCAACCATGTCATTGGTATCTCTTATGGACTGTGCAATGCTCCAGGAAATATAAAGGAATAAGTAAGTATAATTCTATCAAAACATTTTCTCCTGTAGCTTCCTCTTCTCAAGTAGAGTTTTATTATAAACTCTCTGATAAATAATTCACTGAGAAATTTACATGTTCATAGTCCCTTGGTAGCATGACACAGTATGAATGCCATAAACTTGACAAGTGGTCAAGGATATAGACTGTGTTGGCCTAGAAATAAACAAGCAACTACAAGTAAGTGTTCCAAGAGCACCACAGCTTTGTTGATGAAAGACAACTTATCAGTAAAGACTCACATAGGAGAGCTCAAAAGGAACAAAATAATTGAAACGGTACCATAGAACATTCTGGGTTCCATAACACTACTCTGCTGCACCACACATCCTTCTTAGCTCTCATTCATTTCTTAAAAGAAAATAAAATTTGAATCTGGCATTCTCTGCTCTAGAAATACATAAGAAGCAGAATAGAGGGGTGCCTGGGTGGCTCAGTGGGTTAAAGCCTCTGCCTTCAGCTCAGGTCATGAACCCAGGGTCCTGGGATCGAGCCCCACATCGGGCTCTCTAACTCAGCAGGGAGCCTGCTTCCTCCTCTCTCTCTGCCTGCCTCTCTGCCTCCTTGTGATTTCTATCTGTCAAATAAATAAATAAATCTTTTAAAAAAAAAAAAAAGAAAGAAACAGAATAGAGCAGGTCCCTGGTTGGGAGGTTTACACACCTGCGTGACAGATACAAGACAAACAGGTGAGCAGTTCCAATAAACCCTAGAAGGAGTGAGATGAAAAAAAAGGAGAAAGAAGAAGAAAAATACTTTTCCATACTCTGTAAGAAAGAAAGAGATGTCAAAGTACTGGTAGAGGGATTCCCACTTCTGTGATAAGAGAAGCAGAGAACAGCGAGGCATGCGAGTGTGCTCTTATGGAAGGTGGCAAGGAGTGAAAGGAGGCCTTGGGCAATGGATTCCATTTCTCGGTGAAGTGGGAAGCAATATGCAGATAGTGACAGGAAAGTTCTGGAGTCACAGGGTTGGAGAGTGAGAGAAAGCATATAAGAGCCGAGGTGGAGAACCAGTGCTGAGCAGACCAGAGAACTGTCAGAGGTTTCCCCTGCTGCTCTGAAAGGTCTGTTGTGGGTGGAGGCCTGACAGGTATCATGGAGGCGCATGTCATTTGCTGAGGGGAATTTTCTACCAATGTGATGTAGGTAGAGAAAAGCCAAATGAGTTGGATACATTTAAGTGTTAAATGTTTAGCTAACAAAGAATCAAAGAAAATAATAGCTTTTCTCACTTTATGATGGCTCCAAAAGAAACAGCCCAAAACCAAATTCCATAATGACTCCAGGAGAGATGTCCCTCGGGCAAACCCCCCAGGGAGGGCCTTCTTCCCATTTGAACAAATGGCTGCCACACGGACCCAATGTCCTCACCATATAGACTGCCACTCTCCAGGCTCTGAATCCCCCATTCCATCAAACATAACCTAGGGGTGAAACAGAGGGGAAGAAAGCCCTTTGGGAACAGTTTTTCCTGTTCTCCATGCCCTTGTCTGTGTCTGGAAAGAGACAGTTGGACCTTGAATATTTTCATTCGTGCTGATCCCTAAGTTTTAGAGCTTGGAATAGTGGAATAGGAAATGTGTTTAATCACGTAGTCTTGGCCCATTGTTCAACATCTGTATCATCCATATCTTGACCTGAGGAAGAGGGTATATAATGATGCTTATTACAATGAGAAATATACACACAATCCATTCGTGTCAACTGAGGTCAATCTGTACATGTTTATATTTGATTATGCATTTGAAAACTAGAGATGGATCATGTGTTGAATAAGCAGACATGATCAGCGTTAGTTCTTAGCAAATGCTTTGTTATGGGGAAACCAGGGCACAAAATGCTCATTTTGTTCATATTCAGTGTTATTTTCTCCCCATACAAAAGTTGCTTTGTTTTAAAATTAACCACTTTAAAGGTCCTCATCTGGCCTATGAATAAATATTTATAATGTGCTTTGACTGTGAAGAGGGTCATTAGCATATAAACTTGGACAATGAATTATTTCCTCTGATAAGGACGCAGATCTGTGAAGAGCAAAAATGACTAAACTTAATGAAGGCATTTTATGCTCATAAATACCTTATCCAGTCCTTCAAAATCATCAAGAAATGTCCTTTATGAGACATGGTTTAGAAGAATCACAGAAATTAAGAGCTGGGTGAGATTTAATAGGTTTCCTTGCACCAGCTCTTTCTCTGAATCAGTACAGAACTGACTCATGAAATACGTTTATTTTTTTTTTTACCAGTTTATAGTTCCCTTCAGGGCAACAAAGCACCATAAGGGACAATAGCGTCATAGTCTATACCCCGGATCAAAAGGTTAGCATTTCTTTCCATTTAAAAGAGACACTAAATAAGATTTTCTTTTTCCCCTCTGTGATGTTAGGAAATATGCTGAGCCCTGAGATTTGTTTCAAGTTTGTAATTTGTGCATGAGCTGGGGCGTGGATTGCCCATAAAGTGAGTGAAATTTTTAGTTCAACGAACGGTTCGAAAATTGCCCCATTCACTAGAAATGGCAAGAGGAGGGTCCAAAACACACAAATAAATGAATCCCCTAAACCTTATCCAAAAACATTCTCATGACTGTCCTGCAACCATGTGAACAAGCAAATTACATTTCACCTTTTGCTGCATGAACAAGTACTGAATCATGATAAAAATTCATGGCACAGACCAGGACAGGAAAGAGGAAAAAACATAGGCTGGATATCTCATACAGAATTTGAGTGTGCAGGAAAGGCATCGGCTTGTATAGGCAAGTCTTTCTATGGAAGAAAGTCTTCCTCTCTATAGGCAGGAATCTATGAGTCTGCAGGGAAGGCATCAGCCTGTATAGGCAAGTCTTTCTTTTTCTTCCCAGGTGCCTGCTTACCTCCCCCTTGCCAGTGTGCTAATAATGGTACAGCAACCTCGGCTTTGTACTCAGCGATCCCTTTTCACTCATATCCTGACCACCCCAATACCAAAAATCCAGAGAAGGACATCAGATAAAAACCACAGAAGCTGATGAAAGCATTGTCCCCCTGCTGGGACACCAATACCAAACTTCTTTGACTCCGGGTAATGCCCCTCTCCCCTGGCTTGTAGGCCCATGGTACTGTGAGATAGTGGTATAATGAAGGCACCAAGTTCTTTTCAAGGTCATCTGACTCTCTGACCCTCGCTCTCTTTCTTCCCATCCATTTCTCCTAAAACGCTCACTGCAGTAATTCTCTGACCCCGCTTGGACCTCGGATGCCATGACCCTGTTGCATTTTCACTGTTTGTTGCTACTTACTCAGCTTGGAGTCCGTGATCTATCAGCACACTCCCTCCTCTGAAAATGCCTTCAAAACCCACGTTCCTCTCTTCCTCAGCTAAAATCACCTGGAGACATCCCAATCCTGATTAATCCTACTCTTCTCACGCTTCCAAGAGCTGAACGTGACCAGAGCCCGAGGCCTCCATAACCGGTTTCGTGTTGAAATTAGGGCAAGTCCCTTCTGCTCTGAGAGAACACAAAGTTCTCTCATCTAACTTCCCATTTTGAATCCAACTTCTAATCTAACTTTCATGTTCCCATCTAACTCCTTCACATCACTCAGATGATCGCTTAAACATTTTTTCAGAGCAGCCATGCCTTATCAACTCAACCCAAATAGCCTCTCCCTCATCACACCTCATTACCCTCACTTTGCTTAAATCATCTTTGTAACGCTTCTTGCTACCTGGTGTCCCATATACATGTATACATATATATCTGCAAATACACATGAATGCCATGGACACAGGGAGTTTTTCCTGTCTTTCAACTTCAACACTATTATTTTGTGTAAAATAGGATTTGTTGTGGGGACACTACCCTGTGCGCATTGTGGGATGTTCGGCAGTGTCCGTGGCCTCTACTCATTATGTCAGTGGTATCCGCACTAGCTATGATGGCCAAAAGCATCTCCAGACGTTATCAAATGTTTGCAGGAGTCCAAAAGGGAATAACTCCCCCCAACTGAGAACCACTGCTCTAACACAATGCCTGGCACAGAGTGGGTGCTAAGCGAACATTTGATGAATGAATAAATGACCAAATTGTAGGTCACAAAGAAGCCCCAAGAATTAATATGGCTTCCTTCTCTAACTTCTGGCAGAACTCTGTTTAAGTCTTAGCAGAAAAAGGCAACTTACCTTGTTTTGGGGGAAAGAGAGGATTTTGCACCAAACGTTCTCAACCCAGACTACACGTTAGAGTCACCGGGGGAAGCTTTTGAAAAACTCCTGCTGCCATGCTCCTCTCCAGAGCAATTAAATCAGAATCTCAGGAGGTGGGGTTTAGCCTAGATCATTTTTAAAATCTCCTCTTGTGATTCTGATTTGCAGCCAAAGTTCACTTCCTGTTCTTTTCAGTCCTGCAAAGACTAATTTTATAGCATAGTGATCATCACCGAGAGGACATTTCTCCTCACGTGTCTACACTGGTGATCAGTGCTTTGGAAAGGAAGTAGATATGAGCACAGTAACTTCTTGCTCCATCTATATCTTCTATTCCCTGTCCTATTGTTGATCCGTGTTCATCCTAAATAAAGCAATTTAAAAAGTAGTGTTCTACTCTTGGTCATTAGTTTTGATAAATAGGAAAATGGTGTTACCTTGCAATTTTCTTTGGTAATAGTGGTTTGTGCTGTGCTGTCATATTGGGACCAGATAGAATAAAGGCCTTAAAATAGTACTGTGTGAAAGTCTTGATTTATAGTAGCTCGCATACTAGAAACAAAAAGATTATAGATGCATGCTCAAAACAGAACATGTAGCCAAGCAGGGTTAACACTACAAATTAGAGAGGCCCACCGATAGTCATGAAACATATGATGGTCTACTGGTAAGAACATTAATAACCGTGATTTTAAGTGTCATGTTCAAGTATGCAGAATTTTTCATTCCCAAAGTGGTACCTCATAACTTGAAAAACAAACTCTGGTTCTCAAAGATGAATCATCCTGAAGTGAACTAAATACTTTCTAATTCTAGAAGAGGTTTCTTATGGGAATGACCTGTTTCACTGTGATTGCAAAACAAGTAGGCATGATACCTGTCCCCATATTGCAGTAAGTTCGGTATGCAAAATATCCTGAAAAAAGAGAAACAGTCTTCCTCTATGAATAACAAATGCAGCTTTTCTGCAGTAACTCGGACATGAAGCACAACTTAGGACAACCTGGTAACAAAGTGCACACAATGAAGTACACAGGCCAGTTTTGTTCAGCCGAGCTCATAGAACGAGAGCAGAGGGGCGCCTGGGTGGCTCAGTGGGTTAAAGTCTCTGCCTTCAGCTCAGGTCATCCCAGGGTCCTGGGATCAAGCCCCGCATTGGGCTCTCTGCTCAGCGGGGAGCCTGCTTCCTCCTCTCTCTCTGCCTGCCTCTCTGCCTACTTGTGATCTCTGTCTGTCAAATAAATAAATAAAATCTTTAAAAAACAAAACAAACAACAACAACAACAAATGAGAGCAGAGAAGGCAGAGACCTGAGATTCAGAAGCCCCGGGGTCTGGCTAATAACCACGTGTCCTTGCCCAAATTACGTGCCTCTCTGAGTTCTACTTTTACTTGTAAAAATAAGAGTTGGACTAGAATAGTAATGAACTTTCCAGCCTCAATTTAGGAGAGTAATGGTTGTGATAAGCTGAGTAATGCATCCCCTCCCCCCAACTCCTACCCCACAGAGGATGTCCACCTCTGAAAATCCCTGGAACCTGTGAATATGTCATCTCACTAACAAAAGTCACTTTACAGAGATGATGAAGTTCAGGACCTTGAGAGGGAGACAGGAGGAGAAGACATGAGGATGGAAGTAGAGGTCAGAGAGGAGAAAAGATACTGAATTGCCAGCTTTGAAGATGGAGGAAGGGGTCATGAGCCAAGGAAGGCAGGCAGTTTCTAGAAGATGTAAAGGCAAGTAAATGGATTCTCCCCTAGAGTCTCCAGAAGGAAGGCAGTCCTGCAGACCCATTTTAGACTTCTGCCCTCTAGCACTGTGAAATAATAAGCTTTAAAAATAATAAGTTTGGGGGCACCTGGGTGGTTCAGTGGGTTAAGCCTCTGCCTTCGGCTCAGGTCATGATTTCAGAGTCCTGGGATCAAGCCCCACATCCGGATCTCTGCTCAGTGGGGAGACTGTTTCCCCACCCCACCCCCTGCCTGCCTCTCTGCCTATTTGTGATCTGTGTCAAATAAATAAATAAAATCTTTTAATAATAATGATAATAATAAGTTTGTGCCACTTAGAGCCACTAAATTTATGGTAATTGGTTATAGCAGCAATAGGAAACTAATTTAGGTTAAGATCTTGGGTGCTGCTATCAGACTCTCTGAGTTTAAATCCTTCTATTATTCACTGGATAGGTGAACTTCCACAAATGGCTTCAACTCTCTGTATCTCAGTGTCATGTTAAAAAATGGGATGATACAGTACCAGCAGGAAACCTGTTGGTTATTTTGAGTTTACATGAGGAAATCCTGAGGATCATCTGGAACTTAGTATACTATCTTTAGATAAATGTAATCATTGTTCTGCTAAATTTCATAATTTAGGATATTTGCACCTCCTTTCCTATAAATCATTTCTTTTTATATAGTCATCGAGGAGCACCGGTGTGGGAGCATTTACTTTTAAGAGTTATGTATAGAAACATTGCATCTGAGTCTTACAATCAACCGTGAAATAGGTATAACATTAAATTTTCATACGAGGCTGTGGGAGGTCAGTTCACGCAAGTAATGTAGCTAGTGAGTGAAGAAATCACAGTAGCTTGTTCACTGTTACATTAACTGCATTTATTGGCTAGATGATGACGAAATAATACGTATACATAAACACAGCAGTGGGCACTCAACCGACACTGCGGAGTCCTAACACTAGGCCACCCCATCAGATCCACAGGGTCACAGTCTCCTGCGCTTCACCAACCAGCCCAGTACCCAGGAAGGTCGCAGGCAAACGGTGGACGCCTCCTGTCGCGCAGAACCCTCCCGCACTACCGACAAGGTGGCGCCGTTACGACACAAAGGCGGGGCCTTCGTGGGGACCGCCTCCCTACATAAATGGAGGCGGAGCCACCTTGGAGGCCCCAGTGCTGCCTTGGAGTTCGACCCGCCCGCCGCTCCGCCCCTCGGGAGAGTCGGCGCCACCATGGAGGACTACCACCGCCACTGCGATGAGGTACCGCCCCTCGGCCGCCCGCGAGCGACCCCCGCCCCCGCCCGCCTCGGCGAGGCGTCTCGGCCGGGTGGTCTCCCGGCGCCGGGGCGGCCCCGGGAGTAGGGGTGCGGCTCCCTCCCGGCCCGGGTCTTCCCCTCCCCTTCTGGCCGGGACCCGCCCCGCCCGGCCTGGCCCCGGTCCCCGGCCCGGCCTAGCCCTAGCCCCCGACCCCGGGACCCTGAGGGTGGGCTGAGAGTTCGGGTGGCAGGGGCGACTGGGAGAACGTGGGCCGGGCGGGGAATCGGGGCCGAGGGGTAGAAGGCCGGACTCGGGGTGCGTGGGGTGGGGATGGGGTGTCGGGCGCCGCCCGTCTGAGACTGGCCTTAGAAGCCTGTCTGCCCGGCCGTTTCCTGCCCCCCTTGGCGTACCCGAAGCAGGTGCGGCAGCCTCGCGAGCGAGGCCCCGGGGGCAGAGCCGCTCGGTGGCACTGTGGCCTGGGTGGGCTGGAAGGAGGTGGTTCATGGATTAGGAGCCCTTACTTACTGACTCAGGCTTCCCGGCACCTCACCAGAACCCCATGATGTCAGTTGTTATCTTCCTGTTACTGATGGGGGACTCTGACTTTCACAGCGACTAAGTAAATTTCCCAAAGTGAAAACTGGCCGGGATGACATGCTCTATTTGAACCCAGGCCTCTGACTACACACCTACAACTCGGGCTTCACTTAACCTTTAGGACGATAAGGCCTTTTGGATCCCAGCTTAACCTTTGACAGGCCTGAAGGGCAGAATAGACAAAGACGTTTTCTGTTCAGCCACAGGTGAATGATGCAGTGAAATGAAAGTAGGCACCTGGAGGAGGTGCCACAGAAAATGGTGTATTAGAGCCCTGGAAAGGGCTTTCCATCCATCTGTCTGTAGGTGGAATTCTGCTGAAGCTACAACCACACTTAAATTCATTACTTCTGTGATGCAGGTAGCAGACATACTTGTGCGTTGCTGGGAAAGTAGTCTTATTTTACAAGTTGAGGCACAAGCAGTTTCTCAGACAGACCTATCCCCCAACAACTGCTAGTCTCCTGACTCCTAAGAGGGTTCTGTATGGCAGTACTTCCTAAATATATTTTAAAAGAAATAAAATTACATGTGTTACCATGGCCACCTGGTACTACCTGATTTTTTGGTGCCCTTCCAAATTGAAGTGAAATGGACATTCATAGAACACTTTTGCAAGTAGATAATAACCTTATTTTAAGGTAAAATGATAATTTTGAGAGGGTCAAAATGTGAGAGCTGTTTCCACAACTCTAATTGTTTAGGGTTTTATTCCTTTGTTGTTGGGGAATTCTCTGGTGTAATTAAATGAGTTGAAAATAATTTAAATCTATACTCAAAATGATACTTTTCCAGGATGATTTTTTTTAACTAATTTTAAGTTACACAGTGAGATTTACCAAAATGGTGATGTCATAAAGCACCTAAAACGTCTCCATGGAAACAAATCACATATTACCTAAAGAGGTTGAGTTTAGACTGCAGTCTTAGTCACATAGCCTGGTTCCCTACTCTAGGACACTTGGATGTCATTAATAGTTGCTTTTAACTCAGAATTCTGTCAAGCCACTTCACAGCAAAGGCTAATTTGCCAGGACTGTTACAGTAGTAAAGTGACATTAATTTAGATCAAGCATTTTTGTAACCTTTAACTCGGAGAAGCCACATTTTTGTCCCATGTAAGTTAAAAAACAAAATTGAAAACAGTCTATTAATCAGTTTCTTCTCATGAACCACCTCATTCTTACTTGCTGTGGTCTTTTCCTATATACTGACATATGTGTATACCTCTTTCTTTATATCTTCTTCCTGCTATTTCCTGAGCTTTACAATACAAAGCTTCTCAATCTAGGACATCCATCAAAATCACCAGTAAAGCACCCTTTAAAAAAATTGTGATTGCCAAAGCTATGCAACAGCCCTTATGAATCAAATCTTGAGGGAGGTTGGTAGGGAAAGCATCCCACAACTTTAGAAGTGTTCTTGGTGGGGGGCACCTAGGTGGCTCAGTGGGTTAAGCCTCTGCCTTCGGCTCAGATCATGATCTCAGGGTCCTGCGATTGAGCCCCACATCGGGCTCTCTGCTTAGCCGGGAGCCTGCTTTCCCCTCTCTCTTTGCCTGCCTCTCTGCCTACTTGTGATCTCTCTCTGTCAAATAAATAAATAAAATCTTTAAAAAAAAAAAGTATTCTCGGTGGGATTAGCAGCCTGGGTAGAACTGACCCCCCCCCTTGGGACGCCTGGGTGGCTCAGTTGGTTAAGCAACTGCCTTTGGCTCAGGTCATGATCCTGGAGTCCCACATCGGGCTCCCTGCTTGGCAGTGAGTCTGCTCTCCCTCTGAACTCTCCACTCTCACACTCTGTCTCTCAAATAAATAAATAAACTTAAAAAAAAAAAAAGAACTGACTTCCCTTACCACTACAGTCTGCTGTCACTAAGACCTGCCCAGGCCAGCCTAGGGTATTCTGCGTGTCGTCACAGCTAGAAATGAAAGGAAGTCTGTGCTGAAAGCAGCTGTATCTTTGTTTCCCCCCTTAGGTTGGCTTCAATGCTGATGAAGCGCACAATATTGTTAAAGAGGTAAGTTACACATCTCGTTGGTCTTGAAGCTTGCTGCGTTGATGGAAACTTTGAAAAGCTCTGTTTTTGACTTCCAGTACAAAGTTAGAAACCTTACTATTCAATCAAGATTTTTAATATTTACTCGGTTTTTATGGGGGTGCTTCATAGAGATGGGCCTTAGAAAGCTGTTTTATTTTATGCTCTCAGGCATCCTGGAGCTTACTCTGAAAGTGATATTGGAGTATTAGTCTAGAAAACTAGTTTGCTGTTTTGTAAAACTGATGTTCTGTCTTTTGAATAAAAGAAGTTTTATTCTGGTAGGCCAAATATTAGTTTAAATGTTAATGCTATAAAAGTGTGTGTGTGTGCACACACACTTTTATACAGGTAAACTATATGTAAAATATATGTCAAAAGATGCTAGAAATATGCTTTTGTAGCCAAATTTAATTGAAAAAATAATCACTTACCATCTTATAGACACGGATATGATGCTAAATCAAAACCTTAAGTATTTGAAACATGAAATCTGGTCCTCATAGTAGACAAACAGACAAGAAGTTCTATTTGGGAATCAATTCTGGCAGAGAAACTTGAATTACTGTAGTGGTATACCATACAGACTACACAGTGGGGTAAGGTATTTATGAACACTTTTAATAGTCCTGAGTCCTTTTTTCACTGTACCAAATCCCAGGGGAAAATTGAACTGGCCTAGAAGGCAACCTTGTATTGTAGGTATGGTAGCTGAGGCTGTGTCCTAGCAGGCCCTACCTGCCTCTAAGTCTGGGCTGTGTTGGCTTGCCTTCTGGGCACTGAGCACTTCCTCAGTCCATGCTAAGACAGTGCCTCACCTGTCTGAATGTTCTAGGGCACAAGCTCACCCAGAACTCACCCAGGGCTGGCCTTATACAGCTAGGATCAAGCCGAGGTCTGAGAAAGCTAGACAGGCCCCTGAAGATCCTGCCATATTTTTCAAGTTCAGACTCATGTGTTCAAACTCCATAGTATTCAAACTCCGTCCTATAGCAGGATGGCTGCGATTAACAACATAGCATTGTATGCTCCAAGCCTGCTGAGAGTAGAAAAATAGGGGCTCCGAGAGGTGAAGTCACTTGCAAAAGACACAAAGTGGTAACTGCATGGAGGGATGGATATGTTACATAACTAACCTTATTATGATCATTTCCTAGTGTATCTGTGTATCAGGTCATCACATTGTACACCTTGAACTTGCACACTGTTATAGGTCAGTTACATCTCAGTAACGCCGGAAGGAATAGAACAGCAGCAGCGATAAGGGTGACGATGGTGATCTGTAAGGTGACATGGGGGCTTACTCTGTCTCAGTCACTGGACTTGAGCGCTTGACATTCATCTCACTCCATCTTCACAATAACCGGATGAGGATCTTTAAGGATTAGGAAAATAGGGGCTCCGAGAGGTGAAGTCACTTGCAAAAGGTCACGGTGAGTAGGTGGCAAAAGTGACCTTACACCTAAGATTGTGACGCTAAACCAGTGGCCTTAACCATCCAGAGGTGGATGTGAGTGAGCACTGGAAAATTATTCAACAGTCTTGTGCTGGAGCACCTGAAAAGTGGTGTTTGTTCATTTACTTTTAGTGGCGGGAGGTGGTAGCTTTATGGCTGAGTAATTACATAATATCAACAAACATGTAATTTTTACACATGAGAATTTGCTTTTTAAATTGGACTCCTGCTTTATTTCTAGAATCCGGAAACTCTTCAAATCCCAGCTGTTTCAAAGCCAACCTTCAACCAATTAATATCACCCTTTCTTAATCTCCACTCCCCTCCATAATCCTTTTATGACATAGCTTATCATCCTGATTAGTCTTTCTTGTGTTACAGATTTCTTTTATTAGCTTCTCTGCTAGTTCTTTACAACAGAGGCCATGTCCTGTTGATCTTTATATGGCCCATAATATCTCATAGAGATGATACACGCAGGAACACTCTGAAAATTCCAAAACAGCTGGAGACAGCACGTAATAAGTATTTACCAGAAGCCTATTTTCTAAGATGCTTTTTGGGGTTATTAATTTTTTTTGTTTTGAATAAATTTTTGCTGTTGTTTGTACAGGTCTTTAACTGTCCTCTGCTCTTTTAGTGTATAGATGGGGTCTTGGGTGGTGAAGATTATAACCAGAACAACATCAACCAGTGGACCGCAAGCATAGTGGAGCAATCCTTGACACATCTGGTTAAGTTGGGAAAAGCTTATAAATATATTGGTAAGTATCAGTGACCTTCCTCCCTAATTTGCTTCCCTTTGTCCTCACAGTCTTCTCTGAACGTAGAGACTGTAAATGAGTAATAGACAAGTTGGATTCTAATAGGATGTGAAGGACTTCCGGCTTACTGCTCCAACGAGAGTATCTGGTAATACCTAAAAGATGGAGAGCTTTCGCTACTTGGAAGCACTTGGAGCTCCTGCCAGCCGCCTGCCTGTCCTTGGCAGCAGCCCGTTTTACATTTGTATCAGCTGCCTTCTTCCATGGAGACCCACTTAGCCCTACGGTCTCCCCATCAGGAGCTCCGTGCCTCCCCACATACATAGGATGGCAAAGCGCCACACGGTAGTTGTTTAGACAGTGTAATCTTTTCTTTATTTTTTTGTGTTTGGATTATGCCCAGGGAATGAGGCACGTGATTTGGCCCAGATTTTTCCTGCAGCATAATCACCAGTGGTCATGGCAGTGGGCAACAGACTGGATCCAGTGGGGTCAGAATTGTGGTGGTAGATAATCAAGAGGACTTATTTTTTTCTGTTTGCCGAAAGCTTTGTTTTCTGTTCTTTTTACAGCTTGTAGAGCTCTGAACTCAAACACTCAGATATCTGAGATATCTTTTCCTTTGTTAGTGTTCTCACGCTGCAACTTTATTTTCAGTGACCTGTGCAGTGGTCCAGAGGAGTGCCTATGGCTTTCACACAGCCAGCTCATGTTTTTGGGATACTACATCTGACGGTAAGAGACCTTAAGCTGATTTATACAGAATCCAACTTCCGGCAGGGTCAAACAGTGCACTTATGATCAAATGCTCATTTGTCTCTAATTAAATTTTGAAAAGGCTATCAATAGGATCGCTTTGTACCTAGCCACAAGTATGTCTTCAGAGAGAGATGAAATGTGAAGATTTAGCAGATTGCAGGAAATAATATATTAAAACTGATGAAAAATGTGTATATATATTCCCTCGCAATTTCAATATTTTGCTGATATTTCATCTGAGTTCTCGTTTTGTGTGTGTTTCAGGAACCTGTACCGTAAGATGGGAGAACCGAACCATGAACTGTATTGTCAATGTTTTCGCTATTGCTATTGTCCTGTAACAGACTAAAAATGTTCGGCCAAAGCCATTAACTTAAGAATTTGTCAGTGTATCCTTTCTAAAAAGAGTAGTAGTTACTTAGTAATGTGTTAGATGACCAGTGTGCAATATGCTTCAAAAGCTACCAATGAAAACTGAATATTATAAGCAAGCAATCTCATAGTGAGTTGGCAGATTATCTCATATTCTATCTGGCATTATTTAAATAGGAAAAATTTATTGTTGGCAAAAAACAAAAGCAAATATGGCATGACATAAAAATATAATCTTATATTTACACCGGCTTTTCACCAGCATGTACCTAGGAAGATGGGAAAATCCGTTCAGATAATAAAATTCTCTTTCATCCATAGAAGTTAACAGGGATAAATATATGACCCCCCCAAAAAAAGCTGCAAAGATAAATGTGCAGAAAATAATAACTAGCTAACCCTTCTTAGTTTTTCATTTCTTCTCCTCACTTAGTTGTACATATCATTGAGTAGGAAATAATTCTGTTCGTTTTTTTTTTTCCCTACCAACTATTACTATAGTAGCAACCATCAGCGACTTACTTACTTTTTTCTGAGAATTGTCGAAACAGTTTTTTAAGTTTAAAATTCTTGGATTTACATTTGAGGGCCAAATAAACCTGGTAACCTGAATTCTCTAGTTCGGCAAAGTTCATGACCATGTGTGCTAAAAAGTACATGACACTGTCAGCCGCCTTACACGGACTCATTTCACGTAGAGCTGACATGTATGGGATCCTTATTATATGCTTATTTCTCTCTCAGCATTGTAATTATCAATGTACTGTGCGAATTCTAAGTTACCTTTGGCACCTGTTCAGTTGGACAGCTAACATATTTGGGGAATAAATAAAGAATTATTTTACAAGAAGAAAATGAATCTGGTTATCCACATAGAAACAAGCAAAATGAAAAGCACCTGTTGCTGATAGAGAATTGTCAGTTTAAGCATTGCTCCTACCAAGTAAAAAAATGCATAAAATATGCAACTATTAGTTAAAGGCCTTACTAACAGTGTAACTATATAGATAGTCAATTTTGTGATTGGTTTAGTTATAACCATCTGTACGTAATTTAAATACTTACTACATGGGGTTCAAATTGAGTGGAGTCCAGTATAAGTTAAAAGTATACAATTATTAGCAGGTTAATGAATATCTCAGGGCTTATGAAATGTAGTTGTATTTATTAAGAAAATAAAAGATGAGAAAATAGATGGTGGTAGATAGTTGGTCTGACAACTGGTCACCAAACGCTAAGTCAATCTGGTTATTTACGCTGGAAAACAAAATTTTACGTATTACCACTAACACTAATATACATAGGGAGTGCAACCACGATTCATTGCATTTTGAGGGGAAAGAAAGGCTTAGTATTAGTACTGACAATATTAAGACAGTGATGGTATTCTTGTAGGAATACTATGTGCATGTTTGCTATATTGCTGAATAATTTTTCAATGTTTAAGAAGAATATTAAGAAAATACAAGGAAAGAGTTTCATGCGGTGATACACGTTTTTTGGCACGTCAAAAATTCTCATAGCCATTCTCAAGCCTTTCTTTTACTTTGCACTGCTGGCTTTTGTGCCCTTGAAGATTATAATAGTGACCAAAATATTTGTTTGGTTAAGGCTTGCTTTTGATTATTGTTATTGAGGCCTGATTTTAAAGGAATAATAATCAAATATACCTCGTGAACTTGCTATCTGCTCTGTTTTTATTTAAAAATACAATAAAGATTATATTCCTGTGCTGTGCTTTAGCTTCTTGCGTGATCATTGAATAGTTAAAAAATGGCATTGTGGGAGCACCTGGGTGGCTCAGTGGGTTAAACCTCTGCCTTGGGCTCAGGTCAGGATCTCAGGGTCCTGGCATCAAGTCCCACATCAGGCTCTCTGCTCAGCAGGGAGCCTGCCTCCCCTTCTCTCTGCCTGCCTACTTGTGATATCTCTCTCTCTCTCCCTCTGCCAAATAAGTAAATAAAATCTTAAAAAAAATGGCATTGTGCTTACTTGAAAAAATTCTAAAGAAGAACAAGGGAAAGGAATGTCAGACCACATAGATACAGCATACAGAATAAATACCACTAAAATAGAAACCCAAACCCAGTATTCAACATTACAACATAATTAATAGCTTCTATTTTGTGCCTTTTACCCTGTGACCTTAAAAGAAAATTTCACTTTTAAAAAAGTCAATGTAAAATACATTCTGTAACTATCCATTAGCTTTTAATGACTATTTTTGGCAAGGAATTCTATCCTGTTTGTCAACTTTCAATTGAGTTGTTGCTGCTGTTTTTTTAATTAAAGACTTTAAGTATGTAAAATTAGTGTATTCAAATGTAAGTACTAACTCGGATTTTTGTAAAGCTGCAATTTTATGTTTGTAAAGTGGTGGTACGTGGCCTTAAGTTGATGGTAACCTCTCATTACATTTTCTCTAGTAAAAAGTACTTTTTTGCTCCCCCCAAGCTGGATTTTATCTAATTACGAGTTACTGAAAGCATTTCACCACATACAGTCATCACATATTTAAAGTAATCTTAAGATACTGCAGATTTGGGGTGCCTGGGTGGCTCAGTGGGTTAAGCCTCTGCCTTAGGCTCAGGTCATGATCTTAGGGTCCTGGGATCGAGCCCCGCATCGGGCTCTCTGCTCAGTGGGAAGGCTGCTTACCCCCTCTCTCTGCCTGCTTGTGATTCTCTGTCAAATAAATAAAATCTTTTAAAAAAAAGATACTGCAGATTTTATTTTCAAAGGTTGAGTAAAAACAAACAAACAAAAACCTTGACTGTTCCTGACAAGTCTCTCAAAAGTGAGAGAAAACTGGCTTTTTATGACAAAGGAAGTAGTCTTTTCTCATAGTGGACACCAAAGCAGTTTGAGAGATGAACTGAAAATTGCACCCCATGTGTTAGAATCTACCCAAGGGGAATTTGTTTTAAAATCCAGAAGGTGGAGCTACATTTGTGGCTAGAAAAATGAGTAAAATTGACTTTTGTATATTTGTGAAATTCCCTGTAAAAGGATCTTCTTAAACACTCACCTCTTGCAAGATTCAGATGGCCATCATCCTTCTATATCAAGAGGCCCAGGAGATTCCAGTCCGCCATGCCAGTTGCAAACTCAATCATTCCCACTGAGGTTCCACTTAATGTCCCTCTATGTCATCCTTGGATATGTAGGATAAACAGACAATCCAGGACTATTTAGAAATGACCTGCACTGCTTCATGAAAAGAGTCTCTTTCCAAAATGGTTTCTAAACCATTCGTCTCAGGGACGAAGCTGGGACTTTGAACAGACGCTTACAGCACCACTGGTATGATGTGTATCTTCCCTGCAGGGCACGAAACATGGGCAACTCCCCCCGCCCCCCCCACACACACACTGGGATCCTTTAAAGGTGTAGACTGTATGCGGAAGTTTCTTTGCAGCTCTGCCTCACCAGGTCAGAGAATTTGATGCCTGGGCTTATCCAGTAATGTATATTCGACTTTTTTCATGCCAAAACATGCCTTTTTATTTTACTGAATGCTTCATCTTTTTATGTACTTTTTTTTTTAAATGAACACCAGCTTTTAATGAGATATTTCAGTCTGGGTTTCTCAGGGCAGAGTTTTACATGAGCCAGTAATGAAAGTTCTGTCAACTCATCTTCATCCCCTCTAATACCTTACAGAGAAAATATGCAGGAAAATTATTAGATTTGGGCATGTACTGACCTTTCATTTCATAGGCCAGGAATTTGAGTTAAGCTGCATGACTGAACATAGCCTTCATAGTTAATGCTCACATAGAATACCATCCAAAAGGATCAGGGTTAGAATAATGATTTCTCAATAATAAAAGTAAAGCAATTTTTTTCATAAAGGGTCATCTAGTAAATATTTGAGCCTCTGCAGGCCTTTGCAACTATTGAGGTATGCCGGCGTGGTATGAAAGCAGCCATACAGTGAGTGAATGGGTATGGCCATGTCCCAGGGAAACTACAAAAACAGGTGGCCTGCTGGCAGAGTTTACCAACCCCTGCATTAGAGGAAGAAGTGTTTCCTGGACACTTAAAAAATTAGATGTTGGGGTGCCTGGGCAGCTCAGTGGGTTAAGGCCTCTGCTTTCAGCTCAGGTCATGACCCCAGGATCCTGGGATTGAGCCCCACATCAGGCTCTCTGCTTCATGGGGAGCCTGCTTCCTCCTCTCTCTGCCTGACTCTCTGCCTACTTGTGATCTTTGTCTGTCTAATAAACAAAATCTTTAAAAAAAACTTTAAAAAAATTAGATGTTAATGGACCCAAGAATTTTTTTTCCTTTTATTGTTCTCAGTTACAAAGGGACACAAAGCATTTTTTATATATTATGTTTTTTATTTTCTTGGTCTCAGAGAGACGTTATCAGTAAGCCTAATCTGTACTCTCCCTACGAAAAGAAAGGCTACAAATCAACTTTTCCAAAACTAAAGTGTTCTTTTTTGGGTATACATATCCCCTAACTTTTCATTGGTCAGCAGATCATTTTATATCTTGTTAGAGTTCATGTTATCACCATATCTTAAAGAACATTATTGTAAAAAGTCAACATATTCGGTTTTATTGGTTTTGGGGTTTTTTGTGAGGATTCTAGAGAATCCTCCATGCATACCAGACACGGTAATCATGTCCCATTCAATGCCTCCTGTTAGCAGAAATCACATACGAGAAAGTGCATAGCCCACAGATGAAATAACGTTGCCTCATAATTTGGGAAAGAGGATGTTCTTTACCCAGGAATAGCTGCGTATAACATGCCCAAATTCTCCTAATGATGGCTTATCCATAGACTGATTCTTAATCCACAACATGGCTGGGGTACATTAAGGCAAACAAAGTAGTTCCCTCTGCAGATCAGAAAATAATGAGAATTAGTCAACAGGAAGAAAAGAGAGCAGAGAGAGAAGCAAAAGTTTTGTCAAAGATTGGTGGCAGAAGAGTCACCACAGCTTGCCCGGTCTACCATCCTTCAGTCCCAGGAAGACAGACCAAACTCCAGTACCAGAGTGGTGTATTAGGCCAGGAGCAGGTCAGTGAGAATGGTCTGGTTTAGAATCACTAGCATAGGGTGATAAAAAGAATAAAGAAACCTGCACACAAATGTTCATAACAGTTTTAATAATAATAGCAAAAAAACTAGAAAACACTTAGAGGTCTTTCACTGGATGAATGTTTTAACCAATTGTGGTTCCTACATAGAATAATACTCAGAAAAAAGGAATACATTATCGGTACAAGAACTTGCATGAATCTCAAGAGAGGTAGGCTAAGTAAAAAAGTCAGCCCATGATACATGATTCCATCTATATAGCATTTTTGAAATATTTTATTTTTTTGAAGATTATTTTAGAGAGAAAGCACCTGAGTGGGGGGAGGGGCAGAGGGAGAGGGAGACAGAATCCTCAAGCAGACTCCCCACTGAGCGCAGAGCCTGATGCAGGGCTCAATCTCATGACCCTGAGATCATGACCACAGCTGAAACCGGGAGTCAAACACTTAACCAATTGAGACACCCAGGCACTGCTTAAAACAGCACTTTAAAAATGAGAACGGATTAGCGGGTGCCAGAGTGTAGAGATAATAGACATGAGGAACCCTTGTGGGGTTGGAACTATTCGGCATCCTGGCTGTGGTCGTGGACATGCAGAACTATAGGTCATAAAATTGTGTAGAAGTGAATACCCACAGATGAGTACAAGGAAAAACAGGGAAATCTGAATGAGGTTAATGGACTCATCAATGGCAATATCCTAATCGTGATATTATAGGGTAGGTTTGCAAAATGTTACCACTGGAGGAAACTGGGAAAAGGACACTGGGCTATCTGTATTATTTCCTACAACTACATATGAATCTAAAGTACATCAATAAAAATTTCATTTAAAAATGAAGATGAGGGCACCTGGGTGGCTAAGTGTGTTAAGCCACTGCCTTCGGCTCAGGTCATGATCTCAGGGTCCTGGGATCGAGTCCCACATCAGGCACTCTGCTCAGCAGGGAGCCTGCTTCCCTTCCTCTCTCTCTGCCTGCCTCTCTGCCTACTTGTGATCTCTGTCAAATAAATAAATAAAAATCTTTAAAAAAAATAAAAAATAAAAAAATAATA
The DNA here is from genome assembly GCF_020171115.1 of Neogale vison. Taxonomy (NCBI): domain Eukaryota; kingdom Metazoa; phylum Chordata; class Mammalia; order Carnivora; family Mustelidae; genus Neogale; species Neogale vison. The sequence goes on from NC_058105.1 coordinate 98,532,554, forward strand.
AAAATGAAGATGAAACAAAATTTCATACAAAAAAATAAATACAGATCAACTTTTGGTTGGTTTTTTTTTTTTGGACTCTAAAATTTGCTACCAACTGCATGCTCCCTTATTGCTTACTCCTGGGGAAGACCACTCACACTACTTCCCAGGATATACCACTAGGTTAAGACATACTAAAAGAAATAGTTGCTCTTTAATAACCTAGTCTCTTAATCAGGAAAATTCTGTGTTGATTACCTTAAATTTGGACTCCTGAATGATTTGTTGTAGCAAGGATACAATTACACTTAGACCAGACAAGTGTTAGCTTTCCATAGAGTCTACCACAAGTGTGGAAGATAGCTGAATTATTTCTAAAAAATTGGGGTACTTTTTTGCAAACTGTATTTATTTTACATACTGTATTTATCGGATGATGGAAATTTGGATTGTTTCTTAGTTTTTGATATTATGAAAATGCTGTCCTGATCATTTGTGAACAAGTTTCTATGTGGGCATACGTTTTCATTTTCTCTTGGGTACATGCTTAAGAGGGTAATTGCTGGGTCATATGTTGTGGGCTTGGATGGGATGCCAGTAAGAAATCAGCAATGCCCATTACCCTTCCACAAAGAAATGCTCTCCCACATTATTTTAAAATATATAGTTATCTTGATATAGTTTCCATTTTCCCTCTAGGGATAGATAATGCATATAAGAAATGTTTTAGTTTCTCCTTAATTCTTTTTTTTTTTTTTAAAGATTTTATTTATTTATTTGAGAGAGAGAGACAGTGAGAGAGAGCATGAGCGAGGAGAAGGTCAGAGAGCGAAGCAGACTCCCCATGGAGCTGGGAGCCTGATGTGGGACTCGATCCCGGGACTCCAGGATCACGCCCTGAGCCGAAGGCAGTCGTCCAACCAACTGAGCCACCCAGGTGTCCCTAGTTTCTCCTTAATTCTTATATTAGTTTCCTATTGCTGCGTACACTTGGTGGCCCCAAACCAAATGAATGAAGTTTCTTACAGTTCTGGAGGTCATAAGTCCACATGGTCTTACTGGGATAAATCAAGGTTAAAGCAGGGCTGCATTCCTTCTGGAGGCTCTAGGAAAGCATCTGGGTTTTTTGTGGGGGCTTTTTTTGTTTTTTGTTTTTGTTTTTTTGCCTTTTCTAGTTTCTAGAGGCTACACACATTTCTTGGTTAGTGGTTCCATCATCAAAGCCAGAAGTGTAACGTTTTCAAACTTCTCTCCTCTCTGACCCCTGCTTCTGTCCTTGTTTCTGACCCTGAGCCTCCAGCCTCCACCTTTCCTTCCCTAAGTCCCCTGTGATTATACCAGGCCCACACAGGATAATCTCACCCTCCCAAATTCTTTAACTTAATCACACCTGCAAAGTTCCTTTTGTCATCTAACATTTTTTTACAAGTTCTAAAGATGAGAATGTGGATATGTTGGGGTAGTCATTATTTGGTTTAGTACAACTAGACATTCACATGCTGAATGTCAACGGACTTGATCTAAGTATCATAAAATAGGGGGCTCGAGCCCATGACCCTGAGATCATGACCTGAGTGGAAACTAAGAGTCGGGCACTCAATTGACTGTACCACCCAGGCGCTCAGATTCTGAAGTTTTTAAACACTGTGTAGACTGACATTGTCCAGGCCGAAGAAAGCAGGTCTGTGGGTCAATATGGCCCATGGGTCATTAGTCTGTCTCTGTTTAATGGCCTACCAGGCCCTACCTTCCCCACCCCCGCTTTCCCAGTCTCTTCCCCTGTTTGGCTAATGGCCAGACACTGCAATCATTCCACGATGGTCAACAGGCAAGGGGAGAAAATTAAGTCAGCCTTAATTTTGTTGTCTGGACTTAAGGCCAAGTCAGTATGTCTGGGAGTGGCTGCTATCACGGCAACCTCGATGACAACTACACAGAACTACTGTTCTATGAATCGATAGTATGCTCTCTTCCGAGGGCAATTTGGCAGCATCTAGCCAATGTTTAAGTGTTATTTTACATCCCATGATCTCAGTTCTTAGAATCTATACAACAAAATGACAGCATTAATGGATGAAGAAAAAAACAAGAATTTTCCTTGCCATAGTTCATAAAAGCAAATTTACAAAAAGAAAACAACTACCACTAGGACAAGAGATAAATTATGGAGAAGAAAAGAGGAGGTATCACACTGGGCTTTATAGATTATAGTTTAGAAACAGATAAACAGTTATATATTAATTTTTAAAACTTAATTTAAGTCACACATGAATGCATTTTTATGGGTCGCACTTCTAATATAACAAAAGCTTAACAAGGCCCTTGCTCTCCATCTTGTCCCCTTTTGGTTCCCCACCTTGTCATCCACTCCCAAGGGTAATAAGAGGTAATAATTGCTGTCATTTTGATGCATGTAATTTTTCCCACATTTATATACATATATACACGTACCACCAGAAAATTGTATAAAATAGAGATGATTCTGCAGACTGTTCCTTTCAGGCAACAGTATACCTTGGGGATTTGTTTTCAAGTGAACACACACCAAGCCACCTTGTTAAGTTTAGCTGCCATATTACATCATAGGGTACGGATCGGCCATAGTTTATTCCTTTTCCTCCTTGTGGGAAACTGGGTAATTTCCAATGTTCCACTCTTACCAACAATACTGACACGAGTATCTTTGCCCAATCTGCCTCGTGTCTGTGTGCAAATGTTTCTCTAAAAATACTTGAGAAATAGAATTATTGGGTTTTAACATGCATACCTTTCAAATATTAATATATTGCATTTCTTCTGTAATCGAAAAATCATCATTTGTCTTAAGAAGAAAGAAAACAATTCAGACTCTTGAAAATAGCGAGCAAATATATTTGCACACGGGAGGGAACATTTCCTCCCACGGACATACATACAATGTACACATAGAAGGCTAAAGCAATCCTGCGCCAGCCCTTTAAACAAACAAACTCAAGAGCAAAGAAGAAAAAAACGTGTTACTAGGTGGAAGTAAGAGCACATGGTGAAGCAGCACATGGCTCCGGCAAGGGGAAGCTGGACAAGTTCGGAATGCCCAGACTCACGGACTAGAAGGGAATGGGAAGAGAAGGGCTCGTCATAAAACCGTAGAGTCCTGGAGTTGGAGGGAACTTTGAGTTTGCCTGTATTAACCTCTGACCACAATAGAAGTTCTTTTTACAAACACATTTGGCAGATGGTTTATGAGGGAGGTCAGGGAGGGCCTGGCTTGGGGGGATGTTCTACATCCCAATCCATTACCTGGCAGGGTAATGTCTTTCGTTGAACTGGTCCCCTTTGATGCAGAAACATCAAAGCATCATCGGATTTCATGGAGAAGAAACCCTGGGACGTCTTTACCCCCGAGCAAATACACCTGTGCACACACATTTAGGGTTGGTATGGGCTTTGGCAGATAGAACATTGAAATGCTTGTTTTGTCTTCTCTTCTTCAAGGAAATTTAACTCCCTTGCAGGTTAGCGGTGCTGCCACCAGGGGACAGAAGGAAGCCACTGATCCTGTCCTGATTGTGAACTTGAAAGTTTGTGCTCTCCCCAAGATTCAGACAATGGCTTGACTGGCTTCGATCTCTCACCCAAGATGTGCAGCCCTAGAGCTCCAGCTGCTCCTAGAAAATGTATCCGTTTGTTAAACCGATTAAAATCTGTCAAGTTTTAAGCCTGTCACGCTGGAACCCTCATTTTCCAGGCCTCTGAGTGTATAAACTGGAGAAACTGAGAGTTTGATTTGCAGCAACTCTTCTTCAGAGAAGTCCCTGAAATGCCAAATCCTGCCATCGCATTGGAGGCCTCTCGACTGTGTCTCATTTGTTTTCCTCAGTGGCCCTTCCAGGCCTCCTCTTGCCAGCCTCCCAACGCCTCTTGTCCTTCCCTGGTCTCTTCCCATGTGGGACACGGAACACGGGGCTGGGGGCGGGGAGGGGAGGTCAGTAAATCATGCAGTTAAAGTTTACTTAGCAGGGCGCCTGGGTGGCTCAGTGGGGTGAGGCCTTTGCTTTTGGCTCAGGTCATGATCCCAGGGCCCTGAGATCGAGCCCCATATCGCGCTCTCTGCTCAACGGAGAGCCTGCTTCCTCCTCTCTCTCTGCCTGCCTCTCTGCCTACTTGTGATCTCTGAGTGTTGAATAAATAGAGGAAATATTTTTTTAAAAAAGTTTACTTAGTGTGCACTAGGGGCCAGACACTGTTCCAGGCTCTGGAGGAACAGAGGAACAAAACTCTTCCCTCACGGAGCTTACATTCCGGAGGAGAGGCAAACAAGAAACACGCGTGTTCAGACAGTAATCAACGCTACACAGAAGTAATAATAAATAAGAAGTAATGCAGGTCTTACCAGACAGAGGACTGCTTCCACACTCAGATGCTGCTGCTCGCCCGCCGCCCGAAGGTCAGTAGTTGGGAGAAGAGAAGTGGTCGGAAGGGAAAGGCAGCTTTATTCTGGAAGGGGGCAGCCTAGAAAGATGGCGGACTGACGTCCCAAAGAGCTTGTCAGGGAGTAGCAGGATGTTTTTAAAGGGGAAGGCGTGGGAAATGGTGATGGGACTACACGCAGGACAGGCCGCTGCTCGGCAGTTAATCATTTGTCTTTGCAAGGCTTCCAGATTCTTCCACTCTGCCAGTAATCAGGGCTCCCATGTGTCTGTTATTGAGGATACCACGGCCAGCAATGGCTGTTTTTGAGGGCAGTCAGGCCTTACCTTCCAGAAAGTCTGGTCCTTTGGTCCTCAAGGCTGGCAGTCAGCAGGACCTCAAGGGAAGTAAGTGAGTTCTGCTACAACCTATGGGGTTTAGGCCAGCAGGCAGGGACTGCATAAGCTTACCGGCTGGAGTGCTATTACACAGGGGAGGGGGATGGGGAGGGATTCAAGGAAGGGGCAGTGGCAGGGCTGCTACTTTCAATGGGGTGGTCAGAGCAGACCTCTCTACTGAAGGGAATATTCGAGGTGAGATCTGGAGGTGAGGGGGTGAGTCACACAGGCTTGTGAAACAAGATGCATTCCAGGCAGAGGGAAGCACGAGTGTAAAGTTCTTGAAGTGAAACCAGCCTTGGTATGTTTGTGGGACAGCAAAGTGGCCAGTGTGGTTGGAGCTGAATGAGAGAGGGAGCGAGCAATGGGGAATAAGACCAAACATGTAAGAGAGGACTTGATCACATAGGACCATTTCTGCGTGAGGCGATAGAACCCTGAGGTGATGGAGTCTCTGTGGCTGCTGCGCTGAGAGGAGACTATAGGTGGACAAAGACAGAAGCAAGGAGCCCAGTGAGGAGGCCATTGCCGTGGGTCTGGTGAAAGATGGCGGCTCAGATGAAGACAGTGGTAGGGGAGGGGCTGAGAAGTGGTCAAATTCTGGAAACATTTTGAAGGTAGTGGTGACAGGATTTGATAATGTATTGCCTGTGGCATTGTGAAGAAAGAGGACTTGGGGTAGGTTATGGTTTGGCCAAAACGAATGGAGTTTTCTGTTTACTGCAATGGGAAAGACTGTGAGATAGGCATCAAAATAAGAAAAACACTACACCCCTCACCATAGCACATATGTCCCCCAGTGTCCATAACCCCACCACCCTCTCCCTACGCAAGACCATCTTTTGAGGTAGACGCCTATCCTGCATCCCAGTGAATTTCAGTATCTCTGTACATTTTCCTTGATCACCATTGTTCTATGAAGATAAAATGTAGTACTTAACTTTTGTGGAAAACACACTGTCCAGATTCAAATCCTTATTCCTTTGTTTCCTAGATGTGTAACACTGGGAAAATTGCTTATTACCTCACTGCCTCAGTTTCCTCCTCTGAAAAGCAGGAATGAGAACATGAAGATTAAATGAGATGAAGCATATAGAGTCCTCTGCACAGAGTAGAAGCAGGGAGATAGAACAGGCCCCAGCCTGGGTCTGTAAAGAAGAAACATGTTGAACAGGGCCTCTTACACTCAACCAACATACCATGCTTGTGTAGCATAGCAAGAAGTAAACTTCCATTGCTTGAAGACACTGAGATTGGGAATTGTTTGTTACTGCAGCATAACCTAATCCTGACTGACTGACATAGAAATTGAGTTTGGAAGTAGGGCATACTGTACCAAAACCTAAAATTAGTGACTTTCACATAGTCATCTCTTGGTGGGTAGCAAAGAAACAGGTATCAAAGTTTGAAAAGGTGAAGATCTCTGTTATGCGGAAACAAAACATGGGTTTAAAATGTTGCCTATAGTCACTTGGGAAGAAATTCCTTTATCTATGAATCCTGTGCAGGTGGGAAAGATGGAACATCTAATGCTAGGAATGTGTTGTTGGCTCTTAGCTGAGACTACAGGCGCATGGCAGGACAGCACTTTCTAGGGCCCTTAACATTAAGTATAGGGAAGGCACAGAAGAAGACACAGTCGCTTTGAAGTCATGTTAAAAACTGAGGGCTCTAGGGGCGCCTGGGTGGCTTGTTGGTTAAGCGTCTGCCTTCAGCTCAGGTCATGATCCCAGAGTCCTGGGATTGAGTCCTGCTCAGTAGGGAGCCTGTTTCTCCTTCTCCTTCTGCCCCTCCACCTACTTGTACTCTCTCTCTCTCTCAAATAAATAAATAAAATCTTTGAAACAAAAAACAAAAAACAAAAAACAAAAAGGCCTTGGGGTCTATCCTGGAGCAGTAGGAAACATTGAAGAGTTTTTATTTTATTTATTTATTTTTAAAGATTTTATTTATTTATTTGACAGAGAGAGCACAGAGAGAGAAGGAACACAAGCAGAGGGAGTGGGAGAGGAAGAAGCAGGCTTCTCGCTGAGCAGGGAGCCCGACATGGGACTCGATTCCAGGACCCTGGGACCACAATCTGAATCAAAGGCAGATGCTTAACAACTGAGACACCCAGGCACCCCAAGGGGGTTTTAAAAGAGAGTTTATGGAAAACAGGCTGGCCAGAATTGTATCCCCTTCCAAACATTTTGTCAACAATAAATATGCACAAATCTGATTATGTGAAAAAGCATTTAAATACTCCAAAACTAACACAACATAATCTAACATAATATATCATAACAAAATATAATATAGAGTAAAAGTGAGAATTCCCTTTGACCTAACCCCAGATCCCTCTCACCTCTTCGCACTATTGTATCGTTATTTTGGTGTGCATCTTTCCAGACCTTTGCTATGCACCTAAACTCACACACACACACACACACACACACACACACAGGCTTCCTTTTTTTTTTACATTAATGGGATTATACCCATAGATCTAAGTAGATGGCTGTATGATAGGTATTCCAGTGTGTGGATACACTATAATTTATTACTGATGTACAAGTATGATGTTTCCAATACTGCATAATTATCCTTCTATACATCTAGTGTAGTTGTAAAGTCTGACTCCAAACCAAAGTGTATGACTCCCTATACTTTAGAACATGTAGGACTCCTTCTAACAAAACTTAATTTCTCTGTTAAGTCCCTTCTATTATATAGAAGTAAAACTAACCAGTCTTTTAAGGGTTATGGCTTTACTGCCCCCTGTGGAATTTGGGTCACAGTTCCAGGACCTTACACAAGCCAAGAGGGCTGGAGCATTTGGACATTTCCCACCCCTCCATCTGTCCATTTTCCCCATAAGATCTGGTAACTCTCAGCTGGTCCTGTCCTGCATCTGGCCACATGAATTTCTTTCTAAGAGATTTTCTATGGGCATATCCACATGTCTCGATGGCATATCCCTTTTCTCCCTCAGGTCTTGCCAATACCCCACCCCTTCTGTTGTATCTTCCATTGTACCTTTAATTTTACATTGTCAAGGTTGGCAACTTTACTTTCCAGTTTTTAAGCACAGCCAATTCTTCTGTGCTTTGTCCATTCATTAATTCTAATATTTAAAATAATTAGACAATATCTACATCATTATGACATATAATATATTTCATGATGATAATAATACCTATATTTCTTTTTAACTTTGAGCCAAGTTGCATGCTAGGATTATTTTTCCTTCCCTATGGATCTAAGCTCATGACCATACCACAAAAAAGGTGATATTCCTAGTCTGATGTTTGAATGGATTCCTTTTTTCCAAACTCCTATCAAATGCTTTCAACATATGCTCAAGAAGCCCAACTCTCTATCCCTGCTTATTCCACCACGTTTCTTTATTTCCTGGAGATCACGTTGGAGTGTTCTTTCCTCCTGCCTCTATCTGAATTAGCAGCTCAGCCTGAAAAACTGCACGGCCATAATCCCAAGGCATTCTTTCCCTGCTCCCCTGGGTTAGAGACATTTCACTTTAGATCTTATTTCCTCATTTGGTTTAGATTACTTCCTTATTTTTCAAAAATACAGCCCCAAGTGACTTCTCATGGAAGAGTTATGGGAGGTTAATTTTAGTGCACCTAAAAATCTGAAAACGTCTGAGATTTCCAGCTGCTCCACCTCCTCGCCACCGCCAAGCCTCCTCAAATAAAGCGATAGTTTGTATGAGGTGGTATTGCCTGGTGATCTTAATTTGCATTTTCCTGATGGCTAATGATATGGAGAATTTTTCGTGTTTACTGGTTATTTGAATATGTCTTTTTGCGAAATGGCTGTCCAAGCGGTTTGTCCATTTTTACTTTTTTTGTCTCTTGGTTATGGATCTGTACAAGTTCTTTATATATTCAGACTCTGAGTCCATTATGGCCATATTTATTATTAAACATCTTCTCCCAGTCTGTGACTTGTCTTTTCACTTTCTTATTAATATTTTTGATGAATAGTAGTTCCTAATTTTATGAAGTCTGATTTTAATTTTTTTTTCTTTATGGTGAGTGATCATTGTATACTCCTTATTTAATCTTTGCCTAGCCCCAAGATCATAAACGTAGTCTCCTCTGTTCTACTCTAGAAGTTTTGTTTGTTACCTTTACAATTTAGGTTACTTAGGACTATGATTTCTCTAATTTTGGGCTGTGGTATGAAGTAGGGGTCAAGATTTAACATTATTCCATACAGATATATAATTTCTCCAGCACTGTTTATAAAAAAAAAAGACCTTATTTCCCTTGACTTAATTGCAATGGCACATTAATATATGCTTATAATATGTGATATTAACTTGAATATAAATATAAATATATATATATATATTTGCTGACTTTTCTATTTTTGCCCCAATACCACACTATCTTAATTATTATACCTTCATAGTGCTAGTAGGCGTACGAATTGGGACAGCCACTTTGGAAATTCTAGTGTCTAGTAAAGCTAAAAATATACTTACCTTATGATCTAGGAATTTGACTCCTGCATATTTGCCCAAGAGAAATAAATGCATCGGTTTACCAAAAGACATATAAGAATGTTTGTACAGCTTTATTCATGAGAGCCAAAAATTGAGAATAAACCAAATGTTATTAATGGAGAATGGATAAATGAATTTTAGTGGACTCATACAATTGAAGATTACGCCACAATAAAGAACAAATCCCTGCTTCCCATAACATGGACGAATCTCATGAATATTTTTGAGCAAAAGACAGAGAACTGCATATACTACAAGATTCTATTTCTTTTTTTTTAAGATTTTATTTATTTATTTGACAGACAGAGGTCACAGAGAAGCAGGCAGAGAGAAGAGGAAGCAGGTTCCCTGCTGAGCAGAGAGCCTGATGCGGGGCTCGATCCTAGGACCATGGGATCATGATCTGAGCGGAAGGCAGAGGCTTTAACCCACTGAGGCACCTCCATGATTCCATTTCTATGAAGTTCAAGAGCTTGCAAAACCAAACACACTGAGATCAGAAATCAGAATCGTGGTTACCTCTAGGGGGCAGGGTATTGACTGTCAAGGGGCAAGATGAAAATTGGGTTCCAGAAATGCTCTGGCTCTGGGTCTGGGCAGTGTTACACAGGTACCTATATGCATGTACGAATTGACTGAGTTGTACATTTTAAGGTAAGTGTTCATTATACACTTTGCTTTATCAATGTCATATGTCAATACATTTAAAAAAGGAGATGGAAGTCCAAAAATGTTTTTGTTCTGCCTCACAGTTGAATGTTTAGCTGGGTTAAAGGACACAAACTGTGTGCTTCCTCTCGCATTTCCTCAAATGCCTCCTTAATGGCCCTCTTGGACGGGGCCCCATCTGTGTGGCATTGCTCCTTTTCTGTCAGACCTCCGTGAAATCTCCCAACACAGCACAGGAGGTCTTGTTTCTGACACGCCACTAAGGCTAGACGAGGCTACCCAAAAGTGTGTGTGTGTGTGTGTGTGTGTGTGTGTGTGTTGGGGGAGTGCAGCAATGAAAAGGAGAAACCATTATTCCTCTCCACACGACTTCACTTCCGGTCACCAAATGTGTGGACACTTTCCCACACTGACCAAATTTCCAACAGCAACTGGGTGTCCTACGACTCACTTCAGTTCCGACACCGTCTACCTGGAGTTAACTCGGATCCCCCAAGTTCAGAGCCCAGTCCCAGGACACTGCTCCCATTCTGGACGCCGCCAGTCACAAGTCCCAGGTTGTCATCTGCACTTTGACTGACCGGCTATGAGTCAGAGTTCCCACGACCTGCTCTTCAGGTTCGGTCAGTTGTTAGAGCGGCTCACAGAGCTCAGGAAAACCATTTATTTATGAGGTCACCAGTTCATTATAAAAGGTTATGGCTCAGGAACAGCCAGGTGGAGGAAGCGCGTAAGGCCAGGGCTGAGGAGTTTTCCTGTCCTCTCGGGCTGTGTCAGCCTCCGAGCACCTCGAGGAGTCCAGCAACCTGGAAACTCTCCGAAATCCGTGGTTCAGAGATATTTATGGAGGCTTCGTCATATAGGCTGGATCAATTATTAGTCTCCAGCCCCTCTTCCCTCCCTGGAGAATGGGGAGTCGGCCGGAAAGTTCCAAGCTTCTAATCATGGCATGGTGTTTCAGGTGACCAGTCCCCATCCTGAAGCCATCCAGGAGCCCATCCAGGTCTGCTTCTTTAGACCCAAATGTGTTCCTATCATTGAGGAAATTCCAAGAGATTTAGGAGTTCTCTGTCAGGAACTGGGTCAAGACCAAATGTTAGAACAAAAGATGCTTCTAGTACCTTTATTGCTTGGGAAATTGCAAAGATTTTAGGAGCTCTGGCCAGAAGCCTGGAATAAAAACCAAAGTAAGTATATTTCTTATTATATCCCAATATCACAAAGGGTTATAGTCCCTTGAAGTGAAGTTGGCCAATGGAAAACAGACAAGAATACACTAGGAAGATTTTTTTTTTAAAAAAGGGAATGCATTTAAATATCACTCTAGGAGTATTCCCTTTTCAGTGTTATAGTCATGACATTAAATCTGTAGAGAAGGAAAAATAATCCTAGTACACAACTCAGCTAGAAACTAAAAATAATATGTTATTAATATGTATATATGTACATATATGTCATGTTTACTGGTTACTCAATGGACCCTATCAATATGATGCTTTGTGTTATTTAGCTCAGATAAATTATCTTTTACTTTCTTTGATACTTTTTTTGTACCTTCTATTTCTGTACTGTCTTTCTGGAACTTCTCTTGGTTGAATAATGGACTCTACTCTTTTCAGCTCCATGTCACTATTCTCCTCCTTTAGATCTGGCATTCCCATGTCCTTAAACTCTCTGGCATTCTTTAGGATAAGTATGGCATCCGTCTACACTTTGGCCTCCTCTTCAGATACTTCCGGTTTTGGTTTCCTTCCTCCTAATTCATGAATTATCATTTCTCTACCAAGTAGGAATTGGTATTCTAGGAATACATTGAAACCTTTTATCCCTTGAGGTCCTCATCTAGTCTCTTTGCATGGGTAGTTATACTATTATCTTTTTTAATGCACTCTAAGAGCCTTCAGGGAGAGAGAAGGAAAATTGCTTAGGGTCAGTTTGCCGCCTTGAACTAAGGTGTCTAAATGTTTATTACATAGTTGAGTCTGTCTTTGCCATGTGACTTGTGTATTTCATGACTGCTTAACAGGACCATCTTTTTCTAAAAGTTAGGCACGTTTTTGATTCATTTGGCTTATGTAAACTTTTAGAGACAAGTTAATAGTTATCTGCCATCCCAAAGCAACCAACACCACCTGTCCCCAACCTTTATCCACAGGTCAACACATCTTTATTTCTGAAAATAACTAATTGTGGTTTTTTAAATATCATAAAGAAAGCGGAAAGTGAAAAAGTTGTTTGTATGTTCTATATTTTTCACTTCCAGGAGAAGCTTTAAGGAATTATTTTTAGAAAAATAAAACTCTATTTTTCTTCTTTTGATGCCTTAAACATCACATAATTTTGATTTTCCCTCCCTGATCTTAAAGCAACCTAATTCCTTATTTTTATCTTTAAATTATCTATAAACAAATTTTACTTGTTTTTTAAAGGATTTTCTTTATTTATTCATGACAGACAGAGATAGAGGGAGGGAGAGGCAGAAGCAGGCTCCCTGCTGAGCAGAGAGCCTGATGTGGGACTTGATCCCAGAACCCTGGGATCATGACCTGAGCTGCTTAACCGACTGATCCACGCAGCTGCCTAACAAATTTTACTCATTTAGGCAGAATCTACAGCAAAGTTCTCTTTTCCTCTCCCCCAGAAATCTGGACATTACTGTACTGGAAATGGACATACTAATGATTCAAAACTTATTAAAAAATTAGACATCCTAATGATACAAAACTTAAGCCATCTGGGAACACTTGACAAAAGTCGTTCTCAATGTTTGAACTTTGCGGATGACTAAAAATTTACCTTTTAAACATGGGCGTGAACAAAAATCTTAACCATTATGTATGAATATTTTAGTTGATTTAACATGTTTTGTCAATGGACTGCTTAAAACATGATGGCCATTGCATGTATTATTTTACCAAATTGTAAGTTCTAATTAATATTTTCAGTCCTTTAGGTCCTGGACAGTACACCGACCAGAGGAAAAGCTCAGTATACATAGCATTTGTTGAATAAATGTAGGTAGAAGGAAGGAAGGAAGGAAGGAAGGAAGGAAGAAATGCAGTACGATGATGGCTTGACTCACTGAGCCACCCAGGCGCCCCCACTATTTACCTTTTTAAGAGCAAGGAAAAATAATCACTCCATTTTATTTTAATATTCCCCATTTTGTTTCACCCCTATAGTCAATGCTGATACCATCTATTTATGTTTTGTTTTTTCCCTATTCCCATCTCCTCACCCTTTGGTATACAATACCTTTTTTTTTGACAGACAGAGATGACTGTAAGGACCTATTTTATATTTTTATTTTAGCCAGAGGCTTCCATTTAGGTTAAACAATAACTTTGTTGTTTAACCCTTAAACTGTCCCTGCTCCCCTTCCCCCAGGGGACTTAAAAACAAGTCCCGGAAACCAGCTCTAGGTGTGGAGGCCAAGAAAGACAAGGCTGTACCTACCTCGAGTCTCGCCCTGACATAAGTACAGCCATCTTGGCAAAGCAAAAGCCGGCACCTTGCACTGTTAGAGGGGGTTAGCATCAGAACGGCCATCCTGAAGGCCGGGAAGCCAGGTCCCTGAGCGTCCCTAACCAGCCCACCCTGCGCACGTAACTTGAGATAAGAGAAAGTAGCTAAAACCTAAGAAACAACTTAATCACATACCACCAGGGCGGTTAGGCGATGGCGCCACAGGGACCAGATGTTGAAGAAAAACAAATAGTTAACTTGCAGGGATCAGGATCCTGCAAGTCAGGAATCTCCCTTGGCTTGCAAATGTCCCAGTGATTTACAACAAAAAGGCCATCTTTTCAATGGCCCAATTTCCAGAGACAAATGGCTTAGTACCTCGAGGCCTAAGGTCGCCCTCCCCACCATAAAACTGAGGGAGGATGAGGCAGAAGGAAATTTAAATAAAGCTAAATTTCTTCTATAGCTAAATCTCACTTAACCGCCAGGATGGCTCCAGGGTGACGCCGGGGTGGCAAAAGGTTAAACAAAGTTAAACTGTCAAAGTGGGGCGCAAGATATGTATGTAGCTATGGGAAAGTGCCTTGAAAATGCTATATAAACACTTGGCTTTGAGTGTTGGGGTCCTTGTTGAAACGCGCTGCGCCGGGCAGATACTTGGACCCAAGCTAGCTGGAAATAAACCTCGCTGTGTGACTTGCATTATCGAGAGTGTTCTCTGTCTAATTGAGGGGTGGTCGACTCCGTACCCTAACAATCACAAGTAGGCAGAGAGGCAGGCAGAGAGAGAGCCCGATGCGGGGCTCGATACCAGGACCCCAGGATCATGACCTGAGCCAAAGGCAGAGGCTTTAACCCACAGAGCCACCCAGGCACCCCATGGTATACAATACCTTAAAGAAGATGTCTCAAAATGGAAAGTAAAGTTGGCTGAATATTTGCTACAAAAAAAGTGTGAAAACTCATATTCTGAAAGGGTGTTGTACAGCTTACGTCCACTGTGAGTTGGACGCAGTCAAACTTGCTGTTGCCTTTGGGATCTCGATAAAGGTGGCTGCACCTTTGCCCTAGCGGAATGGAACACTAGGTAACAGACACGAAGTTGACAACATGGATATCTGAGCATAATATTTTAGCTGCGGGTGATGCAGAGCCTCCAGCTGGGAAGGGGAAGGATCAGTTAGCTCTGCTGACCTTCAGGAGCTGGGTCAGGAATAACCACCACAGGAAGGGTGTGCCCTGGGTGCCAAGTGTGTTAATTAACCTCAGGCCATGTTTAGATAGCATGGTGGGTTGGTGTTTTTTTGTTTTGTTTTGTTTTGTTTTTCTTATCAGCCAATGCAAGGAGCTCTGAAATTTGCTCTAAAATCCCGCAGGAAGGATAAAGGTGACTCATTCTTTGTGCCCTGAATTTCCCCCCATGTGATCTGAAAGAGTGAGGTTTAGCTTTTTCCATGTGAGTGGGAGGGTTAGAGATTTTATTGTAACTTAATTGGGAAATGTATGACTGAGAAGAGGAAGCAATATTTAGCAATCGAGTGATCTAACATAATGGTAAATTTAGTGATTCCTTAATCTGTTAACGTAATTCTAAAATTTATGAAGAAATTTTGAGCCTGATTTGTCTTATAAATCAGGTTTACTGTATTTGCAGTAGTCTTCTCAAAAGGATACATTTCTGAATAGAATCCTTTGGGGTGCCTCCAAAAGTCAGGCGAAGTCTCTAGATCATTAGTTCTCAGAGTAGGATTGTGAAAATAAACTCACAACAGCCTTTTACCCCCCACACAGTATACATCAAAATTTAGTTTCTTCTTAGACTATGATATCCCGATTTCTTTTTTTCTTTTTTTTTTAAAGATTTTATTTATTTATTTGACACAGAGAGATCACAAGTAGGCAGAGAGGCAGGCAGAGAGGAGGAGGAAGCAGGCTCCCTGCTGAGCAGAGAGCCCGATATGGGGCTCAATCCCAAGACCCTGGGATCATCACCTGAGCCAAAGGCAGAGGCTTTAACCCACTGAGCCACCCAGGCGCCCCCTGTATCCCAATTTCTTGAAAACTGACCATACGTTAGCGATGATTAGTATTAACTGGAATATCCCACTCAGAGACCGCCTCAGTCCTCACCAAGATGATGAAGACGACAGTTTTAAAAGAATCTCAGGCCAACTGGTTGGTCTTTGTTGAATTTTTAGAAATCTCTAGGGATCAGACATCCTAGCCTTCATCAGCAATTTGGTTTTTATCCAACAACACTTACAGCTGTGAAATTCTGTCCTTTTAGAATTTAGCTTCTTCCTCATATGATTTTATTTCATAATACCCACACGCACACACCACACAATATGGATGGTAACTGGCCATTCTCTATCAGATATACATTATAAATAAAATAAATATCAAAAAGTAGATTTCATAAATATTATTGAGTCATCCTAGAAACTTCTTTTCTCTAAGCAAAAGAATTTTGGTGCTTGATAGGTCTGATCTGAATTTCAAGTAAAAATTAGGTTCCATGGAATAAATGGTGACATCAGAGAACCCGGCTTCCCAATCTCCCTCCCCACAAAGCTCAATAGACACTATCCATGAACAAAACCAGCTCTGGGAGTGCTCTAGAATCCACGCAGGATATTTTAGAAACACAGTGGAACAAAAGGAACACTAAGAGTAGTACACAAAAAGAGAAGGAAAACAGATTCATTTTGCCTGCATCATCCCATCTCCCAGCCCAGCGTTGTTCAACACCAAGAAGGAACTCCCCAGCCAGAAATAGTTCCTCTCACCCTAAAAGAGTGGGTTGAGTGACCAGTTTCCACAGCCTCTTGGGACACTGCATGAAGGTTCCGCTTCAGTTTCACCCCACCCAGACCTGCAAAGCTGAGATGTGTTGAGCCAGCTAAGAATAAGGAAGAAAAACAGAGGCTGTTATTAGCAAACACACAGTGGCAGCAATCATTGTTCATAGAAACCTGCTGTGCAGAAAAACTCAGCCGATTTTGCTACTGATAAAGCCAAAGGTCAGCACAGCGCCCACAGAACCCCCTGCACGTGGCCCACGTTTTGCCCCACAGGAGTTTTCTGGCTGATGCCAGCTGCTTGAGTCTCTCCTGCTCCTCCCCTGCCCCGGGTCTGGGACCATCGCCTGCAGCCATTGAAGGCTCTGTGGCCGGGCAAATGAAAGGCACCGCCCACTGGAGTCCCTGCCCACTCCCAGCAGAGCCCAGGAGCAATGCTCCCAGCCTGCTCTAGCTTCTGCAGCTGCACAAATGCAGGACCTCAATCTAGGCTCCCCTAGCTGAACCCACTACTATGCCTGGCCTCAAGCCTAGCCCGTTCAGGTGTGCACCTGCCCACCACTGGCTTGACACCAGTCCTTGGCCTCTACCCTAGCCAGCAAGCACAGGGGCGTGTATACAGCCATGGCTGAGTGCACCAACACCAAGGGCCTTTGCCCAGATCGAGTCCTTTGTTCCAGCCCTGGCCAGCACCACCATGCCCCCCCTATAGCTAGCCCCTCTTGCTTTGCAGGTGTACACCCCCAGCCTGAACCTGTCACCAGCAGTCACAGGGGAGCACAGCAATAGTCAGGTCCTCTGCAGCTGCTAGTGACCCCAGGGTTAGCCCTAGCCCTTGTCACCTGCCCCAGTGTCCATCACTACACCTTTGCCGGCAACTGGCCCCAGCCACCAGGAAGCCCCTGCAGCTGGCCCCCATGGTTAAGTGTGTGCATACAGAAGCTCCCTACCTGCTTACCCTGATCCTTAACTACTAGACCTGGAGGTGCTAGTTAGGATGCCAATAGCCCCTGCAGCAGCCACTGCAGACTCCTCATAGTCCCCACAAGGATCACATAGTTACTGATGCTGTGGGTCCCAGTGGCCTGAGCCAAAGAGACAGCACACTTCCCCAGACCTGGTTCTGCCACACACCTCCACATGTGGCACCTTGCATCACTAGACCCAGTGGATTACAACACGACAAAAGTACCCCCAACCAGAGGTAAAAGATTTCCCTTACTGAACCCAATCCATAAGGTCTGAGAGAGCTGACTGCTTTTTCAAATGTGTAGACACCAGTGCAAAGCTATAGGGATCACAAAGAATCAGGGAAACACGACACCACAAGGGAATACAATAAAACCCCAGCAGCTGGCCCCAGAAATGGAGATCCAGGAATTGCCTGACAAGCAATTCAGAGTAATTATTCTACAGATGGTCCTCAGATCGCTACAAGAGAACTCAGATCAACAAGTTAATATCAGGAAAATAATACAAGAATAAAATGAAGAGCACTACAAAGAGATTAAAAAAAAAAAAAAAGAACCAAAGAGAAACTTTGGAGCTGAAGAATACAATGACTGAATCGAAGCATCCAATTGAGAGCTTCAACAGCAGACTTGAGCAAGCAGAAGAATCAGTGTGTTAGACGATAAATCAATTGAAATTATCTAGTCAAGGAGCAAAAAAGAAAAAAAAAAGAGTGAAAAAGAATGAAGAACACCTAGGTAAGTTATAGGACACTTATAAAAAGAAATAATGCATACATCACCGAAGGTTCTGAAGGGAAAGAGATGGGGAAAGGGATAGGAAGCTTATTTAAAGAAATAATGGCTGAGAATTTCTCAACTCTGGGAAGAGTTGAACATCCAAGTTCATGAAGCCAATAGGTCACCTAAAAATTTTAATCCAAAACAATTTTCTTTAGCACACATAATAACAAAACAGCCTAAAACAAAAAACAATAAGAGGATTTTAAAAGCAGTGAGAGAGAGAGAGAGAGAGAGAGAGAAACTATCTTATACAAGGAAACCCCCGCAAGGCTTTTAGCTGATTTCTCAACAGAGACCTTACAGGCCAGGAGAGAATGGGATGTTATATTCAAATTGCTGAAAGAAAGTGCAGACCAAGAATACTTTACCCAGCAACATTCCTTTTCAGAACTGAAGGCAAAGTAAGGACTTTCCCTAATAAGCAAAGCCAAAGAAATTCCTCATCAATAAATCTATCCTACAAGAAATGCTGAAAAGAATTCTTCAAGCTGAAACAAGATGATGCCGATTAACAGCATGTAAACATGTGAAAATGTACAACACACTGATAAAGGTAAGCAGAGAGTCAGGTATAGAATCCTCCAATACTATAGTATAGTGATGTGTTGTTAACTACTTAACTCTAGTGTAAAGATTGAAGGAAAAGATGTACTAAAAATAGCTATAACTTCAACAATTTGTTAATGATTGCGCAACATGGAAAGATACAAATGATGACATCAGAAACAAAAGGGAGAGTAAAGGCATACAGTTTTTGTATGTGATCAAAATTAAATTCTTATCAGTATAAAATAGACTGATATATGTATATATGATGTTTTATGTAAGCCTCTTGGGATTCACAAAGCAAAAATTTACAATACATACAAAAAAGATAAGGAGAAGGAAATCAAACCATAGCACTGTGGAGAATCAATAATTTATAAAGGAAGACAGTAAGAAAGGAGGCAAAGAAAAATAGAACTACAAAATGGCTGGAAAACACTTTCAAAGATGGCATTAGTACCTCCTCGCCTATCAATAATTATTCTAAATGTTAGTGGATTGAATTCTCCAATCAAAAGGCAGAGTGGCACTGGGTATTTACCCTAAAGATACAAATGTAGTGATCCGAAGGGGCATGTACACCCGAATGTTTATAGCAGCAATGTCCACAATAGCCAAACTATGGAAAGAACCTAGATGTCCATCAACGGATGAATGGATAAAGAAGATGTGGTATATATATACAATGGAATACTATGCAGCCATCAAAAGAAATGATATCTTGCCATTTGCAATGACATGGATGGAACTAGAGGGTATTATGCTTAACAAAATAAGTCAATTGGAGAAAGACAACTATCATATGATCTCCCTGGTATGAGGAAGTGGAGATACAACATAGGGGATTTGGGAGGTAGGAAAAGAATAAATGAAACAAGATGGGATCGGGAGGGAGACAAACCATAAGAGACTCTTAATGTCACAAAACAAACTGAGGGTTGCCGGGGGTAGGAGGGTAGGGAGAGGGTGGTGGAGTTATGGACATTGGGGAGAGTATGTGATATGGTGAGTGCTGTGAAGTGTGTAAACCTGGCGATTCACAGATCTGTACCCCTGGGGCTAATAATACATTATATGTTTATTAAAATTTTTTTTAAAAGGCAGAGTGGCTAGATGGATAAAAAATAAGATCCCAACTATATGCTGCCTACAAGAACTCTTCATGTTTAAGAACACACATAGGCTGGAAGAGATGGCAAATATATTCCACACAATTGGAAACCAAAAGAAAACAGAGATAGCTATACTTATATCAGAAAAAAAGACTTAACACCAAAAACGATAATAAGAGACAAAGATGGTCACATAATAATAAAGGGATCAATTAGTCATTGATATATGATTATATAATAATCATAAATATATATGCACCCAACATTGGAGTTTCAAAATTTATTAAGCAAATGCTAACAGATCTGAAATATAAAATACAATAATACAATAATAGTAGGAGACTTCAATACCCTACTCTAAACAATGGATGGACCATCCAAAAAGAAAATGAAGGAAATATTGGATTTGAACCATACTTTAGACCAAATGGAAATAACAGATACATACAGAAGACTCCATCCAAAAGCAGCAGAATAAATATTCTTCTCAAATGCACACAAAACATTCTCAAGCATAGATCAAATGATAGGTCATAAAACAAGTCTTAGCGAATTTAAGGAGATTGAAATCCTAAGTGTCTTTTCTGACCACAGTGGTAAAAAACTAGAAATCAATAGCAGGAGGAAACTGGAAAATTTACAAATATGTGGACATTAAGCAATTACACCTGAATAACCAATGGGCCAAAGAAGAAATCAAAGGTAAACCAAGAAATATCCAAGACAAAAATATCCAAGAAATATCCAAGAGACAAAAATGGAAGCCCAACATGTCAAAACCTATGGGAGGCTGCAAAAGCAGTTCTAAGAGGGAAGTTTATAGCAATAAATGCCTACAGAAATAGCTCGAATAAACAGCTTCACTTCAATTCTCAAGGAACTAGAAATAGAAAAACAAACTGAGCCCAAAGTTAGCAGAAGGGAGGTAATGAAGACCAGAGCAAAAACAAATAAAACGAATAACAGAGAAATAACAAAAGATCAATGAAACTAAGAGCCAGTATTTTTTGTAACGATAAACAAAATTGACAAAAGCTTAGCTAGACTAACTCATAATAAAAGAGATGTGACTTAAATAAATGAAATAATAAATGAAAGAGAAATTACAACTTATACCACAGAAATACAAAGGATCATGAGAGAATACTATGAATAATTATACACCAAAAAACTGGACAACCTAGAGAAAGGGATAAATTCCTAGAAGCATACAATCTGCCAAGACTGAACCATGAAGAAATACAAATCTGAAGAAACCAAAAAAAGAGTAAGGAGATTGAATCAGTAATCACAAACCTCCCAACACAGAAAATTCTAGGACCAAACTTTTAAAGAAGAATTAACTCTGGGGTTCCTGGGTGGCTCAATCCATTGAGTGTCTGACTCTTGGTTTTGGCTCAGATCGTGATATGAGCATCTTGAGATCAAGGTCTGAGTCTGGCTTCCAGTTCAGTAGGGAGTCTGCTTGAAGATTCTCTTCCTCTGCTCCTCCCTCTGCTTGTGCATGCACATTCTCTCCTTCCAATAAATAAATAAGTATTTAAAAAAAAAGAATTAACCCAATCCTTCCCAAACTCTTCCAAAAAATTGGGGAGAAGGGAACACTCCTAAATTCATTTTACAAAGTCAGCTTACCATGATACCAAGGCCAGATAAGAACATCACAAGAAAAATAAAATTATAGCCTAACTCTAACGAACACAGATGCAAAAATTCTCAGCAAAATACTAACAAACAAAATTCAACAGCACTTTAAAATGATCATACACCCTGATCAAGTGGGATTTGTCTCTGAGATTCAAAGATTATTCTACATACATGAATCAATAAGTGTAATCTATCACATTAATAGAAAAATAAAAATCATATGACCATCTTAATAGATGTAGAAAAACCATTTGACAAAATAAAAAATCCTTTTGTGATAAAAATGTTCCCAAATTGGATATAAAATGAAGACACCTCAGCAAGGATGCCTACTCTCTTCACTTCTATTCAACATATTACTGGAAGTCCTAGCCAGAGCAATCAGGCAAGAAAAGTAAATAAAAGACATCCAAATAGTAAAGGGAAAAGTGAAGTTGTCTTTGTTTGTAGATGATACAGTCATGCATGAGACAATTGTCAAGACTCCACCAAAACACTGCTAGAACTAATCAACAAATTCAGTACACTTGCAGGATACAAAAATCAACATCCAGGAAATAGTTGTGTTTCTATACACTAACAGCAAGACATCTGAAAAAGAGTGCAGCATGCTGCGGAGGAATGGCAGTTGGTCTGCGGTGGGTTCAGGTCTCCCCGGTTCGTTGGTGGCTTCTGAGCTCTGCTCTCCCCACTGAGCTGCTGTCCTGTGAAGAGGAAGCCATGGCGCTCTGGGTCACCAGGAACACAAAAGTTAATGTTGAAAATAAGGCAAAGATCAGTATGGCAGGCACAAATTATGTGCCTCTGGCCACAACTGCGGCCTCCAAGCCGGGGCTGAGGCCCAGAACAGCTCTTGGAGACATTGATCACAAAGTCAATGACCAACCACAGGTCAATTTGCCTCTGAAAGAGGAAGCAAAAACTTTGGTTCCTGGAAAAGTTATTCCTAAAAAAAAAATACCTAAACCTCTGGAAAAGGCACCCGAGTCTGTCGGAACCAAAGTCAGAACCTGAGCCCATTAAAGAAGAAAAACTTTCACCTGAGCTGATTTTGGTTGTTACTCCCTCTCCAAGCCACAATCTTCTGAATGTGCCCCCTGCAGAAGAATCTCTGTGTCAGGCATTCTCTGGTGTAATTCTTTGCAGTGAATGATGTGGATACAGAAGACAGAGCTGATCCAAAACTTCATAGTGAATTATGTGAAAGATGTTTATGCTGATCTGAGACAACTTGAGGAAGAGCAAGCAGTCAGACCAGCACTGAATGTTCTCGATAATGGTGAATGGATACCAACTCTATAGCATTATCTGTCATACACTGAAGGATCTCTTCTAAATGTTAGGCAACACCTGGCTAATGGTATGGTCACGGTGAATCGTGGGCTTAGAAAGCACGTGACTATCAAGAACAAGTATGCCACGTCTAAGCATGCTAAGTTTGGTGCTCTGACACAGCTAAATTCTGCACTAGTTCAAGGTCTAGCCAAGGCTGTGGCAAAGGTGTAACTGTAAACATGAGTTGGAGAACTATAATGACTGCAAATAAAATTGGCACCATCTGCCGTCTCTACATTATATGTTATTTTTACTTACGTTTAATAAAGTTTGTGGTCCTTTTTACTTCTTATACCTTAAAAAAAACACCTAAAAAAGAAATAAACAATCCCATTCATGATAGCATCAACAATAATAAAATACTTAGGAATAAATTTAACCAAGGTGATAAAGTATCTGTACACTGACAACTATAAGAATTGGATCAAAGAAAATGAAAAAGATAAAAATGAATGGGAAGATATCTCATATTCTGCATTAAGAGAATTAATATCATTAAAATGTCCATATTACCCAAAACCATCTATATATTCAATGCAATCCCTATCAAAATAGCAATGACATTTTTCATAGAAATAGAATAAACTATTCTTACACTTGATCTTAGCCAAAAGGCCGAGAAGCGATTAGAATAAACTATTCTTAAATTTGTATGGAGCCACAAAAGATCTTGAATGGCCAAAGCAATCCTAAGAAAGAACAAAGCCAGAGGCAAACTATACTACGAAGTTATAGTAATCAAAACAGTATGGTGCTGGCATAAAAACCGACACATGGACCAATGGAACAGAACTGAGAGTCCAGAGATAAATCTCCACATATGTGCTCAACTAATATTTGGCAAGGGAGCCAAGACTACTTAATAAAGGGAAAAGATAGTCTCTTCAATAAGGGGTGCTAGAAAAACTGGATAACCACATGAGAAGAATGAAATTCTTCTATATTACACTACTCACAAAGATGAACTTGTAATGGATTAAAGACTTAAACATAAGGTCTGAAATCATAAAACTCCCACAGGAAAACATGAGAAGAAAACCCCTTGACATTGGTCTTGGCAGTGATTTCCTGCATATGACACCAAAACCACAAACAATGAAAGCAAAAATTAATTACTAGGACTGCAAACCAAAAAACTTCTGCACAGTGAAGCAAACAACAAACAGTATGAAAAGGCAACCTACTGAGTGGGGTAAAATGTTTGCAAATCATATATTGGATAAGGGGTTAATATCCAAAACATATGAAGAACTCTTACAACTCAGTAGCAAAATCAAGAAATCCAATTAAAAATTGGGCAGAGGAATTACACAGACAGCTTTCCAAGGAAGACATACATACGGCCAACAGGTACACGAAAAGGTACCCAACATCACTCATCATCAGGGAAATGCAAATCAAAACCACATGAGCTACCATCTCACACCTGTTAGAATGGCTAGTATCAAAAAGATAAAAGATAACAAGTGTTAGCAAGAATGTGGAGAAAAGGGACCCCTTGTGCAGTGTTGGTGGAAATATAAATTGGTGCAGCCACTATAAAAACAATATGTAGGTTCCTTGAAAAATTAAAAACTAAAGCTAGAACTATCTTACGATTCAGTAATCCCACTTCTGGGTATATATGGAAAAGACTTGGCATTAGTATCTTATAGGGATACCTGCACTCCCATGTTCCCTGCAGCATTATTTCACAAGAGCCAAGATGTGGAACAACCTAAGTGCCCCGCAACAGGTGGATGGATGAAGAAGATGATTTATAAATATAAAACGGAATATTACTCAGCCATGAAAAAGAAGGAAATTCTGCCATTTGTGGCAACCTGGATGAAACTTGAGGACATAATGCTAAGTGAACTAAGTCCAACAAAGAGAGACAAATACTGTGTGATTTCACATGTATGTGGAATCTATCAAAGTTGAACTCAGAAACAGAGTAATGCGGTGGCTACCAGGTGCAAGAGTGTGGAGGGCATTGAGAGCTATTGGTCAAAGTATACAGATTTACAGTTAGGAGATGAACAAGTTCTGGGCATCTAAGGTATGGAATGGGATTATGGCTAATCATACCGTATTATATACTTGAATGTTGCTAAGAGACTAAATCTAAAATGTTCTCACCCCAAACATCAATGGTAATTAGGTGACAGGACAGAGGTGTTAAGCTAATGATATGGTGGTAATCATTTTGCAAAATATGAATGTATTAAATCAACCCTTCATACATAGTACAGATTACTGAGGTTTAAGAATCCAGCTCTTTTGTAACCAAGGTAATAAGAATTGATTCAGTGAAATTTCATTAGTGTATGCTAAAATGTCTGGGTAAAAGGCTGTTGGAGAAAATGAGATTCATATGGCCACGGAGTATTCCCCAAATGTGACTTACTAGCAACAAAAGTAAAATGAAACCTTTACATATATAACAGAGAAATCTGGTGATCAAACAATACCACCAAAAACAGGACAAACTGAGAGTACTTACCCCCTAATGCAACGCACTGAGGATACAAAGTCACCTGTATGTAGGTGACAGAGTAAATGATAGTTCTGTATCAGTGTGAAATTTCTTGGATTTGTTCATTGCCTTGTGGTTATATAGGTAAAAGTTGTTCTTTGGAAAAACATCATTTGGTGAATCATCATGTTGTAATGCTTTAAATATCTTACAATTTTATTGGTCAATTATATCTCATTAAAGCTGAAGAAACATTACAAATAAATATAAATAAATAAAAGTAAAAATAAGCACGGATTGGCTTAGCTAGCATTTCTAAACTAAGAGACAATATTTTTAAAATAGATTTTATTTGTTCATTTGAGAGAGACAGACAGAGAGAGCACAAGCAGGGGGAGAGGCAGAGGGACAGGCACCAATCCTCTGGCATAAACCGGAGGATTATACCACCGCGGTTACCCGGTGAGAGTGCATAACTTGTACCTAGCACAATAGCTTTGAAAATATCCTAGGTTACTCACACTTTGCTGAATCTGCTCGTGTGGTAGAAAGAACATGGACTTTTTTTTTTTTAACCAGAAAGGTGTGCATTAATGTTGACCCAGTTCCACAGTAGTTGTGAGATGGCTTGTGCCTATCATTTGTTTGGCTTAGACGAGGATGTTTTGCTAAATGTTAGCTAACTGTGTTACAGACATTTGTTTTGGGTGCTGGCCTCTCCTCCACTGGCAGCTCTTGCCGACCCCCCAGAAGAACACATGCCCATGCGTCTACCCATTTCCCAGACCATGCAGATCCTAACTGAGAACTCATTCAGAACAACGGCCAAGACCAAATCGTGAGCATATGGGTATATTCACAGTCTGATTTGCTGACACCTAACTGCAAAGTTAGAGCCTACAAAATGAGTGGAAGTGAAAGAAAGAGGTCTCATACAAGATCTTCTTTGCCTCTGAGATTCTGTCCACAACATGAGGTGACACTCTTGTCTCCTCCCAGTGCCGTGAGGGTCACCAGGCCATGAGCACCAAACTCGGTACTTAGTTTTCCCTTCCCAGCCCCTAAACAGTGACACGTTTGGCCCATCGTATGCAAAAACACAGAGAATCTCAGCCCCACTGGGGCAGAGCCCATCTCTGCTGTGTGAATCCACCCTTTTAATACTAAGAAGATCAATAACACAGACACCAAGAGAGCTCATTCATTTTAACAGTAGAGCACAGCTTTATTAATTCTTCCTAGGAATCATCTCCCCGGGCCCCGCCCACCCCCCACTATCCAAATACAACAGCTACAAGTATTCAAATTTCATAAACGCAATATTGCAAAAGCAGGGGAACTAAGAAAAGCCTTCATAGTGCTGAGATAAAACAATGCTTAATCATGCTCTCAGTACATGTTACTAAATGCTAAGTACTAGAAACCGGAAGAGATCTGCGGGCAGCTGGCAGCCGGCGGCTTGGGAGAAGGATGGACGACAAGCCGGGTAACACAGGACGGCGCTCTCTGTTCTGGTAACTCTGTTGGTATCCAGGTTTAAAAAAACAAACAAACAAACAAGCAAACAAAGAACCCTGGAGACACACTTTCAGGGCACAAATGGACCACGGAGGGTAGAGAGGGCCAAGGTTCTCAGATGCCTAGAACTGTGGGTCCCCCTCTTGATCTCACTCTGGTGGAAAGAACTGACTCTGTGAGGACCAGAGCCTGTGTCAGAGTAATAGCACAATGAAAATTTGCTGAATGAATGAACTGATACCTGGCTGCAGTGTGAACAGGCCAGACCTAAGTTTCTCTGAGTAAAAGCTTTGCTGGGATGTTTTGGGGAGGCAACATTGTCCACCGCAAGCCTGACTTGTCAGGACAGACCTGCAGTGACCTGCACACCCTGGGAGTTTGCCCAAAGGAACAACCAAGTTCTTACTACTGTATCCTGGTCATCGGAATATGCCCACCCAGCATCAAAATTTGCAGCCAGAACCTCAGGTTCAATACCACATGCTCATTTTATGTTGATTACTATGGAATCTGGGGTGGAATGTGACTAGTGTGAGACCTCCCCATCCCTCCCTGTCCCTTTTGTCTTTTTCGCTTTCAATCGCCTTCCTCCTGTTCTCTTCCCCCCATCCTCCCCTTTTCTCCTAACCCAGTCTTGTGCCCGTTCCCCAGCTTTCTTCTTTCTTCCTCATTACCAAGGTTAAGTAGTTCTAAATATCTGTGGCTCACAGTGTGGGTGGGGCAAGTAAAGCTATTTTTAGTTTCCAGAAATAAGAGCATTTCCAAGAAAAACAAAAAACAAAAAACCCTGTTCCTGGCCACACTAACAGTGATTCAGAGACTCTCTTTTGAACTCATGCATATCTAGAACATTCTACTGGGTGTGAATTCAACACACAGTAAGCTGGGGATTTTGGCTTCCAGGACATAAATTTGATGATGATGATGATGATGATGTAAAAATAAACCAGTATTCACACAAGTAAGAGCCATTTTGTGTGTGTATTAAAATAAAACAAGGGGTAGGTGCTATTTTAAAGCAGCTGGGCATATAGGATAAATCTTTGGCACAATTCTTAGTTTAAGACTTTAAATTATTTCGACTTGGGCCTTATATGGTTCTAAATGTCTTTTCATTCATTCAGTAAACTTTCACTGAGTATTCACTCTGCCAAACATCCTTGTAAATGCTCTTAAGTGTTCAATCCTTCTTGGCATATATTATCTCCTAAATATTCGGAAGATTTCATTCACTATGGCGACAATAATTACAAAGATAACACAAGACGGAAAATGAATGGCCACTCCCTAGATTGTTGCCTCTTTTGGGGAGTAGATGAGCCTATCTCCAGGTGGCCTGGTATCACAGAAAGACCCCCAAACCTGGGGCTGCGTGCACTAGATGTGGTCCACGCTTCAGAATCTTTGGGAAGTTACTTCCCCATTTTGAGTCCCTATTTTTTTTTAATCCTAAACACTGAGTCCAGGAACCCTTGCCCTACCTTTCTCTGGCATTATTATGAGTGAAACATGAAATCAAGTTTGTAAAAGTGCTCTGAAAACCATAAAGGCCCATACGAATGCGAATTATCACTATCAAACAATCTTTAACATTCCTTTCAGGGAAAACCTTCCCCTTATAGCTTGTTTCTCTCTTTTTTTAAGTGTTGGGGGGCACTTACATGATCAACTAGCATTATTGGGTTAGGTACTTGGCAGCATAACCCACACTGATCTCACGGGAAGACAGCAGTTAGAAGTTTTCCTTGTTGAAAATGAAATGCACTCCCCGGGGTCCAGACTCAGAGCTGGAGATGCACTGTTTACTGAGGGTTTCAGCTAAGGCTTCAGGTCCGCAGAGGAAAACTCCTATTCTGGTACTTCAGGGGAAAGAAAGGAAAAATAAAACAGAGTCAGGCTTTTGGATGAGACAGACTACAAAGCACTTGAGGGCATTTCCTCTTGATTTTAGGCTCTAGGGCAGAGTCCCCCTGCTCCTTTGTCTTTTCCTCTATGGGCCGAGTTCAGATTACTCTGTGCGGGGAGTGTGGTTCAGCCCTGTTTGTGGGGACAGCTGCAAAAGGCTGTTGACTTCCCTGGGAAAGAGCCCTCAAGGAGAGTTCATAGAAACCTCTGCCGTAGAAAAAATGGTGGTGAAGTGATGTTTGTGGACTGGTTCCCTTCAGGGCTCTATGACGACTCTGCCAACAGCTGGGTGCGGCTTTATCCTTCTCTGTTTTAGACTCTAAAGCCTAGTTCCTCAAGGTGTGGTCCCAGACCAGTAATTTCCTAGTCAGCTTTTTAAGAATGTAGATTCTCAGGGCGCCTGGGTGGCTCAGTGGGTTAAGCCTTTGCCTTCAGCTCAGGTCATGATCTCAGGGTTCTGGGATTGAGCCCCACTCGGTGGGAAATCTGCTTCTCCCTCTCCCTCTGTCGTTCCCCCTGCTCATGCTATCTCCCCCAAGAAAGTAGAATCTCATCTCCCACCCCAGACCCACTCAGTCAGCATCTGCCTTGTAATGAGATCCCCAAGTGATTCATATACTCATTAAAGGATAAAAAGCAAAGGTGTGAAAGGTATATTTGTGGTGTTTTCTTGAGTTTATCATGTGTTCTAGCAAGATAGAGGATCTCCTCAAACTTCCAGAATGGGTACAGCTTTAATGAAGGCACAAAGGACCATAGGATGTCTGGCAACTTGTGATTTTAGACCCCAAAACTAAAACTGAAAGTGGGCACCATATCTCCTTAATGATAAAAGTCTAAACCATATTGAATGAAAAGAAGTAGATACACCAGTGAGATTTAGGAGCCAAAAGAAAAGAGCTAAGTTATGGCCTCACTTGGGAGGAACAGGGTTCAGAAAGGCAGACATGAGTCCCCCCGCCAGCATCTTTGTTTATAATAAGTAATATAATATAAGTAATATAATCCAGGTAAATTTGATAATTATTATAATTACTTACTATAATTATAATCCAGGTAATTTTGGTGTGCTCTAAAGCCTCCCTTGTAAAGTCATATGTATCTGGAAACTTTTATTGGGTGTGAATACAGTAATCTAGGTATTTTAGTTTTCAGAATATACAAATCTAGCTATGTTTGGGAGCTGCCTCTTTCGGTGACAGCAAACGGGCTGGATCACCCAACTCCTTACTTTGGGTGTTGACTTGCGATTGTCTTGAATTCATTATCCCAGTTGGGTCGTCCATACAAGGTCTTTTGTTTCAGGCCTGTGATCACATCTTTCTCCTCATCATGGTGCACGGCAAAATGATCGGCCTGTGGGAAAGGACACGTATTCACAAAAAAGAGACAGGCTGTAAGGAAAACACAGCTATATTTACGTATCTCGCAAGCCAAGTTCTCACTACCCATTCTAACCATATATATATTTGAGGGCTAGAAGGTATACAAAGATGAACAAACTGGGTCTCCTCAGGGAATTTACAGTCTAGAAGGGCAGACCTTGAAGTGTGAGCATGAATAATCCTTTTTGCAGAACAGGGTATCATGAGTGCCACAGGAGAGGTACAAATATCTCAGTGAGAGTGAAGGAGGGAGGTGGAATGGGATGGATGTAGGAAGACAAGGTTGGCAGCACTTGGCATCGGGCATTGAAGGTGTGGGTAGGATTTAAATTCTGACTATTTTTCTCCCTGTTCTACATGTGACTTTCTCTCTTGACCCTAATAGACTCCCACTCCTTTAGGAGAATTGCTAAGAACTAAAACAACCACAGACTAAAATGCACTCATATCTTGGCAACATAATGAGACAACAAATCAAGCCTAAAGCTAGTGTGTGTGTGTGTGTGTGTGTGTGTGTGTGTGTACATAGTCACCTGTTGTTTTCTGCTACCATTCTAGGGGGTCTCAGTTCGAACAACAGATAGTTTTCATAAAAGTGGTTCATTATATTTGTTTATAACTTGAATCAGATTTTAAATTCACCAGACAGGGTATGGTTGATGGGGATGGAGGAGGTTAACAAGGGTGACCACTGTGGTTTAATAATCCTGTAGGGACTAATTTTGTAAAGCAAAACAGCTATTTTGCAATGCAAATAAATTTCTCATCTAAAAAACCATGTCTGGTTTTTTTAAATAATAAAACTGCAAAGTAATTTATAAATTATAGATTTCTTTCCCCTGGGTTTCATTTTTTATCAAATATTTGCTGTTTTGTTTTGTTTTAAAATTGCAGAAATGGCATTTGAAATACTTTTTTCTTGGGGCACCTGGGTGGCTCAGTGGGTTGAGCTGCTGCCTTCTGTTCAGGTCATGAGCTCAGGGTCCTGGGATTGAGTCCAGCTTCAGGCTCTCTGCTCAGCATGGAGCCTGCTTCCCCCCACCCCCGCCTGCCTCTTTGCCTACTTGTGATCTCTATCAAATAAATAAATAAATAAAATCTTTTAAAAAAATCCTTTTTTCTGGAGCAACAATGTTCATGGTCATGTGTTCCCAGATCTACAATTGCAACAAGACTCTTCTAAGACTTGGAGGATCGATGATAAACAATATGCCAAAACCCAAATGAAGGGTCAGTTTTCACAATCCAAGGTGCTTGTGAAAGTTGCCCAGGAGGTAGGAGGCAATGTGTGGCTATGGCCACCTTTCTCCCTGACACCAGCCAGGGAAAGGCAGAGACTCTTGTCTTAGCTCCTTACGCAGGGAGAGCTTATGCTGCTTCTGCTGCTTCCAGGCCAAGTCATTGATGTTTGCTTATTTAGAAAGATTTTAGGGGCCCCTAGGTAGCTCAGTCAGTTAAGCGTCTGCCTTCAGCTCAGGTAATGATCCCAGGGTCCTGGGATCGAGTTCCGCATCAGGCTCCCTGCTTGGCAGGGAGTCTACTTCTCCTTCTGCCTCTCCCTTTGACTTGTGTTCTCTCTCTCAAATAAATAAATAAAATCTTAAAAAAAAAAAAAAAAGAAAGAAAGATTTTACCCCGTAGGAATCATTAACTTGTTTCAGAGTTTCTCAATTTCAGCACTTTTGACATTTGAGACCAGATAATTCTTTGTTGTGGGTGAGCTGTCTTATAAATTGTAGAATGTTTTCATTGTTAACATGGGAGCTACACATGCACACACACACATACATATACAATGTGTTATGTTTTATGTATTGTATGTTATATTAAATACACATATACAGACATATATGCTATATACATATGCACACATATATCATCTTCATTAAATGTATTTTGATTTATTGATAAATGATAATCATGAACTAGTAGGAGTTGCTAAGAGTGCAGGTTCTGGAACATTCTGCCTCTGTCTCTTACTAGTTGGGTGCCCTTGGACAACTGACTTAACCTGTTCTGGGCTTTGCTTTCCTTGTCAGTAAAGTGTGGAGAATAATACCAGCTACTTCATAGGACTGTTGTAAGGATTGAATTTGACAATCTGTGTAACCACTAATAAAAATACCTAGCACGTGGGATATGCTTAATAATTATGAGCACTTATTATTACCATTTACTAAATGTATTGTGTGTATTGTAAAATAGACATGAACATAAAATTAAAGGAATATGTATGTGTGTACAGATAGAGGTAGAGATAGGCATAAAGAGAGGGAGAAAGACAGCTAATATTTTCTTCCCATTACCCTGTGGATCATCTTGTCCAGGTGGTTCGAGACCCTTGGAAGAAGCATGACTCTAAGAAAGTCAAAGTCACGGCTCTTATTCCCTGTGGGCTCCCTAGCTTTGATTCCAACTTCGAATCTAGTCTCAAGAGTCTGAACATGTGTGGACACTGAGTGAGAGCGGACGGGCTGGATCTCCCAACTCCACTAACTGTTCTTGGTAAGAATGGAATAGGGAACACTCCAGTAACCAAAGGGAAGTCGGTCTGCCCCGGGGAACTGTGGGAAGGATGCGAGAGCTGGGATCTTGCCCTCACCTGAGACTCATCCCAGCCCGTGAGATAGATGTTATAGCTGAGGAAGCCGGCGTTGTTCCTCTCCTGCATCTGGGTCTCTAGAAGCTGCAGCAAGTCCGCAAACCACTCAAAGGCGTGTGTGTCCCGGCACAGCCAGTAGAAGTATATCTGCAAAAGGCCGCATCAGAATGGACAGATGGGTTTCTACCCCACCCAACCCTGCAACCTTTCCCTGTTTCCCTAGAAACATAGGTTTTCAGAAAGCTCTGGACATCTCACAAGCTAGCTCACATGAACCTGCACAGGCCTTCACCCCGTGGGGCAGTAAATACCCTGGTCTCAGAAATGCATGGCTTAGGAAAACAACATCAGCTCAGCGCTTTCCCTCTGGGTCTGCTCTTGGCCACCTCAAATCCCTGGCTTCCTTTGTCCCGCCTCTCAGAAAGCCCAACGGGCTCTAGGCTAGCTTCACTGCCTGCTAATACCAGACATTCCTGAGTTCCTGGGTTGGGGGGTGGGGAGCTGCTCTCCCTTTACCTTCTCCATGTAGCAAAGAGAGAAAGGGGAGAATAAAAAGTCACCGTATGTTCAATGTCCCTATTCGAGGTTATCTCTAAAGTGATTCGAATGAATCACTTTATTAAAGTGTTTTATTAAAGATATCCTTTACCGGCAACGAAACCAAATTTACATGTGAACAAAAAATGCCCTGGGAATTTACTCTGAGGAGATACCCGTAAGAAAGTAAGTACAAGTTTCATGAAAGGGCGTGTTTCCTGCCCTCCCCTTGCAAAAAAGGGGGGAAAAAAAGGCATTGGGGGACCGGAAAAGCAATCAATCTCAATATCTAATACAGGATGATAGAAAAATGATTCTGTACCCTCTCAATGGAACATAAAGAATCTTTAAAAAGAATCATTATAAAGCCTGTGACAACACTGAAAAAACACTATGTGTTTTTTTTTTTTCGAAAAAGTATACATACTCAATATTTACAACTTTCCAAGAGTACGTAAACACGTGAGAAAATATTGGACAAGAATCCACAAAAAGAGTAGCTACTGCATTAGGGTTGCTAACATTTTCCGTCCCCACTACCTTTCTTCCCAATTTCTTCTAATGCTCTCCAAGTGCAGTATATTACTTGCAATAATAGACCCGCTTATTTATAAGCACATTTGACTTATCAAACAGCCCTTTTATGAGAAGTCTGTCTCTCTGGAACCACCCGGAACTTGTCTTCACTTCCTTTGGTCTCCGCCAGCCTCTGCCCAGAAGACTCTCTTCCACTTTGCTGGGCCGAGTGGGATGATTGCCCCCAGCCCTCCAAAAAAAATGAAGGGACTCACCTTTTTGAGTCTCAGATTGGTGGCGTTGTTGCAGTATTTGTACCAGACAGACTTGAGAATGGATGCAAAGGGTGTGACCCCAATCCCTGCTCCCACTAACATCACCACCTCGTAACTGAACACATCTTCACTGGCTGTGCCGAAGGGCCCGTCCACAGCTATCCTGCAGGGAAGCGTGCGAGGAGGCGGTTAGAGGGTCACCTCGCACTGCAGAGTAGCATGGGGCACAGCTTATGTCCCACCAAACTGGCACAAGGTATCTACAGGGCACACTCTTCTATGAAATGGCTTTCAACTTGGTGTCAACATTGTGGTTCAAAGTGAGAAGAGGAAGTTTTAGCTAACTGAGAACATTTGGTAACTCTCAGAGGCATTTTTTTTCATCTCTCCAGCCTTTCACCAACCACCCACACACACACACACATACACACACACCTATACCTCTTGCCAGGGCATCCCACAGTTGAAATTCCTGCTTACATTGCACGCTGAAGTACAGTGCAAATTTTCTGTCATAGCATCTTGTGAATTTAAAATCTTCACTTTTCATTTGTCTATTTATTGAGTCAAGCAACAAGCTTTTCTTGAGCATCTACTAAGCGCCTGGCACCATCTCAGGCACGTGGGAAGAAGGGGGCAAAGTGGATAATATATGGCATTTACCCTCAAAAAACATAGGTCAATTAAATTTTAAGAATATCCTTGATGGGGCACCTGGGTGGCTCAGTTGGTTAAGCAACTGCCTTCAGCTCAGGTCATGATCTCAGGTTCCTAGGATCAAGCCCCATGTCGGGCTTCTTGCTCAGCGGGGAGCCTGCTTCTCCCTCTCACTCTGCCTGCTACTCTGCCTGCTTGTGCACTCTCTCTATCAAATAACTAAAAATAAAAATTTTAAAAATAAATAAATAAAACAAACATATCCTGATGAGATGTGTTCCCTCTATCTTTAAGAAAAAAAAAAAGAATATCTTTGATACACTATAACTTCGTTTGTTAGAAAAGTTACTATACCTTGGCCTTGACCCTTACATATTTAAAGGAATTTGGGAACACTCATTACTAATATTTGATTCAATATTTTCTATTTGACACAAGATTTATAAGTATATGCTTAAACGCACCACACACATAAAATGGGGAACACCGACATAGCTACCTATATTTGTAGAACTTGTGTGTTTGCTCACGCCCAGGAGACAGTGTAGTGAGAGATGGGAAAAGGGGAGCTATTGGGGGACAGTTTTCGTGAACTTGCACACTTCTGTAAATATGCTCTTTGCACTTACTTAGGTAGTTTCCAAGCATCCTGAAACTCCTGCTTATCACAGCCACAAGCATTGAAAAGTCCTTCCGTCCAGTCCCCAACAATCCGAATATGGATGCTGAAGAAGTCTTCCTCAGGGGCGGAGGTCAGTGTGAAAGGGTGCCACTCCAGCCTGGACACCTTGGGGCACTTGACAAAAATGTATTGTCCCACTTCCATCTTGAATCCCTTCTTCTTCATCTGTAGCTCGATGGTTTTGAAAGGGTGAGTGACCACCTACAAAACAAAACATGTCTCTGGGGGGGCGCCTGGGTGGCTCAGTGGGTTAAGCCTCTGCCTTTGGCTCAGGTCATGATCTCAGGGTCCTGGGATCCAGCCCCGCATCAGGCTCTCTGCTCAGTGGGGAGCCTGCTTCCTCCTCTCCCTCTCTCTCTCTCTCTCTCTCTCTCTCTCTGCCTGCCTCTCTGCCTACTTGTGATCTCTCTCTCTCTGTCAAATAAATAAATAAAATCTTTTTTAAAAAGTCTCTGGAAACTACAATTTCCCCCCAAATACTTGCCTTTTCAGTGTCCATACGGACAAAAGGCTGAGCTAAGATGCCACCCATACATCCCTTCTTCAAGCCCAAAGAGGCATTTCCTCGAGTGCATGCGTCTCATCTCTCGTGGCTTGTCCTCAGCTGGAGCCCATGGCCTGCCAACTCCCAGACATCTTCCCAACTCACTCCCTGGAGGATCCGCTGAGGCTGCAGCTGCAACCGACTGAGAGTCATTCATTTCCTCCCAAGCCTAGCCATCTTTCCTTTTACAGGTTCATCTCCTCAGAACACACCTCCACCAACCCTCTGTCTGCAACTCTCTGTCTCCAAGTCTTTGCCAGGGAGTCCGGCCCAAGACATCAGCCTACTGTGATATTTTTTCTCCAAAAAGTCAAGGCATGTGCTAGAAACAGGAAGAAGAGATGGCTGCCTGCTCAGCCTTCCTGTCTTCCCAGGGGACGATCGAGAGCCTTGGCAGCTGGATAGAAGAAGGGGACCCTATTGGCTGGCAATATAGCAACATCCCCCAAACCAAGCCAAATGTACTCGTCTTTGTCCTGAGTCATACCTTGAACCTGCCTGATTGCATGCATTGTGTTTACATTTCTACCTATCTGGGAAGTACATCATCGGTCTATCCCAAAGTCAGCTCCCACCCACCCACTGCCATCCTCATTCTCCGTGTGTACAAGGGTTCATGACAGCTTTGTTTGAAACAGCAAACAATTGGAAACAGTCCAAACACCCATCAACTGGTGAGGTGGTAAATAATTAAAAAAAAAAAAAAGCAGTCCAAAGAAAAGCTGTCATTACAATATCGTTTCTGGGACAATTCCTGAGATACCGAGGACTTTCTATGTACAACTAAAAAACAAACCAAGGGGCATCAAGGCAAAGAAAAATCAATAGAAACAAAATTGCAGCTCCCTAAATGTTGACCGAGGGTGCCAAGCTTTTCTTTTTGTGAGTGAGGAGGGTTAAGGCAGGAAATCCTTTCAATAAATATTGCCAAGCATTTCCAAAACTTGTGATTTCACTCCATCTTAAATGATTAAGCAGTACCCAACATCCTTTCATCACCGAAATAAAGAATCTTAAAGCTTCATTTTGAAGCCAAAAAATAAAAATCGACAAAAATTATTTTGAAAATGATGTTTACCATGTTGCAATTTTGTACCTTGAGAACATTCTTTTGGCTGCATTAAATGAAATAAAACACATTAGCAGAACTGACACCTTGTTTCTTAGTTGTTTTTTACTTTTTTATTTTTTGAGAAGAAAATGAATATCTGTTTTTATGAGAAGAAAACGAGTATCTATTTTCTCCACAGGAAAGCAGATTTGTTTTTAAAATATGTTCGAGAAAAATACTTGCCTGCTTAGTCAGGTCTAGCCTAGTAAGGGAAATTTTGTGGCAGCCTTTTTTCCTCTTCTGTGGGCTTTTTCCTTTCATACAGTGTAAGTATCATAAAAGGAGAACTGCTATAGCTTCCTATATTTCATGATTTCCAGTGCCAGCTGGACTAACTTTACTCTGGCCTTCCACAGATGCCAAGAAAGAAAAGCTAGGGAGGGCAGAGAGAATTCATGTGTTTTGCAAGAATAACCCATACTAGGCTTTTAGTAAACACTTTTTGAACTGTACTGAGTTGAATTCAATTCTATTTGATGAAACTAGTTTTGTCTCTTATTTCCTGAAACATAACCTGGAGTTTCTATTTCTATTTATTGAGTCGGATATTTATTTAGTTAGTAATGAGAAGCAGCAGAGAAACAAAACACATGATATTCTGTGATGACAGTCACAGTACAGGAAAGGAGGTAAAGGGAGACCAAGAAAACTACCTCCACCTCAATCAGACCTGCCCTTGGCTCCCTGGTTCTTTTGGCGTCTGAGTATTTTAAGGCTCAGTGTGTACCCTTTTGAACTCACGTGTTTTGCTTCTTCACTCTTACCCGCCCACGTCATCGCTGGATGCCAATGGATCCTCCTCCTCTCTCTCTCTCTCTACATACACACACACACACAAACACACACGCACACACGCACGCATGCACGCACGCATGCGCGCACACACACTGAGAGAGAGGGAGAGAGAGATTTATTCATGCACACAGAACAGTCCGCTTTATTTTTCAACAGAAAATGTTAATTTGTACTTCCCCCGGTTAAAAGGTTCAACCATCATCAAGCTAAGTATACCAACTGAATTCGACCATAGGTCTTCTCTCTGTTCTACATTTAATCAAAAGAAACCAAGTGAAAGACAGCTCTGATCAACGGTACAGAAAACTTGGGTAGATTTGTCCATGTTATAGTTAGATACGATTAGTTATTCTTAAACCAGACAATACCTTGGTGATGACCACCTTCTGTTGGGATCGCCAAAACCGTACCAGCCTCTCACAGAGATACAGAAACATGGGACCCACTATCCACTTCCACGTCTGTAATCAGAGCAAAAGATGAAAACGGCATGTATTCAGGGGTAAGAGCTAATGAAAGATTAATGGGAATGAAAAATTTCCAAAGTCAAGTTAATCTTTGTAAGCTTGTTTAAATATTTGATATCCGATAGGTAAATTTCTTATACAACAGAATGCACGAAAAATATCGAAAGTTAAAATAAAATCTTAAGCCAATAGAAATGAGCATTGTCCTTGGCCACATTGGGGAACTTTATCTACAGTATAAAACTTTCCCAAGAGGAACTGCCCACAAGAATGGGATTTCCTCCTGGTGTTGCAACAGCAGTTGCAGTAACCCTACAGCAGAACAAGATTAGTTTCAGACTTAACATTTCTCTTAAGGATAGCATTTCAACAACACCATATTTTTAATGCAACATTGTAGTTGCTTTCTCTCAACCATGTAGTCAAAGCTTAATCTTTTGCAAGATAAGAAATTTCATGCAAGAATTTAGCTGTTTCTCCAACATCCTCGTGAGTTCTGGGAGCTATGCAATGCACCTGCTGAACAGGGACAAGGCCAAAGATTTTCAGATTTCTTTAGGTTCCTCTCAGAATCTTCAATGCTTCGCCACACTGGAATTACCCTGTAGTATTACTGGCTATATGAAAACCTTTAGGGTAAACAGATCCATCCTGGGACTCCGTCAGTTAGGTTCCCAGTTTAATACCTAAAGTAGTAAAGAGCTTTAGGAAGCGATATCATTGAAAAGATGGCATTTCAGAATGGATCCCAAGAAAGAAAAAGAAATCACAAAGGGCTTCCTATAGTCTCACCTATGATCTTTCTATTAAATGTTTCAAGGTAACTTTAGATTGGAAGTTGAGAGCGCCTGAATGTCCCCACCTCCCACCAAAATTGAAGACTATCTGCCTGTAAGTCAGATATATTCTGCTGCTGGCCTTTGTTTTCATGGCACAGGTTTTCAAAATAGCCTGGCACCACCCATCTCTTTCCTGGGAAATCGAATGGAATGAGGTGTTGGACATCGCCTCTACTCGCAGAAACCCAGAAGCTCCTTTGAGGTAGATGCCTGTTAAGTGCCCTGATTCCAGCCGTCTTCAAGGAAGGGTGCCTTCCCTTAACCCGTAAGAGGACCTGCAATACAGTTCCTTTTCTACCTTTTCCACTGATGTGCGCATGTACCGGGGGCAGTTTGTTGATACATCTGGTTGCTTTCATTAATGGGCAAGGATGCTTAAAGTTATTAAGTCCCTGGACAGCAGACTGTCTTAGAAGAAGAAAATTCCTATGTTAAGAGAGTAGGAAAAAAGAAAGGAGAAAATGGGGTAGGACTTTTGCCTTTACATTATACTGTGCTTAAAAAATAATAATAATAATAATCCTGTTCAGAAGCCCTATACCAACGTTGATTTTTGCCTAGCTTTATACCAGTAGTTGGCATGGTAACCAATAAGGTACACTGCTTGTCAATGGAGGAAAATAAATGAAGAACACAGGGCCCACTTCTCAACGGAGAGGAGATATTGAGAATACATAAAACTTTGCAGAGCACACAACAGGAGCACCCAGTGGAAGGTGAATATTCTACCATGTTTTCCCTTAGTCATCCTTGCCATACTCTTGTGTTGGTATAAACCTGGATGTCCAGTGTCCTTTATGTGGTGCAGACATGGGCCCCTGATGCTTAAAGGCAGTCTTATGTGTTACTTCATCATTTTCCTTCCCAGCTTTGAAAGCTGTACAGAAAGTCTTACTTCGTGGTATCTGAAAAAGCCCTAAGCTCCTTATGAGCGATTATCTGAGCTATCCAACTCAGCTCAGAATGAAATCCCTCTGGAAATCATTACTGTGGCCCTCACATCCAGAAGAGAAGAGATGGAATTTCTTGAACCCCCAACAGCACTTCCAAAAGCAATGCTTTTCCAAGTTTTATATCAGGTTGTTCGTAATAGACCAAAGCAATCCTTACCTTTCAAGAAATAATTCTAGACAATAAGTATAGGAGAAAAAAGTAGATACTTATAACATTCTAACAGTTCCGTGGCATTTGTAACAGACAGCTCTATGACATTTGTACATATTTCTGAGACATAGTTGGAAGATTATTGGTAAAGAAATTATAATTGTAACAATGAACTATACATACCATAGGAGGGTTCCCAGCGAACTGTGGGATTGCACATTTTCCTGGTTTTCCCCATTCTGAGGGGTCTTTGTCACACTTTTCAGGGTTGTCTTTGTCTAAACTCTCTTGGGTTTGCTGGCGAACAATTCGCCTGCGGAGGAAATGTAAGTCCAGACCATTTAGTAGCAAGAAACTAAGTTCTTCGCTTTTTGAGAATCTGGGCATATTTCAAGTATTCTAGAATGGATCCTGTACTTCCTACTTAACAGTGATATCTCATTGACCCTTCTGAGTAGATTTGAGGAAGGGAAAGAAAATATGTCTTCTTCAGCAATAGAAAAAAACATTAGTACAATGGCACAAAGAATACGTTAGTTTTGGATCATCAATACCTGTTTCCTTAAAGGGAGCATTTGTGCTTCTGTTTCAAGTATTATTTCCATTTACAAACAAACAGACCTGTGCTCGCTTCGGCAGCACATATACAAACAAACAGACCAAAACAGGAAAACTGCAAATCTAACAGAGCAAGTACTCGCCCATACAGTGCCTTTGTGGGAATTACAAAGAGATGTCCCCTCTGTGAGGACAGTCCTAGAAGCAAAGAGCTTGGCCAGCAAAGCATAGGCGAATTTTACACGCCACGGACAGGTGCCCCTGTGTGGTTGACCATCACACACAGTAGCTCTGAGGCTTAATCCAAGCACTTCATCTGATGTTCCAAAATTGTCTCAATGAAACTGAAAGTGTTGAAATCAATTTAAGGAGACTTTGCGGAGACTCAGACATTTTCACAGATATCAACACTAATGGTGCGTCCTTGGAGGCACTAAGAGCCTGGTCATTTCCATTCCACAGATTTCAGCTGAGCATTTGCTAACACACAAGACAATATGGGTTTAGTGGGACCAGAGGAAAGCAGACGCAAAGTGAGTCATGTTCCTGACCTCAAGGAACCTAAACGGCAGGGTCTTCAGAAAATATACTAAGAGACACAGAAGGCCCCCTTTGTAGTAGCTGTATGGGGGACCTAAAATGTGGTGTGCCACGTGGTATATTCTGTGAATGTTTTAATCCAAGGCTGTCAACCATCCTTTTCTACCCTAGGACTCGGGGCCAAGACTTACTTTGTACTGAGCATCTATTATGTGCCAGGCCAGAGGAAAGTTACTCTACACAAATTATCTCAGTTGTACCCCCATAACAAGCCTGAATGGTAAGTACTGGCACCCCAGTTGACATACGAGAACACCGAGGCTTAGAAAAACTGGTAACACAAAGTGATTTGTAACAGAAAAGCAGAATGATTTGGAGAAAACAATTTTGGGCCCGTCAGACAGCCTTGGTTTCAAATCCCAGGTCCACTCCTTGATAGTTTGGTAGCCTTGGGCAAGTTATTTAACTTCTTCTGTGCCTCAGTTTCTTCAGCTGTAAAATCGGTCTAATAATACCTAACTAAACCTGTATTTTAGCAATCAATTGACCTGATGCATAAAATATGCCAGCACAAAGTAAGAGTCCCACAATTGATAACTGTCAAAATTCCTGAGGGTCAAGTTCACATGGGGAGTAAGTGAGAGAAAACAAATTAGATTCTCTCCTCTTCTCTGCGCCAGGACCAGAAGTCAGAAAACCTGGATTTTAATCCCAGTTCAGCTGCTGCCTTGGCCATGAGACTATAAGCAATCAGCCAGCCAGTGTAGGTGGCAGATTCTTTTCAGATGGCGAGTGGGGCAAATACACGTCCTCGCCTGCTCCAAAGGAAAATGCATCATTGTGAAACTATACAGACATAAAGTGGGGGGATTACTAAGCTAGGGAGGGGAAGAGACTCATTTTTTATGTCTGGATTCTCTGAAACAGCTGGGTTCTGACCAAACCCCATTTAAAGATACTCATTTGCTTTAAGAGAGAACAGAGTTCTCTGTCTACACAGAATTTTCAGAGCTTATAAAGGGTTGATCAGGGGTCAGAGTCAGCAAGTCGGTCAAGAATGCATATGAGTAATTGCCTGATGCTACTTCTTCCCACCCTTTCCCTTTTCACACTTAGGTCTTAGGCACCTCTAGGCCAACTTGGCTCCCAGGAGAGTCACTGAGCCTTGAGCATGTGCTCTCCTGATGCTTAGTTACGTGGAGCGCGAAACCCACCAGGGGACTTCCCCAGGCCTGCTTTTGTGTGCAGGTGGGAGAATCAGCTGCTGTGAAACAGCATAAAAAGGAAACCCAGTATAAAATAGGATTCCCCATAAGACCTACTGTGCCAACCACACGTGCAGGCACTGTGACTCTCTATGAGGATATTCGTCACCACTGGCCTGAGACCCCCTGGGCCCCAGTCCCCCAGGACATGGGGATGTGAGTGTTATCTCTAGAATGAGTGCTCGATAAAAGTGAGCTCTTACCTTTATTGTGTTAGAATGCTGCAAGGCAATAACCGTGTATGTTTCCTTCTAGTATTGCCCACCGTGCCAGAGAGCAGTCCTCATGCACCGTAGATAATCAATACATGTCCAGCTTGAATCGAAGCTCACTGAACTACAGCAAACCCTGTCACCTGGTTAATCAGGTGTCCCTCTAGTTTGGGAGTTTGTCTAATTTAGTAGAGATTGAGCCATAAGAACATCACTGCAGACATCCAAGACCCCTCCAGCACCCTTAACGTGTTTCACACCCTTGCAGAGGTACTCAAATATTGGTGCATTTTTCAAGCTTGTTAGAATGAACTGCCTTAATAATAGCTATTGTTAAATTACTAGAAATAATAGCTAGTCATCGGGTGCAAGAAATTGAAATGCTGCTGAGTGGTCTCTGTCCAACTGACCTCTGGTGTCCCCTCATATTCCCTCAGCAGACAGACTCGCCACACACAGACTAGGTCACGGTGCCTCCGACAGCATCACACCTAGAAATTAAAGGATTTAAACACTCACTCAGCTCCATGGATGGCGAGGCCAATGAAGAAGATCACAAAAAGGTGGTGTGTGTACCAAAACACTTCAAAGTAAGACCTCCGGATGGTTTTGGCAGAGGAGGTGATAATTAGAATGAGGCACAGGGTGATCACGATACCAGTGATGCCAGCCACGCGGGTCACAGCCACATACAGGCCTCCCTCAGGATTCTGCAAAATACAAACACACACACACACACACACACACACACACACACACACATTATCCGTAGGCTCTCAAATACAGGACGACCTATTTATAAAGTGTCTGGTGTATAGGCCAATAGATATTTTCATTCCTCCCTTTCAATAATCCTAACCATCCTTCACAGAGTGAAATAGATTTGGAATAGATATTTCTCAATTTAAAACCGTCTTATGTGGTCGAGGTGTCATAGGAAGTACTAACTGATAGGCTGAAATAGTTCTAAGGGAGTATTGAACAAATAGTTCTAAGGGAACCAACTGTAAGATGTCCTAAAAGAGTCTGAGGCTCTTTCTCCCTTTGGTTTGGAAAGGGCCACGGTGCTTAACGGGCAAATGTATTCTGGACATGCCCCCCATCTTAGGTTGGGTTCCCCTGACGCAGACAGACCTTGAGATGAGGATTCATGAGTAAGTGATTTTAAAAAGGTGTGCTCCAAAAGACACTGGTAAGAAGATGGGCAACAGGATAGGAAAGAGGAAGAAGTCAAACAAGAGGGTGAGCTCAGGCCAAGTCTTTAGTGAAGGTTGCTTCAGAGTTCATCCTGACTCAAGGCAAGGAAGCTGGCTTTTCATGGCCTGCACCCCACAGGTATTGGCTAATGGCTGCCCACAAAGAGGTAGCCATCCAGGCCGTTCCAAATCTCTGAGCTTGTGCGTCAAGGAACTTCCGTAGCCCCAGGGTGGTCCTCTGAAGAAGAAAGGCAGGTATCAGAAATTGGAAGTGAAAACATGGAAAGGTAGGGGGAGCACAGACATAGTACAAGTGGTCCAAAGAGATCAAGGCAAAGCATGACAGCATCGGCTCACCTAGTGTGCTCATGTTGCCTTCCTTCTATATCATTGTACAAACAATGAACAATATGAAAGAAAAATTATCCCAGAAGTTACAGAAAAGGAATTTCTTTTTCTCTTAGGCAAGTTGTTTCCATGTTGGTCTGAGGAGAATTATTTCTGCAACATTAAGGGATATTTTTTCTCATCTTTTCTAAACATGAGGAAACATGTTTGGAATTCAGTGTATAATTATGTGACTTGGCCATCTTCCAAAGCCATTGGGCACATGAAGATGACTCAGAGCTTCTCCGACTGAGTGTAGGAAACTCTAACAACTGCTGGAAGGGAAGCAGTCCTTGCTGTGGATACCTCAAATGGCTTAGCCTGGAAGACCTTGGAGTTACTCCCAGTTCACTGTGCTTCCCATGGGATGATAATCAGCAGACATAGGCCACCCCTCGGATGTTGTAGGCAAGAAGGA
This sequence comes from Neogale vison, assembly GCF_020171115.1. NCBI lineage: Eukaryota > Metazoa > Chordata > Mammalia > Carnivora > Mustelidae > Neogale > Neogale vison. Next base: position 98,577,133 of record NC_058105.1, read on the forward strand.
AGAAAAGCACCTCTGTCTGCTGTCAGCTGGTGGCTAGGCTGGTATGAACCTTGAGGCCAGAGTGTTCCCTAATTCACATAAAGAATCTCATAGAACACCTGCATCAGATGAGGTCGGTGTGTGACTGTGAGGGAGTGGGACAAAAACAAGACCACTCCGGAACTTTGTCAGAGCCAAGACAACAACACAAGGGACTGCTGCTAAGACACCCAATCCTAGAAAGACCCCCAGTTCCTGACCATGCCTGATGCAAAGCAAATCCTTGCTTCCTTAAACCCCGCCAAAACCACCTGACGGAAGTCCATGTCCTATAACAAGCCTCCATGAGCACCTTCCTAGAATGTCCCAGATTTTCTCATGGTGCGAGGCCTCTTTTGCTGCAGTAAGTAATAAACTCAACTTTGTTTGACTAGATGTGTGTTCTTGTTTTTCTTTGTCATGGGTGAGCCCGAGTTACTCCAGATTCTACAGGTGAGCATAAGGAACTGGAAAACATCTAGAGACCCTCCACACATGGGATCAGGAGTGCGGAAGACATTTTCTCTGTACCCACATTCTTAGAAACTATAAACTTTGCCCACTGATGGTCAAGTTTTATCATTGTTGGTGTTCTGCCCAAGTAGAGTTCTTCACTCATTGAAATCTAGTCCTCAGTTTTAACGGCCTAGTCTGAATCCAGAAATAGACTTACCGGGATTTCCTCTCGAGCAAAATTGAGGTAAGTTTCACCAGGTTTATCTCCAAGTCTAGAGAGTGCTATTGAATAGCTATCAGATTTGTTGACTCGGGCATTCACACACCACTCCACATTAAACAGATGGGCAATGGTATGAATCGCTGAAGAGGACAGAGAAGAGAAGGGTGCAGTCAATTTTCGTGTAAACTGGGTTTCTGGTTATAGCCCCTGACTCTATGATAAGATACAGGGAGACACAGGGATGGCCCAGGACACTTAGAAACAAGAACTGGGTCTCCAGGCCAGACAGGCAAGACTAGAACTCTAGTGGGTAAGCTATTCTCTAGTTGTGTGATCATACGCAAATCACTTGACCTCTCTGGTCTTGGTTTCCTCATTTGTAAAATGAAGATGTTTAAACGACACTATCCTAAAGATCCAATCAGTTCTGAGATTCTACAAAATAACCATGGTCTCTGAGGATATTTAGGTGTGCTCTCATTGTCTCTCTCCCCCTGATATGTTTATGCTCAAACAAGAAGACTCTTGTGCAATGTATGCCTTTGGCCGGCCCATTCACCTGATTCTGACATTACTCCAGAGAGACAATAACATTTTATTGAACTAATATAAACCAATGGCCACAAGAGTGAATATCTTCTTGAAAATTGCTTTCCTTACTTAATAAGCACTTATATACAACTTCCCGGGTGCCAAGAACTGTTATAAGTGCTTTATAATTACTTAATCCTTATGTGGAGGCAATGATGTAAGTACTGTTAGTACCATCTCATCTTACAGATGAGGAAACTGGAGCATAGATTGCTTTAATATCCCGCCCAAGATCACCAAGCTAGGAAGCAGCAGAATTAAGAATCTAATTCGAGCAATCTGGTACTCAAATTTTTGCTCCTCACCATTACACTATGTTGCTTTCTAATAAGATTTTATCATGCATTTTGATTTTGAACCATCTTATTCACCACAGTTCAGAAAGCCTGCATGATCTACTAATAAAAGAGAAACCCAGTTAAACACTTGCAATGTAAACCTATTTTACTCAAATTATGGGGAAACTCTTTAATGGCAAGGTAAAAGTTTCTTTTGTTCATCACTGCCAATTGCCCAGCACATCACTTATTTGTTAAGTGAATTAGTGAAGATCTGATTAGGGTCCCAAATACATCCCTTCTGCTAATACTGCCACTTTAGTAATTATAATAACAACACATAATAAAGAATATATATATACATATGTATACCTAGTAGATATATAATAACAATAATAATAAAGGAGACTCTTGGCTGATAAGGGCTATCTTACCTTTAAGATAAGATAAGATATTGTCTCAGCTTATGGGTTATGGCCCCCATAGGGTTAGTGCAAGAAATCCGCAAATCTACATGTTCAACCCTAGTATTTTTGTTAATGGATAAATAAAAGCTCTCAGTTGTGGACTTTTTTTATATTAAAAAGCATGGGGAAGGGTGAGGACACTGAGATTTTGTCAGAAGACCCCAAGATAAAAAAAGTTTTAAGACTTGAAAGAATAGGGTGCCTGGGTGGCTCAGTCAGTTAAGTGTCTGCCTTTGGCTCAGGTCATGATCCTGGGGTCCAGGGATTAAGTTCCATAGCAGGCTCCTTCTGGGGGGAGCCTGCTTCTCCCTCTCCCTCTGCTGCTCCCCCTTATTGTTCTCTCTTTCTCTCTCTGTGTCAAATAAATAAATAATATCCTCTTAAAAAAGAGTTGAAGGAATAAATCCTACTATGGCAATGGAAGACAGAGTGGTGAATATTTTTTAACAGAATTCATTCAAAAAGTACAACATATCTTGGTGGGAATGTAAATTGGTGCAGCCACCATGGAAAACACTACGGAGTTGCCTCAAAAAAACTAGAAAAAGAAATAGCATATAATCCAGTAATTATACCCAAAGAAAATGAAAACACTAATTTGAGAAAAAGATATATGCACCCCCATGTTTATAGCAGCATTATTTACAACAGCCAAGATATGGAAGCAAACTGAGTGTCCATCTATAGGTGAATGGATAAAGAAGAAGTGGTTTTATATATATATATATATATATATATATATATATATATATCAGATATACATATCTTATATCTTATATATATCTCGTATATATATCATAACATACTCAGCCATAAAAAAGAATGAAAACCTTGCCATTTGCAACAACATGGATGGACCTAGACGGTATTATGCTATGTGAAATAAATCAGACAAAGAAAGACAAATACCGTATGGTTTCACTTACATGTAGAATCTAAAAACCAAACCAACCAAACCAAAAGAACCAGAAACAGACTTATAAATATAGACAGCAAACAGGTGGTTGCCAGAGGGGTTGGGAGTGAGGGGATGGGCAAAATAGGTGAAGAAGATTAAAAGATATAAACTTCCAGTTATAAAACAAATAACTCACAGGGGGGTAAAGTAAAGCACAGGGAATGTAGTCAGTAATAGTTACTAACTTTGTGTGGTGGCAGACGATAACTCTGTGTATCATGGTGAGCATTTTATAACGTATGTCATTGTCAAATCACTATGTCATACACCCGAAACAAACAAGATGCTGTATGTTAAGTATACTTCAGTTAAAAAATTAAAAAAAATACAACATAGCCAATCACCACCTGATCTACCTAAAAAGGCTGACCTCTTCTAAAATAAAAGGTATCTAGGAGAAGAGGAAACTGTCTGGTTTCAAGTTTTCTTTGCAATCTCACATATCTTAATCAGCTCACCAGTGTGAAGCGCAATCATCCATGCCACCATTTTATGGAAAGTGAGGTTCCTGTCCAGTTGTCTTCGAATTCTTGTGGAACAGCACTTTGGATTAAGGGGAAAAGAATAAAACAGTAATTGTTATCAAGAAGGTTTTCTGTGTGCCAGACAGTAGATACAGATCATCTCACTTAATTGTCATAACCACCCTGAAAACACTCATTCTATGCCTTTGATAGATGAGAAAACAGAAGCTCAGATACTTGTAGTCATCTTCCCAAGATCAACCAGCCAGTGAGTAGTCTACCTGACAGGTTCCTGAGCAACCACACACAAGCACAACCGGCTCAGCCCCAGGAGCCTGGAGAAGTTCGTTGAACAATAAGTGTTAGGTCCCTACAACCAGTCTCTGCATATTTTACCTGGACCTGAAGGAGGAGCTCTCTGTCTCTTTGTCTTCTCCATCACTTTTTCCCACCCCAGAATGTTTGTGAGCTCCCCCACAGTTCCTCACTGGCAGGTAGCAAAGGCTCATCCTTGTGAAGGTGTCAACCAGTAAGTTAAGTGTTAGTTAGGTGAGAGATTCAAGAGTTAGCTCTCCCTGGAATACCGGCGGTGTCATAGGAAAGGTGTATGCATTTCACATGACCCTGAAAGTCTAATGGGGACACAGACTAGTGAACAGCTTTAGAATAAGTGAATACTTTTAGAACAACACCCTTCGAAGACATACACTGTGGGAGGAAAAAAAAATACCCACCCACCTCTGTTGATAGAGACAACATCTCAAGGAGATATCATTAACCAAATATTAATAGCAAAAAGAATGATAGGTAGTATTTACAAAGAGCTTGTGCAAGGAGCTGTTTTAAATGTTTTATGTGCATTCTGACTCTTCATTTTTGCATCAGTCCTAGCAGGGAGGGACCATTATTATCACTGTATAACAGGTTAGGGAAAAACCTGTGGGGAGGTAGCCTTAGGTCACATAGTTAATAAGTGGCAGAGTTGGGATTTAAATCTATCAGATGCCAGAGTATTAATATTCTGATGTTTCATACCTTGTATGATTACCTTGACATTAAAAATACTATTTTGGTCAGTACTCAAGTGTGACTGTCCTTCTGATACGTGTTAGAGGATGTGGATTTGAATCTTGATTTAGGTCAACGCCCAAAGTAGAAAAAACAAACTCTGTCTTATGATTGAATCCAAACTTTGTCCTCCTGAAAACTGGTCAAATGCTTGCTTTGGCTGCTTTGTTCCCAAGTCTAAATGTACTGCCATAGAGATACAGAGAATTGTTAAGGAGAGCCAAGTGCAAAACAAAAGAAAAAAAAATCTTAGTATAAGTACTTAGTATAAGTAATCTAAGTATATCGGGTTCTAAAAATATTATATTTAATCTAGAGTTGTTTAATATTTGACTTATTATTTTTTTAAGTAGGCTCCACAGCCAGCATGAAGCCCAATACGGGGCTTGAACTCATGACCCTTAGATGGAGACCTGGGTTGAAATCAAAAGTCAGACACTTAATCGACTGAGCCACCCTGGGCCCGGTGGCTTAGTTATTTTTAATAAAATGTTCTGATTTTATAGAAAAAAAATGTAATTGTGTGGGAAATTGTGCTTACTCCACTATCTCTCTGTTAGCTACATCTACAGAGAGCATGGCACCATGAGAGCAGATTCCCGGGACCACAGCAATACTACTAGGGAGGAAGACACAGGATTCCAGAGAAAGGAAGAAAGAATTAGGCTTCACTGAATGCTTTCTGTGAGCCAGGCAGTTTACCCATAATCATTATCTCATTCAGTGGCAACAAGATAAGAATGATTGTCCTCATTTTAAGATTAAAAAAATTTAAGTTAAATCTCACATTGGCTGGGATGCAAGTCTCTTTGTCTTTAAGGTTCACACCCTTTTCCATCAAACCAGATGCAATGATATAGTCACTATTACTTTACAAGTCTAAAAAAAAACCCGAGACAAGACTTCAAGTACTCAGCTGCAAGGTGATCACAGAAAACAAGGTCAGGGGGAGTGACATTGGGAAGACAAAGCAGCCAAAGAAGGGCGTATTATCAGATCAGCAACCACTGCCATATATCCTACCATATCATATATCATATCATACCATGGTCTCTCTGACTAGAGGATTCTGAAGCTATAGAAAATGCTCCAGAGGTTTTCTTTTCTTTTTTCTTTTTCTTTTCTTTCTTTCTTTCTTTCTTTTTTTTTTAAACTTGAGGCATTAGAAAGTTTAGGAATTCATCCCTCGACTTCCAACCGTCACCGGCCAAGGGCAGGTGCCAGGGCACAGATTCCTGGGCATTTCAGACTTGCCCCAGGAGAGGGCCTAAAGAAAATCCTCAGGCAGAGAACGAGTGGGGCTTGCAGAAGGCAGCGAGCCCATGCACTATAGAACCACAAGTGTGGAGCCAACATGACTGAAAAACCAGCAGCATCAGCTACAACTAAGTGTCCATGGCTGAAGGTGGGCCATGACTCAGGCTCTCAAAACAAGGGTTTCCTGTTTGAAGTCACTTAGTTCACATTTCTGTTGGTGAAAAATTGTCTTTGGTTTTTTTTATATAGCCTTGTCATCTTTTCTGTTTATTTCAAATGCTGTACATTGTCTTACTACTTTATATTCTTTACAATTTTAAAGAAATATCTTTTTCCTGTTTCCCAGTTGCTAGGTTCCTCCATAGTTTCTTGGAGTCCTCGTAGCAGACAGAATTCAAAGACGATCCCCCATGACATTATATAATATCTTCCCTTTGAGTGGGGCTGGGACCTGAACTGTGAATACGATGGAATGTCACTCCTGTGAGTTTGTTACATTATATGGCAAAAGGAAATTTGCAGAGGTAATGAAAGTTCCAAGTTGACCTTAAGAGAAAATTATCTGGCTGGGCCTGAGCCAATCACATGGCCCTTCAAATGTGGGTCCAGAACTCAGAGACTGAAGAACTCAGAGATTCAAGACACAAGAAGTATTTGGTGCAATGTTGCTGGCTTGAACATGGAGGAGGCCAGATGGAAGGAATACAGAGACTTTCATGATCTGAGAGCAGGCCCTGAATGGCTCTCAGCAAGGAGACAGGAACCTCAGTCCCACAGCTGCAAGGAACTGAATTTTGCCAACAAGAATGAGTTTGGAAGATTTTTACCTAGGGTTTCCATTTGAAAATTCAGTCCACTTGGTACCTTGACTTCAGCCTTGTAACATGCTGAGCAGAGAACCCAACCAAACACAGGAGGCTGCACCTCTCACTGGCAGAACTGTTGGCTAATAAATTGTGGTTGTTTTAAGTCACTGAATTTGTGGAAATCTTTTACACAGCAACATATAATTAATATAGTCCTTATTGGAGTGATGGAACACATTTGGAGTCTTAAGACTGAGAGAATGGGAACAGTAGGATCAGAAATCAGTACTGAATTAAAGTTCAGAGGGCAAGTTCTGCAAAACTTGCCATCAGATATACATGTGTTGGATCTCGGTCCTACCACCAATATGGTCAGTTTCTAACTTCCTCACCTATGTATTTATCATAGTTCTTCTCTCATAAGTCTGTTTCCTAGATTCACTAAGAGATGTTTAATAAATATTTGAGGGGTTTTTTTGGTATCATTATTTAACTTTTCAGCTCGTATGGCTTGGCTCTCTAGCTAAAAATTAAGCTTCCTATATGCAGAGCAATGTATCATATGCTTCAAAAAAATATCTCTTAGGGCACCTGGGTGGCACAGTCACTTAGGTGTCTGGCTCTTGGTGTGGCTCAGGTCCTGCTCTCAGAGTCACGAGATTGACTCCCACATCAGGTTCCACACTCAGTTCAGAGTCTGCTTAAGTTTCTTCCGCCCTCTCCCTCTGCCCCTCCACCCTCCTCTACATGCCCTCTCTCTCTCTTTCTCTTTCTCCAAAATAAATAAATAAATCATTTTTTAAAGTCCCTTGATAATTATTTGGTTAAATAAGTTACATTTTCACTGTTCTAGAACCTAAGATGATTATTCTAAATCTATAGTGATGTATTTACCCATATATCTATACTTGCCACACTGATTTCTTTTCTACTTTCTGACAAACTGTTTTGAAATTTTGGTGGGGGGGGTGGTTAATACACTGGCTTCTGCATGCTGAATTTGAAGAAAAGAATATGGCTTTAATGTGGCCTCTACAGTGTCTCCATAGTTCTACCTTTATCATCATCAATATAGACCATCAAAAATGTGGAACAACAGATTCTGATGCCACCATCAGAAATTGAATTGAATGCTTGAGAAATAAAAGGCCCATTTGTAATACTCTGATCATAATAGGTAATTTTTTAAAAGCTAGTTGATATGAAACACATATATCTTAAAAAATGAAAAAATATAGGCCATTAGTTACCAATGGGTCATTGGAATGGATCTCACTGAGGCACAAATCCTTAGTTTTTCCCAGTTGCCTTCTATGATATGCTCAGGATGCCCCCCGCTGCCAAAAAAAAAAAAAATCCAAAGAGAAGTCACAAGTCATGTTTATATGGGGCTTCCAAATACAGTTTCCTCACCATTTCCTAAAATGGGAGCAAGGCAGGTGGTTGGTGGAGTGGAAAGGAAGAGCTTTGCTGCCTGTGACCACCTAGGGCTTGTTTGTTCCTCCTCATCGCACAGATACCATTTTTATGCTTTTCAGTCGCTTCTGAATTATTGCCAGCTACCTCCTAATTATGCAAGTTGCCATGATGTCCCATGGCTTCCTCACTGAACTACCCCTTTGCCATTGACTTCTAAAGGAAGTTTCTCTTTTACTGTCATCTAGAGCCTAGCCTGAACTCACTTGGCTAACATTCAAGTGTAAGGGAGATTATTGCATCATCTCAGCAAATTTCTATGCTGTGTTCAAACCACAAGAGAAAAAAATTTTTTTTGAAGATAAAGATTTTATTTATTTGATAAAGTGAGAGAGGGAGAGTGGGGAAAAGGTCAGAGGTAGTGGGAGAAGCAGACTCCTTGCTGAGCAGTGAGCCCAATGTAGGGCTCCATCTGAGGACCCCAGGATCATGACCTGAGCTGAAACCAAGAGTTGGACACTCAACTCACTGAGCTACCCAGGTGTACTGAAAAAATACTTTCTTTTTTTCAAGTGAGAAATGGAACCAAAAAGGAGTGCATATTTAATGGGGTATAACATGAGTTTCTGTAACATGACCATTACAGAAACTTAAAAGTTCTATTTTATGTACACCTGGTATCACCACACATGCCATGAATTCACTTAAATTTGATGTTTATAAGCAATTTGGGGGAAATTACAAAATCCACCCTTGAGTCTATAGAACTCAGGCAAAGAAGTTGCCAGTGATGTCCAAACCTGGTGGCAGTAGGGTATGTGATGAGTAAGAACCTCAGTTTACTGAGGTATAGCACTGTTGAGAGCTTTGAAGTCGCATGTTTCTTCTCTATCCCTTCCACAAAACTCTATGTTCCTTGAGTTTTACTCTTTACTCACCATGTGTCACAAGTACCTAGCACACAGCTGGCAGTCAACAAATGTTTGTTGACTGACAATTCAGCAGTTGACAGCTTAGTCAATTAATATACTTTTGGAATGTTATATTCATTCGTACAGTTACATTGTCTCACCTGCTTTTCAGCTAAAAACAACAACAACAACAACAACAAAAAAAAAACCAAACCCATGCAACAGGAAGTCCAAGAGACTTCCCTACACCATGTGGTTATACGGAGCCCCACTGACGGCCTCTCACTGTCAGACTGTATAAGGTTACAGATAAGAGCTGACTTTCTCACCTTCCTTTTTCTTTCTGATCTGAAGACTGAGACTCCAATCGATTAGAATTCAGTTTCTACATGGCAAGGTGGGGATTACTAAGCCCCATCCTACCCCATTCCGCGCAACAAAGCAGGCTGAGAGCCTTTGCCTTTACCTTCCCCAGGGTGGGCCAAAACTGGGGATTTATTTCTTCAAATAATCAGAAGGGTTATAAAGCAAAGTCTAACTTTAAGACCGCTAGAAACTGAGTGGAAGTTCTGTGACTGTGCAGTCTGCGGGACGTCCTACTGGCAAATCCTTGAAGTGACAACAACCTTGTCATTTCTGGCCTGTGCTATTCAGCATGCTCCAGCATTCACATATATGGCGGACTTTTGAAGACCGTCATACGACGCGAAGGCGGTTTTGAGTTTCAGTGGCACATAGGAAAGTGAATGGTCTCTCGGGACACAAAGAGCAGGTTTAAATTCCAACATTGTCATCTCATTTCATCCCCGTGTCGCTGACTTGACATGCAGCTTTTATGAGGCGAGCTCTAGGAAGACTCGGTAGGAGGCAGCTATTAGGAGTTCCCACACTGGTCGCAGGATGGTCACTCATTTTAATCCCAATCAGAAAAGAAGTTTCGTTTGCCAATTCACACTTCAGATTGGGAAACCCAAAAGGAGGGACACTCCCGGTCTCTAAAAGAATGTTGCTTGCTCCTAATTTTATAAAATATATTCTCCTACATACAGATCTCTCCATATTAGCAGAGCATCTCTGCAATTTGAAAAGCAGCCTTATTTCGTCCCTGTCTTTGAAGACGCTCATGAAGATCTTCCCTCCTGGGCCACAGGAAGCCTGAAAGCGGCCATTACAACATGTGCATTTCACGAGGCAGGGCAGCTCAATAGCAGTGAAATTTGGGCCTGGGTGGTAACAAGGATTTCTTAACTGGCCCTCCTGGTGAAAATGCTGCCTGTTTCTCAGCGTTTACTTCCTCTAAATAGAAAGTATTCAAACAGGGCATAGGGGGAAGACCAAAAAAATGAATCATACCTTCCTAAAAACAAAAAGCTACAATACATGAGCTTCATTTAGCAAATGTTCATTGGGCACCTACAGTATGCCAGGCCTTGGACTTAAGAGGTGGCTCGCTGCTAAAACTTGAAATTGAATGGAATTTTACCTCTGTGGTTTCTTAGATGGGGAAAATTATTTAAAAATCCTAAACCCTTGTAATCAGTGTCTACTGTTAATTGTATCCCACTAATCCTATATTTGTTAAATCAACTAGTAAGTTTACTAAGATTAGGAAAAATAAGGCAGAGTTCAAGGCAAATTCTACTTGATATTGACAGTTTAGATCACTTTCCTTCCCCCAAATAGTCCACAATTGCCAAATTAAGTATTAACTTCTCAGGTCTACATTTAAGGTCCTAGTTTACAAGGAAAGTTCCAGCTGTCCTCTGCAGCCTTAGTTCAGACACATGGCCTTTACAATCCCTACATCCCCACCAAAGTACATTGCTCACGTCTCTCCTCTATAAATTATCTCCACTAAATAGATTTTTTAAAGCTGGTTAATATAAAACACATACATTTTATTAAGATAAAAACAGAGGCTAGTAGTTACTCATGATCCAGTAGAATGGGTCTCACCAAGTGATCAATCCCTAGCTTTTCCAAGCTACCCTCTTTGGTGGGATCAGGAACCTCAAACAAATCCAAAGAGAAGCCACGTGTCGTGCTTCTATGGGGCTTTCACAAATGTAATTTCCTCGCTATTTTCTTTGCATTGGCCCATTCCATTTTCTCCAGGTAGAATGTCTTTCTCATTTATATCTCCTCGTGGCTTGTCTGATCCTTATATGCCCATATTTGATGCCACCTTTTCGAAGAAGCCTTTCTTCATTCCCTGCCCAACTTCATTCCTAATCCCCCTTCTTTGATACCCCAGAGCCCCTTATTTCTAATGTTCTGTGGAACCCATCAAATGTGGTTTTGTAGTATACAGATTAAGTAGATTCTAAGTTCCTTGTTTCTCATCTTTGTGTGATAACAGCAATAAGAAATTCATGTGCACTGGGTGTTACATGTAAACAATCTTGGAACACTACATCAAAAACTAATGATGTATTATTTGGTGACTAACATAACACAATAAAAAAAGAAAAAGAGGCCTATTAAAAATTATAAAATTATTTAAAAATTACAAAAATTTTTTATAATTAAAAAACTGTAATATGATTTTAAAAATTATAAAAAATTATTTAAAAATTAAATTAAATTAAAAAGAAATTCATATACTATTTTATAGGTCACAAAGTTTCTTCTTATGTAATATTTTCTTTCTTCTAACAGTACATTTAGGGGCTCACCAAATTGTTGAAATGAGGGTTAAAAAAAAAAAAAACGCGCTGGACATTTAGAAAGCACCAAACTCCTCAGTTCCATGGACTCAGTACCTCTTAGTCACCCTCAGTATACTGTGACTCATCACTCCCTGATTCCACCTGCTTGGGATGTTATTCACGAAGAGATTTTCTCTGACTTAAAAATTTTGAAAAACATGCTGCTGTAGGATTAATTCCCAAATCCCATGTCAGCCTCATAAAGTCCATAATATATTATATTATGTATGTCTGGTGTGTGTGTGTGTGTGTGCGCACGCACAAGTGTTTTATGGCTCTTCTTGAGCTGTAGGTTGATTTTTTTTTTTTTAATGTCTGTTCCAAGTTAAATGATTGTCCCAGGGAACTCCATCAACAACTGATATACAAATAAAATGGAGAATCAAGCACAGTTCAGCTTGCAAATACTGGCCAGAGGTTGGAATCCTCACAAACCATTAGTCTGCTTTTCCTCAGAAAGGACACTTCGTGTAATGGCCTTTGAAAATTTTGAGAAGCGTCAACTTTGTAAATGTTTGCTCTTACCGCGCTGGAACCCCTGAGGAAGGAGAGCAGATTTCGACAGACTGGCAGCAGAATCAGCATGCAGTTGAAATTCAGGCAGGCTGCAGGGGCCCTGGCCAATGGCAGCGCAAACTGGAAGATGTGGGATAGGAAGCAGGTAACTCCTGTGAGCACAGAACACCCCTCCCCCACACCACCGCTTCTCCAGGGTTCCCAGCACGAGGCCCACCAGAGACGTCAAGTTATCTGAGAAGGAAGGTCCTTCAGAACCAAGAGTCTTACCTGGAGGACCTGCTGGGATCCTTTGCTTTACCCTGGCCCTTCTCTCCTACCCCAACCTTTTACTATGAAAATTTTCAAACGTAAAGAGAATCTGAAATATTTTCACAACGAACACCTGTTTTCCCATCTCCCAGGGTCCCCCTCACACAGCTGTGTCCGTCTATCTGTCCTCTAGCCATTCGTCAATACATCTTATTTTTGATGCACTGCAGATATCAGTTCACTTCCTCCTAAATACTTAAGCATGTGTATCATTTGTTAGAGTTCAGTATAGAAACTGGGGCTTTCTAAAGAAGATTTTCTTAGTTTTTAGACTCACTTCAGCAGTAACTTAGGTTGGTCTGCTGTAATGCTTTGGCATTATAATTGTTCTTTGTAACGCTTAAAGAAGTTTCATACTTTGGAGGGGAAAACAAAGGTAAATCATCCTTCTCAGTATCAGCCTGGATTAGTTAACAACAATTATAATAGCACAGTATTATTATGTAGTATAATTGTGTATACGCAGGATATATAATACATAGTATAATTAGCGTTACGTCATGAATTCACGGTTTCAGCATAATGTAAAAAATGGTATCCTGGGGGCACCTGGGTGGCTCAGTGGGTTAAAGCCTCTGCCTTTGGCTCAGGTCATGGTCCCAGGGTCCTGGGATCGAGCCCCGCATCCGGCTCTCTGCTCAGTGGGGAGCCTGCTTCCTCCTCTCTCTCTGCCTGCCTCTCTGCCTACTTGTGATATCTGTCTGTCAAATAAATAGATAAAAAATCTTAAAAAAAAAAAAGGGTATCCTGTGGGGGCCAGCTGTCACTGTAATTGTTGCCCGTTTATCATGAAGAAGAGTCCTGGCAGTTCAAGGAATACAAGAACGCTAATGGACCCAAGGAAAGTTGGGGACCTTCACTCTGCTGGCCTAGTCAATGAATGTGACCCTCGGGCAGGTTCCTCAAAGGCTCCATCTGGAGGGAGAGGCTTATTTCCTGAAGGTCATTTCACAACATGTCACAAGACGCAGGGCTCTCCATGCACGAAAGTTGTCAGGAATGAGATGATTTAAAGACTATGGAAAGTCTCACTTGTCCCACCTGTGTCACCCTTGAATTAATCTCACCAAATCTGCCTGCCATTCCAGGGTTGGCATTAGATTTCTTCTTTAAGCTCAACAGTGGCACAGTAGTTCCTGGGAGGGGAGGGATGCCGCTGGGATTCTCTGACACACTTTAGTTTGTCTCACACGGGAAGGCCTACAGACTTGCCCAGGTGGTGGCAATGGAGGGAGTGAGGTAATGGTGCCGTCTGGGTTGGTGAGAACATTTATTTAAAGTGTTGAAAGGAGTATGAACCAGAATCTTTGATTAGAAATGTAAGCCTGTCAATATTGCATGAGATCCAACTCATACTTACCCCAAGAAGTTTTCGAGTGTAATGGTACTGAGGTTCAATGTCATAAAACCTGTAGAACCGGATAAAGAGGAAGACGTTCATCCCCAGCCATACCAGCTGCAAAAAGAGAAATAGTTGTGTGACGTTTCCACATTTCAATGGGTAGATTTCACGCAAGGTTGGAGTCAGAGTAGGGTCAGGGCTTCCCCAGTCTAGCCTTCAACAAAGGTAGTTACACATCTGAGTGTGACCATCTGAGAGTCAGCTCCTTCCTCCAACAGTGCCCCTACACTTCGTGATCATGACCTTTCCACCTTGTGGCATTCCCTGTGATGGTTTTACTGCGGGCCAGGATGCCAGGTTATTATCAATATAATAATTATCAATAATTCACCTCTGTTGTTTCATTGCTCTTTTTTTCTTAATGAGTAGCGGGTGAGTCTTCTCAAAAAGAGAAGGGAAAGGAATAGGTTACGGTGTCGTCCCCTGCGCCCATAAGGCACTGTGTTCTACTCTCAGGGATGCCGTCACCTCCCTCCAGCGCACAGCACCCCACCCCAGCTAGTGGGAGTCATATCGGCTAAAACGTCAAGCCTTTAATTCTATTTGGTAACTTTTGCTTAACTTTTCATAGAGGGACTATTGAACATGAATGAGGGGGTGAGGAGCATGGGTTTTTTTTTTTAAAGCGACCCTCCTACCTTTTGACTGCTCATTTCATCCCAAGCACTGACTGCATTGAGTGAGGCACTGCTCAGTCTCGAACCTTCAGCTTCATAGTGATCTTTTCTTACCTGTGCTTTAACGCCATTAAAGGTCTGTAGATGCCTGAGAACAATCTCTTTATGAAGAAGCTATTTAAACAACTTCTCCATTCCCTAACCTTGTCATTCTTACTCTTGCTTTCCAGACTGTGTCTTTAATGTCAAACGTATGAGTGTGCAATTTAGGAGGAGGTCATCTCCTGGGGAAAACTGTGGTAGGAGCCAAAAGTATAATATGAACTTGTTTTCTATGGGAGTAGTCTGTTTTCAAAACGGTGATAAAAAATCAAGTTAACAGCTCTGAGTCCTCAGAATTCTATATTGCATTAGCATGTTGGTTTGGCATAATTTTTTAATGCACAATATTTCTTGGTTTTCTTTTCTTTATGCCCCCCTTCCTCTCTGTGTCTGCAACTCAAAGACTCAATATTTACTTCATGATAAATTCTTTCAAATTCCACTGACAAGTGTTCTTTTTAACATCAGTACAATACTTTCATTGGCTATTAGGAAAGGCTATTTAAAAATCACATTTCTATTTTCCCAATTGTCTGTGATTGCTTTGCTGAGACTGCCATCTTAAAATAATAGTTGGTCCTTTTTATGGTAAAAAAAAAAAACTAAAGAGATTAACATGTCTATTTGAAAATTAGCCCTATCTTTACTTACAAAAATTATTTCTCAAGATAGATTAGATTGATTTATATAGTCACATATAATATTATAATATATATAATATATCCACTGTATATATGAGTCTAGTTTATTTCAATTTCCTCCTCTTGAATTTTTATAAACCTCATAAATAACTCAAGTTTACCTCAGAGGAAGAAAAGGTACTTTTTAAAAAAAAAGTTGAGAAATTCAATTATTTTTACTGAAATCACTGAAATAAAGGCCATCTCTCATACATGAGCTGATCTTGTACTTGTTATTTGGAAAACGGTGTAAAATTATGATTGCCCATTTTTAAATGGTATAAGCACATAAAAAGTAGAGAATTTGCCTCTGAGTAAATATTGATAAAAAACTTAGACTTAGAGATCATTAGCATGAAATGTCTTCTACACCCTCTGTGAAATGCTGGCTGATTTAGTACCCCCAAAGTCTCAAGAAATAAAGTAGGTGAAGTGAGACCCTGGATATATTCTTTTCATTAATAAGTTTGGAAGACTGCCCTCGGTCCCGCTTACAGATAGACGTATGTTCACATGGTAAATCCGCTTCAGTGCAATTTCACAAAGAAGCAAAACAAACAAACAAGAAACGTTGCCCTCTTTTAGTTTCCCAGAGAACCCAGACAAGTTGGAGAATTCATCATTTCTCTCTCATCGGTACTTACGACGACAAAGATGGAGAGCCCTTCATTCTCAATCCAGTTCCCCATGGTGACAGACGTTCAATGCCTTGTGTCTGCTTCTCTTCTTTGCTCTGCTTCTTCTTCCCATGAGGAAATGAAAACAGCAGCCTGGGGCAATCAGTTTCCTTTTCTATTATCAGAAATTAGCTAATCATTGGTCAACTGAAAATCTTGTTTCCATAAGAACTTTAAATCTTTAAACCACAAAAAAGCTGCGGGAAAAGGGTCCATAATAATTCGATCATAACTAAACATAGTAGGAAATGAAACCAATTTCTACAACTGAGAGACAACAGACCAATGATGGTATATATTTTACATACGAACTTAACTTTTTGACTAATCAGTTTTTAAGTAGCCGCTTTGAAAAGTCACTCAACTAGCCATGACTTCGTACTGGATAAAAGTCATTAAATAAATATCTTTTGGCAGGGTGAGCAGCATTTTACAGTCTCGTTGAGAAAAATAGTAACAATAATGATGGTTGATTTTTTTAAAAGATTTTATTTATTTATTTGACAGACAGAGATCACAAGTAGGCAGAGACACAGGCAGAGAGGAGGCAGAGAGGAGGAAGCAGACCCCCTGCCGAGCAGAGAGACTGCTGTGGGGCTCGATCCCAGGACCCTGAGATCATGACCTGAGCGGAAGGCAGAGGATTAACCCACTGAGCCACCCAGGTGCCCCAGTGATGGTTGATATTTATAGCATGCTTACATCATGCCAGTTGTCTAAGACACATGTGTGTGCGTACACATATATACACACACGCGTACATATACAAACATAGCTACATAATCACTGACACATACCACTGTGTAAACACATACACACATGTATTAAATTTAGTATACAAGTAAATTCACTTGATTCTAACAATTCAATCTTTATAAAGTAGTTTTTTAGAAGATTTTTTGATTTTATTGTTTAAATTTGTTAGTTAACACACAGTGCAACATCGGTTTCTGGAGTAGAATTTAGTGATTCGTAAAGATTTTATTTTTAAATAATCTCTACACCCAGTGTGGGTCTTGAACTCACAATCCCGAGATCAAGAGTCACATGGTCTACTGACTGAGCCAGCTAGGAGCCCCTAAACTAGTTTCTATTACTATGACTACACTTAACAGATGAAGAAATTGAAACCCAGAGCACTTAAGTTACTTGGCCACAATCATGCAACTAGGAAAGAGTAAAGCTGGGATTTGAAATCCAAGCACTTTGACTATACTTCTAAGCAGATACCAGAAAAAAAAAAAAAAGGCCTAACTGTGTCAAACCCATCCAAAATCACTCCAAATACAACTACAGGAAATAAAAATATAACAAATACAGCAAAATGTTTGGATGACCATAGGATTCCTAGGAAGACATGACATCCTCTAGACTAGGTATGTATACAGGGTCAATATGAAGGTACATCAGATGTGGCCGAGGCCAAAAGCCAGATTTAGCATTTTTTTTTCCTGACTACTACTCTGTCTTCAGGACATGAAAGATACAGGAGGGTAGGATGGTAACCCCAGTATGAGATGAATGCTGACAAATTACACAAGGGCGGTTGTACAACAGCTCCAGTTAATGAAGAGGTAAAAGCAGAAACAGCAAGGCCAAATGGGAATGAGAGAATCAGCAAGAGAAGCATGGACCATTTTGGTGGCTGTTTATTTATGAACCACTTGAGACAGCCTGCAGAATTAGGACAATTAGTAAAGTAGCATTACTTTGCGCTTAAATATTTTAGGAAAGGTATTAAACTGTGACTTTCTCCATTGCTCTTGGATCATGCGCAACCCATGTAAAGGACAGATGGCTTCATGGTTCCGTTCCACACAGAGGTGAATTCGAAGAAACACAGACAACGAAAACATGTGCCCTTTATTCACCTCTTTGTGCTGAGCTCTACTCCCTTGCCCTTTCCTTGCGCTGCTCCGTCTCAAGGAGAACTGCATGTGCCGGGCTCCTTGGCCCTCTGGCTTCTGGTGTGGTCAGCCAACCGGAAGGATGAGGAGCAGGAGAGAAACCTGCTTGTTTCTCCCCCCAGCTCTCTGCTTCAAGTAGCTTTTCTGAACCGGCTGCATTTACACGAAGGCTCCAGCTTCTGCCAGCTTTTCCCTCTAGAACACGAGTTCTGGGGGCACCTGAGTGGCTCAGTCGTTAAGCATCTGCCTTCAGCCCAGGTCATGATCTCAGGGTCCTGGGATCGAGCCCCGCATCGGGCTGCCTGCTCAGCAGGAAGCCTGCTTCTCCCTCTCCCACTCCCCCTGCTTGTGTTCCCACCGCTGTGTTTCTCTCTGTCAAATAATAAATAAATAAAAATCTTAAAAAAAAAAAAAAAAGAACACGAGTTCTGGCAACTGCCAGATGGCCCTGCCTTCTGGGCTTGAGTTATACCACCTCCTCTTGGTGTCCCCCCAGGGTGGTAACCACTTCCTGTAGTTGTTCATCTTTGTGTTGCCTCCACACCCATGTGGGGATTCTGGATTTTCCCATCATCCATGCAACGAATTCCTAGCATGAAATTACCTGTGTTAAAATGTAGTGTTTTGGGGGCACCTGGGTGGTTCAGCTGGGGAAACACCTGCCTTCGGCTCAGGTCATGATCCTGGGGTCCTGGAATCGAGTCCCACATCCAGTCCCTGCTCAGCGGGGAGCCTGCTTCTCCCTCTCCCATTGCCCCTCCCCTCTGCTTGTATATATATACACAATACACTCTCTCTCAAATAAATAAGTAAAATCTTTAAAATAAATACAATAAAATGCAGTCTTCTTTACCTGGCTGGACTTTGCCTGATACACAAAATGTAACTGAGGCATGTACTCATTTTCTTATGTAATTAAAGAAGTGAGGCAAGGAGGAATACACCAGCTTCAACATCTGCTCTCCCCGCACTCTGCCCAGGCTCAGGCTCCTCCACAGGGGTGGGGCGGGTCCTGCAAACTGCAGCTCCTTTAAGCTCTGGGAAAGTTACCAAAACCTCCTCCTCTCCACTGCCCCCCACCGCCTCTCTTCCCCAGCCTGCTGCTTCATCTTCCTTCCTTTATCTCATCCAAATCTTCAAGCGTCTCCCACATTTTCTCTTCCCCCTCCCAATGCCTTTGCTCTGCTGGGGAGGCCATAGCAAGAGGACTATGAATGCACATGTGCTAAGAAATAATGCTCTTTGTTTCACAAAAACCTCTTTCCTGAAAGTTTTCCAACTCCCTTCCCCTCCCTCCATGAGTTGAGAGAAAATGCAAAAGAGAAAGGATATTTTCCGTGGGTAATCAACCATTCCCTCCCATTGCTTTTTTCCCCCTTTGTAAAAGTAATCACAGGCCTGTGAGTAGAGATTTCTGGAGGGCCTTAAGGACCTCAATCAGTTTCACAGCTGGAAGAAGACAGATCAGTTGCAAAAAAAAAAGGGGGGGGAGTAAAATCTTACTTTTATGGAAAGTTCCTTCCCTTCTGAGAACACTGTTCAAGCAAATTGTAATGTGCACCACTCTTGGAAAGACAGAGGGTTTGATAAAAAGCAACAGGGAATGGTTGACTGGGATTGACTGGACCTGAAGAATAAAGAAAACTGGGGCACCTGGGTGGCTCAGTGGGTTGAGCCGCTGCCTTCGGCTCAGGTGATCCCAGGGTTCTGGGATTGAGTCCCGCATCGGGCTCTCTGATCAGCAGGGAGCCTGCTTCCCCACCCACCCCTCTCTGCCTGCCTCTCTGCCTGCTTGTGATCTCTCTGTCAAATAAATAAATAAAAATATTTTTAAAAAAAGAAAAAAAAAAAAAGAAAACTGAACCCCTGTACTTTCTCCCAGCCATTTTGGCTTCCACTATTTCCTAAGCTCTTAGTATCAAGCCAGACTGTGGTGAAAAGAAGGTAGTACTCACCCTCCCAATAGGCAGTCAGGAGTAACACCCTCGGATGTGACTGAAATCCTAGACACCTCTGGCTGAGAAAAAAAGGAGATAAGCAGACCCAAGTCTCCAGGAAATTCCCTGACTGTGCATCCCAAGTATAATTCCTTCTTGATTTTTCAAATTAAATTAAGCTTCTAATTTATTCCCAGAAGTAAGTGTGAAATTGCTGAAGAAAGGGAGGTGTGTTACCACACCAAGATTCCCAATGTGTTTCGTTCCTGGTGATAGGAGAAATGGATTTCTATTCCTTTTTTGTTTGTTTGTTGAGAAAGAACAGGTGCAGGGAGGGGGCGACAGGGGTGGTGGGGCACAGGGTGGGGAGGGGCAGAGGGAGACAGAGAGAGAGAGAGAAAGAGAATCCTAAGCAGGTTGGACTGTCAGCCCCGTGTGGAGCTAGAGGCAGGGCTCGGTCTCAGAACCCTGAGACCATGACCTGAGCCAAAATTCAGTGTTTAACCAAGTGAGCCACCCAGGTACCTTGACTTCTGTTCCTTTTTTCTCGGCTGCGTATGCTGTACTTTCAAGAACTGCCATACTCCCACTCTGGATGCTTCTATGAGTTATGTGGCCCTACTTTCTTTGCCTAAGGATGACCTGTGAGGGGACTTTACCTCCCTGAACACAGTATTTGGCCCAGGGGTGGGCACTGGATCCAAAGAAGGCTGTTTAGAGTTCTCTGCCTCTTAAAAGATTGGGTTTCTTGGGACTGGAGATGAACATGCAGGACTTTTATTAGAGAGTGCCTCTGCAGGTAAACACCCGTGGAAAGGAAGGGAAAATAAGAAATCGGCAGTGGGCAGAAGGGGAAGTTGAATGATCAGTGTGTGGTCCCAGGAAGCCCTCAGCAGCCCTGTGGGGAGATCTGAAGCTGGGATGAGTCCAGATGCTCTTAGACAAGACGGCTGTCTTCATTGAAACAGTCCGTGCTGTGGCTGCTGACAGCATGGAAGTAAATCTTTGATTCCTGAAGTTCAGCCTGGTGGTCACGTTATAGTATCAAATCCAATTACATAAGCCATTAATTCCCACCGCTACCACTTCCCGCTTTAAAAAAACAGTTTGAGTTGACTTTCTACCATTTATACCTCGAAGGGTTCCTACTAACGCATGGTGTAATGAAACCCACTTCTACTCTGTAACCACAGTTTCAAAGGTTAGTGAAAGTGGAGTACAGCTGCTAGAAAGGGATTCACATGTTCTATCCCCTGTTGGAGGGAGAAAATAAAAGAAGAGACATTTAGTGAGATAGGTAATTAAAGGTAATTAAGGACATGATTTTTTAAGTGGCATTTCATTTAACAGAAAGCTAATAAGTCTGGTGATGAAGATTTAAATTTTTAACTCTTAAAAAAGAATTTTCGGGGCACCTGGGTGGCTCAGTGGGTTAAAGCCTCTGCCTTTGGCTCAGGTTATGATCCCAGAGTCCTGGGATCAAGCCCCGCATCCGGCTCTTTGCTCTGCAGGGAGCCTGCTTCCCCTCCCTCTCTGCCTGCCTCTCTGCCTACTTGTGATCTCTGTCTATCAAATAAATAAAATCTTTAAAAAAAAGAATTTAAACTCTTTAGGTTAAATGTGATTTGTATACATTCATTGATCAGAATAAGGAAGAAAATGAAGCTCACATGGTTTCTCTCGATAATCATTGATTTGAATTTAAAACTTTTCAGTAGGCCTCCTGTGGTAAATTGGTTATTCTCTTTGTCTTTCTCGGAAAAAAAATTATCTTGGTCTTCATAACAGCTTTTTAAAGCATTTTGTCCATGCCAAGTGCCTTATGTGATTTACCTCATTTGTTTTTCATAACCACCCTGCAAGGTATGTAAAATGATCATATCCATTTGTAGTAGGATGAATAGGGGGTCCCTTCTCACCAAAGATGTTTAGGTACTAATAGGTTCACAACCCTCTCTTGGGCGGTTTCCTGATATAATATGAAACCAGCCCCTGTAGGCAGCCGTCAAGGAGCGGCGAGAGAGGCAGCCACACACTGTCGGTGACGGTGTGGGTAGGTGGTCATTTTAATAATAGCAAAGGGGAACTTACATACAGGGTTTATCTTGGGTGGCAGTGAGAGGGATAGGTTCCCACACTTGACCTCCAAATCTTAAAAGTTTACATAAAGATAACTTAACTGGGCTCAGTCACATACACCGTGCAAGTGTTTTCCCATTTTTTTTTAAAGATTTTATTTATTTATTTGACAGAGAGAGATCACAAGTAGGCAGAGAGGCAGGCAGAGAGAGAGAGGAGGAAGCAGGCTCCCCGCCGAGCAGAGAGCCCGATGCGGGACTCGATCCCAGGACCCTGAGATCACGACCCGAGCCGAAGGCAGCGGCTCAACCCACTGAGCCACCCAGGCGCCCCCGTGCAAGTGTTTTCAACATCGCATCACCATCTCAAGGCTCTGTCCTTGGAGCAGTCTCTGGGAGCAGACAAGGTTAGTGGAACCCACAGTCCAAGGACAGAGCGGGAGTTGAGGGGCCCCCAAGTACCCAGGAACAGTTCAGGGGTCGACTGGTGGTCACGTCTTTTTGATCACATTCCCCAACAGTACTAATTCCTGGAACCTGTGAATATATTAACTTATGGAGTTCAAAGGACTTTGTAGATGTGATTAAAGACTTTGAGATGGGAAGATTAGCATGATTATTCTGGGTGGGCCCAGTGTAATCACAAGGGTCCTTACTGGATGGAGACAGGAGGCTCAGAGGCATAGAGAAAGCATGGGAGGAATGGAGCAGAGATCAGAAGGGAGAAGATGTTATGCTGCTGACTTCGAAGATGGAGGAAGGGGCCATCAGCCAAGGAATGCTGCTCTGGAATCTATAAAAAGCAGGGAAATGAATTCTCTCCTCGATTTTCTAGAAGATATACAAACCTGCTGACACCTTGCTTTTCACCCAGTAAAACTGATTTCAGACTTCCTACCTCCAGAACTCTTAAAAAAAAAAAAAATCTGTGCTCTTGTGAGCCAACTGGCTTTGAGTAATTTGTTATGGCAGCAATAGGAAACTCAAATACCCTTTTATAGATGAGAGATGAGAGCCCCAGGGAGATAAAGTAGCTTGCCCAGAGTCAAATGGCTACTTGATGCCAGAGCTGAGATTGAAATTGGGGAAGTCTGTTGCACTGTTGCTTATTTGAGCCACCAGACCATTTTGTAAAGCTAGGGCTTCGTCATAAATAATAAAATCATTTCATGAGTACCAGCTGCTGCCCAAGGCCCCCGACTTGAACTCTGCTATCTTGCTTTTGTTGGCAACGTGTAATATAACTCTTTGTCACAAGACTGATAGAATCATCCTTGGTCTCCTGTCCCCTTCAGACAGCCTAAATGTCACCGACAGTTTCCTGCAGTAATGACACGCAAGCACAACCGGCTCAGCCCAAGAAGCCTGGAGAAGCTGAACAGTAAGGGGTGAGTTCCCTACAACCAGTCTCTGCGTATTTTACCTGGCCCTGAAGGTGGAAAGCTCTGTCTCTGAGTCTTCTCCATCACTTTGCCCCACCCCAGAAAGTTGGTGAGCTCCCCCACGACCTGCGCTGGGCAGGTAGCAAAGGCTCATCCTTGTGAAGATGTCAACCAGTAAGTAAGTTAAGTGTTAGTCAAGTGAGAGATTCAAGAGTCAGCTCTCCCTGGAACACCGGCGGTGCCATAGGAATGGTGTAACTTGTGTCCTTCTCAGGGCACCGCATCAGGAGGCATATGACATAGGTTTGTCATATCACTGGTGATGTCCTTGCTCTTAGGAAATGCACACGGAAGTGTTTAAGGCTAAATATAGGCAACTTAGGCTGAAATGGTTCAAAAAAATAATACTATAATGTGATGAAATACTGATAGTTGATAGTTGATGAATCTGGGTCAAGAGCATCTTAGATTGCTGTGTACTATCCTGGTCCTTCTTCTGCATGCTTGAAATCATTCTAAAATAAAAAGTTTTTAAAAATATGACATTAGAAGCTGTCTTCGGTGTGTACAGATTTCTCTGGCAGTGGGGGCAGAATACAATTTGGCAAGATGCTGCCCTTTCACTGGGGAAGACACTTAGATTGGCTTTTTCGTGATTCAAAGGCACCACCTGGTCTGGGTGTCAGAGGTGTAACTGGGAAAGAGCTAAACTGCTCAGCACAGTAAAATGAAAGGGTGACATCCTTGCGTGGAGAAATTTAGAGTGTTAGCTGATTTCAAGCTTATGCGGAGATTATGAAACAGAATGTCATGGTGGATACAAGTGGTTCTCACAGAGATGATGACTAGGCCCCAGAACAGAACAGAATTTCTGGCCCAAAAGAAGACATGGCCAATGAGGGGCTTTCCTGTCCATGGTGAATCTCAGAGAACAGGGGCACACAATAATGACTGTTGGTTTTCCCTTTCCTATACTGTTAATTCTTTTATGCTATTTGTATGTCTTCACTAAAGCTGATTAACAGGCATGATATGGCATCAGCTTGAATGAATGGTCATCCTAGAAGATAAGGCAGATCCTGGCCATGGCCCAAGTAGGCTAGAAGGGGCTGAGGCAGCAGGGAGAAGTCCTGGTGAGATGATCAGAGATGACCCCCTGGGGAGCAACAGGAGACAACCAGGAGGCCACCAACAGCTGAAAAATCCCCAGAAGTATTTGGGAAAATGCACTGGACTTGAGGGCATTCTCTGGGGTTTGGATTGTAAGGATTTGCATATTAAAGGGAAGAAGTTGCAGAACCCTGGAGAACTTGACTCTATGCAGGAAAACAGCATCCATTTGCCACTTATGGAATCACATTCAATAAATGGTAAATATGTATATGCATGTTTCAAAGGTTTATTCAAGTCCAGAGAAGAGGGATGGTGTGCCCACCCCTTACTGCAACAATTATTAAGAGAGTAACTTCTCATTGAGCAAGGTAAACTCACCCATTGTAGGTGAGGTAGATCAAGAACCAGAATTTTCCTATGTGTGTGTACTTTCAAGCTTTGCTAATTTAGGGATCATATGTAAAAAAAAATTAAGCATATAACAAATGTTTATTTTATTTTAATGCAGTGAGATTATTAATTTGTGGTCATTTATGAGATTTACTAAACTTCTTCCTTGAGTCTGAGACCTCAGTAATTAAACTCAACCACCAAGAGTTCAAATGAATCATAAGGTTTTATTTTCTCACTGACATGGGAAGACATCTGCACACACTGAACTTGAAACTACAGGCTAAAAATGTGAATATTGTTGTCAGTTCAAGGAAGTGAAGATATTTATACTGAAGATAGACTTATATAAATCAGAGACCACACTCATTTCCTGTTCTAAACCTCCTGGGTTCAGTGGATTAACAATTTTGAACAAAGGCAGACAGTTTGGTGGAAATGAAGCTACGATTTAAAAAACAGATTTGAAGACAATGAATGACATTTAAAATTTCTTCAACTGCCTTTGAAATTTAGTATCTATATCCATATATATATAATTGGATAATAATCAGTCTTGTGTGATTCAAATTTATAACTATTGATTTGGCTTAAAAATGGAACTTGCCTGGGGCGCCTGGGTGGCTCAGTGGGTTAAAGCCTCTGCCTTTGGCTCAGGTCATGATCCCAGGGTCCTGGGATGGAGCCCCTCATAGGGTTCTTTACTCAGCAGGGAGCCTGCTTCCTCCTCTCTCTCTCTCTGCCTGCCTCTCTGCCTACTTGTAATCTCTGTCTGTCAAATAAAATAAATAAAATCTTTTAAAAAAAATGGAACTTGCCCATCAAAAATGGCAGTGTCCTTGGAAATATGGTACATGTATGAATATAGATGCCCAGACTCTCCCAAACTATCTGGCAGTATGGCCCATGATGAACTATGCTTGGGTCGCAGGTGACTGTATAAAATTGTTATCATTAATGAAACAGCTGAAATCAAAGGGGCACCAAGAGCAGTGCAAGCCCAGAGTCAAAATGAGGTACCCCCCTGGCTATATCTACTTCACATTTCTCCAGGGTAAGTTATCTGCTAAATACCAGCGTTAATAGGCATTGTTTTTGGCTACTCCAAAAATTTTCTCAACTTCCTCTTCTCTGCTGCCTCCCAATACAGAGAATGAAAAAAAAATACTAGGTCTCCCAAGCTTCCCCAAACTCCTTGCAAGTAGCCTCAAAATAAAATTTTTCCAGGGGGGCAGGGAACAAATCATTACTAGAAAAGTATTTTTTTTAATCTATCTATTTATTTATTTGAGGTTGGGGAGGGGCACAGGAAGAGGGAGAATCTCAAGCAGGCTCTGTGCACACGTGGGGATCAATCTCATGACCCCAAGACCACCACCAGAGCCAAAACCAAGAGTTGGATGCTTAACCAACTGAGGCACTCAGGCAACCCCCAAAGCTTTTTACTTTATTGATAAAATAATAATAAAGTCAGGGATGAATTGAGCAAAAATGATGGTATTATGGACTGAATTATGTCCCTCCAAAATTTGTATCAAGTCCTAACCCCCAGTATGACTATATTTGGGGGTAAAGCCATCAAGGGAGGCAATTAAGGTTAAATGAGGTTGTAAGGGTGGGGTCCTAATCTGATAGGACAGTGTCCTTGTAAAAAGAGGAAGAGGCACCAGAGACTTCTTTCTTTCTCTGCATGGGTGCAGAGAAGAGGCCATGAGAGGGCATAGCTAGAAATTAGCAGTCTACAACCAGGAAAAGAGGTTTCACTAGAAATAAACCATGATGGCACCTTGATCTGAGACTTCTAGCCTTGAGAACCAAGACAAGACACATTTCAGTTGTTTAAGCCACCTGGTCTGTAATGTTTTGTTATGGCAGCCTGAGAAGATTAATACAGACAAGTAAGGAAATGAAGGGGCCTGTCCATCCCCAGAATCATCAGAAAACCTGGGAAAAACTGACAAGATAAACCTTATCCAAACTCTGGAAGATAATGAGAGGTTTCTCGCAATGGAGCAAATGCTTAGCTAAGAGAATGGCCACTAAAACACAGTAGGAGAGGTTTGTGGCATTTTCACTTGCCCTTCTCCAATCCCCTTCCCCCCATGTGGCAATGGTCTTGAAGATGGCAGGCTGCTTTCCCTTCCCAGGTACTTGTTTGTAGTGGGACTGGAGCAGACCTTGCTCCCAAGGAACAGCATTTGTCAGCGTTTGTTTTGACCTATCTGGGGGTTCTGTGAGGGACCTAAGCACTTTGTTTTCCTCATCAGAATTCTTTCAAGGTGAAGTGGCTAAGAAAAGGTCCTCCCTCAAAGACATCAGAAGGAAATCCACTGCCATCTGGGGCAAAAACATAAGACTTTGAGCAAATAATAGATATACTGACAGGCAGGAAAAGCTGGAACATGAGATTCCGGGGTGGGGAATAAGGGTTTTGACAACCTGCTGGGTAGACTGGGGAAACTAGAAAGCCACGCAAACACACATCCAGGGTAGGGTACATGCTCAGAAAAGACCTAAGAAAACCATAAGTTTCCACCTCTGGCTGATATTTAGGCTCAGGGCAAGTAGGAAGCGAAGGCTAAGGTAGAATTGGAAATGGCCTGCTTAAGGGTTGAAGCCAATCTTCAGAGACCTGGTGAGTATATTTTTTCCTCTCTCTTCCTTCTTCCCCCCTCCCTCCCTTCCTTCCTTCTTCCCTTCCTGCCTTTTTCAATTTGGCTCCAAGTGTTTAAGGAAATCTCGGTCAAATAAGTAGCTGGTCCCTGACTTAAAGGAAAGAAACCTCATATACCACTCATAGCAAAGAATATATTCTTTACAAAAGCAGTTTAGGAAAGTCACTAAACAAACCACTGTGACCCATAGCAAGCAATAAATCCTGGAATGAGGGAGAATCTAAGTCACCATACCATAATATTCAAAATATCCAGTTTTCAACAAAAAGATTACAAGGCATGCCTAGAAACAAGAAGGTAGGAAGAAAGTATGGTCCAGATGAATGGATAAAGAAAACGTATTCAGTCATTAAAAAAAAGAAATCTTACCAATTGCAACAACATGGATGAACCTGGAGGGCATTATGCTAAGTGAAATAAACCAGATGCAGAAATACACATACTGTCTAATCTCACTTACACGTGGAATCGCAAAACGTCTAATTCACACAAACACTAAAATGGTGGTTGCCAGAGACTGGGCATTGGGCGAAATGAGAAGATGTTGGTCAAAGGGTGCAAACTTTGAGCTCTAAGATGAATAAATTCTGGGGATCTAATGTGAAGAACAGTGACTACAGTTAGTGATACTGTGTTGTATGCTTGCAAGATGCTACAAAGCTAGATCTTAAATGTTAATTATGTGAAGTGATGGAGGTGTTAGCTAACCTTATCATAGTAATCATTTGGCAATATATGCATGTCTCAAATCATCATGTTGTATACCCTAAACTTACACGATGTTATTTGTCAATTATATTTCAATAAAGCTAGGGAAAAGGAAAGATAAGGTCATACAGGGGTGGAATGGACCCTTCTTCATCCAATATGACTGGTGTCCTTATAAACAAAGTATGTGGAGACAGTGGAGGGGAGAAGAAATGTTCACAGCTGCAAACCAAGGGATGCCAAGAATTGCCAATAATTATTCATAGCCAGGAAGAGGCAAGGTAGGAGTCTCCTCCACAGGTTTCAGTGGAAGCAGGGAACTGCTGGCAACTTGGTTTAGGAATTCTACCTTCCAGAACTATAAGACAATAAGTTCTGTTGTTTAAACCACTCCATCTGTGACATTTTGTGATAGAAGTCCGAAGAAACTAATCTATGCCTCCCATAGAGAAAACAGCACATGCAAAGGCCTGGAGGCAACAGACAACAGGGCTCAGTCAAGGATCTGCGAATAGCTCAATGTATTTGAAACTGAGAGAGGGAGGGGCACCTGGGTGGATCAGTGGGTTGAGCCTCTGCCTTTGGCTCCAGTCATGATCCCACAGTCCTGGGATCCATCCCCACTTTGGGCTCTCTGCTCAGCAGCGAGCCTGATTCCCCCCTCTCTCTGCCTGCCTCTCTGCCTACTTGTGATCTCTCTCTCTGTCAAGTAAATAAATAAAAATCTTTGAAAAAAAAGAAATTGAGAGAGGGAGACGAGGGAAATGTCAAAAATGAGGCTGGTGAGATGAATGAGCAGGGCCAGATTATGCAGGGGTTTGTAATTTATCCTAAAGATAAAGACAAGACACACTGAAAGCTTTAAGAAGGAGAGTAAGATGATCTGATTTGTGTCTTAGTAGAGAACTATGCCTTCAATAAGAAATGGACTATAAACTAAAAAGCACTATCAACAAATAAAAGTTAGAAGGCTCCAGAATGTGTCTCAGTGAGTGTGTAAATTGGCTATCACTGTGTAAGAAAAGATCCCAAACGTAGTGGCTTCAAACAGCATCTGATATTATTTCTTGCGAGTATGTGGATCAGTTGACAGATGACTAATCTTAGCTGAGCTAGTTGGGAGTCAGCTGATCTAGACTGTGTTCTGCTGGCCGGGACTCCATAGCCTGCGGTTTTTATCCTTCTCCTGGGGACTGCAGGCAAATACGGGAACATCCTTCTCCTACAGATGGAAGGGGTGCAGGAGAGTAAACCTAAGCAGAAAAGTGCTCTTTCAAGCCTCTGCTAGCGTCCTGTCTGCCAGCATCCCATCTGGCAAAGCACATGGTAGAGCTCATTATCAAAGAGCAGGAAAATACATCTCATCCCTTTTTGAGAGGAACTGTAAAGTCACATTATGTGCACATAGGGAGGGGTGAGGAATGGAGGCTATTAACGCAATCCACCAGTCATGTGGGAAACTACCTTAAGGCAATGGTGGCCTCCAAGTACTTCAGCAGGCCAACTGTCCGAGCAGTTACAGAAAAGACCCACAGACTACATGAAAAGGCTTGATCAACACAGTTTATCAGACAAACCTTAAGACACACAGCAAATGGAGAAAATGGCAAGGGGAAAGAGGTGAGGTAGGTTGACATGCTGCACACAGGGCACAAAAAAGCAGAGGGCCCACACTTCCTGAATCCTGGAGTAGGCAGTGGGCATACATCCAGTCTGTCTGTCTCTTGCTGCATCCACATGCCCAGCTCATGGTGCAGTTGTGAGCAATAGACTTGAGACTTAAGCCAGGGGACCACAGACAGAAAGTATCTAAGACCAATGGCACACACTTCCTCTGGGAGACAAGTACACCCAGCCACAGCTATATCTGTCAGTAAGTCTACAGAACACCTGAGGGTTTGATTCATATTTCTTAGGGAGAGGACACATGGGACCAGGAAGGTGTCACCAGCGGGTGGCCAATGTAAGACTTCACGAATATAGAATCCCTTATCATCCTCATGTAAAAGACTATGCCTCAACTACCTCATGTATATTTATCATGTATACTATGACTACTAGTGTTTTGGTGCTCTTTCCATTCTTTTCTATCTAGGTTCATACACATATTCTGTACTTACTTTACTTATCTCACATGTCTTCCAGGTTAATAACTTACTCATCGTTTTGGTTGGAATTTTGTCACCCCAAAATTCATATGTTGCAGCTCCCACCCCCAGTGTGAATGTATTTGAAGATAGGACTTTTAGGGGTTACTTAAGGTTAAATAAGATCATACAAGTGGGACCCTCTGATAGGACCATTGTTCTTATAAAAAGCAAATGACGAAGGGATCTTTTTCTACACATACACACACATGTGCGTACATGTGTGTGCACAGACCCCCAAGGAAAGGCCATGTGAAGACACAGCAAGAAGGCAGCCATCTACAAGCCAGGAAGGGAGTCCTTACCAGAATTTAATCATCCTGGCACCCTGATCTCACACTTCCAGTTCCCTCAACTGTGAGAAAATAAATTTCTATTATTTAAGCTACCCAGTCTATGGTATTTTGTTATCACAGCCTGAGCTAAGACACTGATCTCTGCCTAACACATTGTATGAGTTTTACCTGTCGCATTTGTCTTCTTGTCTTCTACAGCAGAATCCAGTAATCTCAAACAATACAGCAAATAGACACTACCCTACCACTGTGAGAGACTATAGTGATGTGAATTAGACCTTAATAGACTAGGGAGAATGGCAAGGGGGAGAAATGGAAAGTTCAGAAGCAATATTGCCAGGATTTGTTGACTGAGGAATTAGTTGGATGAGAGTGAGGAACAGGAAGGAGTCAAGTCTGACCTCTGGTTTCTGATTTGGGCAACCAGGTTAACAGTAAGGACATATGGAGAAAATAGCCAGGAAGAACAACCATTATGCAGAGAAGGGTAATGAATTCAGTTTTGTACAGGATTGCATTCAGGTGGGTTGGGAAGGAGAGATTTCCAAGGGGAAACACTGGCTGGTTAGTCGGATGTATAAATGTGGAACACAGTAATGAGGTCTGGCTGGAGACACAGGTGTGAGTGTCAAAAGTAAGTGGAAGGTGTAAGAGCATGGTTGGGTTTCATTCTTCTACACATAGCTATCCAATTTTCCCAGCAGCGAAACAATCTGAGGGTTTTTGGAGGGGTGGGGGGTGGGAGGTTGGGTGAGCCTGGTGGTGGATATTGTGGAGGACACGGATTGCATGGAGCACTGAGAGTGGTGCATAAACAATGAATTCTGGAACGCTGAAAAAAATTAAAAATAATTTTTTTAAAAAAGTAAGTAGAAGGTAAACAAGGCCATAGGAGAATATAGCAGTAAGAAAGAGGGAGGTCAAGGGCAGATATTCCTTGGAGACTTTGGTTTGAAGGCTAACAGAAAAGGACAAGTCTGAAATGGAGAAGAGGAAAAGCGGTCAGAGAAGACAGGGAAAATCTGCAACTATGGGGCTTGGCAGCCACTAGAGTTCCAGGTACTAGTCATTTGATGCCAAGAATTAGGTACAATACAGACTAATGAGTGACCCCAGATTTAGTGATAAGTGGTGAAAAGGGTTTTCTCCCTCCCTTTCCCCCTCCTTCCCCCTTCTCTTTGCTTAGCCAACACCCCCTTCTCCCACTCCCTTAAACAATCCTCCCATGTTGTAAAAAGTGATAAGATACTACAAGGAATGTTGAAAGGTCAGTCTACATGCAAATAAGGGATTGTAGTCTGACCAATGCCGATGGTCAGTCTACATGCAAATAAGGGATTGTAGTCTGACCAATGCCGATGGTCAGTCTACATGCTAATAAGGGATTGTGATCTGGCCAATGCCGATGGTCAGTCTACATGCTAATGAAGGATTGAAATCTAGCCAATACTGTCTGTTTCCCTTTTGTTAACGACCAATGAAAGTAACTTCCCACTATGTAAATGAAGGATGCTGAGCGAACCAATCAGGGGTATTCCCGCGCGCCAAGTATGCCTTTACATTTGAACTAGCCAATCTACAAACACCAAGTATGCCTTTACATTCAAACCAGCCAATGAAAACTTTGTAACCATGCTTCTGCTTCTGTACGTATGCTTTCGCTTCCCCAAACCCCATAAAAAGGCCCTGAACAAAGGGCTGGCACGCGAGTCCTCCTAAGACTTGACCGCCCACAGGTACCTGTGTCTACTCAATAAACCTCGTGCTGTTTGCATCTGACCAGTGGACTCGGCTCGGTTTTTGGGTCCGGGGGTCTCCTCCTGAGAAGGGGTCCATTCCGGGGTGCTTGGAGCCCCGGGGGGATCTTTCAGTGGAAGTTATCAGTGACCTCAGTATGAGGTTTCAGTAGACAGCATGATCAGTGACCGTGGTGATCCAAGGGGAGCCAGATGTTCATGGGCTCAGATGAAAGACTAGAGTCACCTCAAAATGGCTGACTCTGATAGGGAAAAGAAAGCATGCTGGATTCGAGAAGAAATGTGGACACCAGAGGGCTTTGGTTTCATTTTGTTTTTAATTAAGAGCTTGTAACTGTTGGTGAGAACAAGCTAGGACAAAGGGAAGAAGCTACACACAGAGGATCTTTGACAGAACAAGGTTCCTGAGTACTTTGAAAGAAGGAAATGGAAGGAGACTTAGACCGGAGGGGGAGGGGCTCCTCTCTTGTAAAAGGAGGGAAAGAGAGTGCAGATGCAAAAAGGTCTGTAGGGCTGGTGGCAGGGGCTAGAAGGACTTCCTCTTTGTGGTTTCCATTTTCTTTGTGAAAGTACAGGAAATGTTTTCTGTTGAAAATGAAGTGGTTAATGGACATTTCAGGAAAATGAAGAAAGCTTTCAAGTTTTGTGTCTGCTGTTTAGACGTAGGGCTCGGCTATAGAGAACAAAATGATTCAAGGCAGAGTTAAGAACCCACTTGGCTCCGAGATCATAGATCAGCAGTGGTATGAATCTGGGGTAATTTTCATAGCTCTTCTTAACAACTTATGTGCAAGTGTAGAGGAAGAAGGCAGGGCAGCTGAGGTGACCAGGGTTGGGTCTTGCCTGACAGGTGGTATGGAAGGACAGTGTGTGAGGGAGTTCAGGTCGTGGCAAGACAATGCTGAAGTGATGGATGGTAGAGTCTAAGATGGGTAGAGGACCAGGAAGTGAACATACAGGAGGGAGGTGAAGTAAAAAATCAGAGAGAAACCAAACATTTTGATGAGGTTGAGACAGTCAACCTTGGATGTGAGTGAGTGAGGAAGAGAGAGAAGCAGAAAGTGGTGATCCAAGGGGTCACGTCTGAGATGAAAACTTTAGAGGAGGTATACTTCTGAGAGGTGACCAGGCTCAGAGCATGGCTATGAGACAGGGTAGCTGAAGTAGGGGGAGATGATGATTTCTGAATGAGGAGGCTAAGGAAGAGGGAAGCAGGGTTCTGGATCCGCTGAAATCACCCAGAATGAAGGCCCTCCTCTAGTAGCAAATTTAATTAACCCCTTTGATGCTGGAGTTGGTTTGAATCCAGTCTCCCTACATAAAGCTGTATGACTTTAGCCAATCTATTTCAGCTTTCTTACTCTCAGCTTCGTCATCTGAAAAATGGAAGAGGGGTATTAATATCCACCTCACTGAGCTGGGGGGATAATGAAGGGTACACAGTGCACACAGCACAGTGCTCAACAATGCTTGAGTTTTACCTCCCTTATTAATGTGGTGCACAGAACTGAGAAAAATGTTCTAGGTCTTGTCTGACTAGTCAAGGGTGAAGGGGGATCTTGACTTCCTATGTTTTAAAGATAGCATGTCAGTGGTGCAATCTCAGACCAATTGTACTACCCTTTCAAAGACTTGCCTCACATTATTGGCTCACATAGAAATGTGCAATCAATTTCAACCACCAGACCATTTTAATAGAAACTGCAGCAATTGAGGTATCTGATAAAAAATTTCAGGCCAAGTATATGTGACCTGTGAAGCCTCATGAGAGAAAGGGCTGTTTTATTAGGTGGCCATAACAAAACACCACAGATCGGGGGTGCTTAGACAACAAAAAATTATTGTTTCACAGTTCTGGAGACTAGAAGTCCAAGATCAAAATTTCGAAGAGTCAGTTTTATTCTGAAGGCCCTCTCCTTGGTTTATAGGTGGCCATCATATCCTTTGTCCTCACACGCTCTTCCCTCTGTGTGTGTCTGTGCTCTAATCTCTTCTTAGAAGGACACCAGTCATATCAGACTGGGGCCCACCCTAAGGCTTTGTTTTAACTTCATTGCCTCATTAAACACTTCATCTCTAAAAGCAGTCAAATTCTGAGGTCTTGGGGGTTAGGACTTCAACCTATGAATTTGGGGAGGGACACAATTCATTCTCATTTGTAAATGAGAATTCCATTTTAAAACACTGCAAATTAGTCAAGACACATTAGAAACACATAAAAGTAAAAACGTTAAGACAGTATGAAGTAAGTTTCAGTAACATGTAATAATAATAATATAATATTCATATCAAAAGGGAAAAGCCTTGAAAAATTATTCACTGAGGGAAGAAATAAATAATGCATCCTGCTCCATAAAGACAAAATGTATAAACTGTTGAGTCTAAGAAACAAAACAAGCCAAAATGAAAAAAAAATCATGCTAATAGGTGGTCTCTCTGTATATTTAAGGGCTGGGCTGGTGTTGGAACCCATTTCTTCTTGGAGACTTGGGTAGACATGTTTCTTTGGAGCTGGAGTTCTGAAAGAAGCTCTGGAAAAGAGGGCCAATGATGGTGCTGTTGCCTTCCAACGAGGGCACTTAGACCTACTGTCAGAGGTGAGAAGTTGATAGTACCATATTTTCTGTGTTCTCTCACCCACTCCTTATTTGAGGGTCACCCAATTTCAAGATGGTCACACAGATATGGGAAGGAAAACAACACTGCTTGACCATCAACTGTTGGCGGGGGCTGTGATAGGTGGTCTGCATTCGTTAATTCAATACAGTGCTCGCATGAAGATTAAGAAGTATTTCTTCTCATCCCCATTCTACAAATCAGTCTGTTGAGGATTAGAAAAATCAAGTACCTCATCTAAAGTCTTATATGGTGGTAGTCACAGAGGTAGGATTCAAATTTAGGATGGCCTAAAGATAAAGCATTAGTACTTATGGTTATACCAAGCGAATGGGTCTAGACCAGTACTGCCCAATATGGTAGCTGCTAGCCACATGCGGGTCTTTATATTTGAAATACTTAAATTTAAATAAAATTTAAAATTGACTCTCTCAGCAGCAGTAGCCAGATTTCAGGTGCTCAATATCTACATGTCATTAGTGGTGCAGACGTAGAACACTTCCATTATCACTGAAATTTCTGTTGGACAACACTAACGGGCTCTGGCATAATTTAACCATATCATTAGTTCTGTGAGACTTTCATCGACAAAATGTTTCATAGCAACTAATTAAAATGTAGATTTTAAAGGTACCAATTTGTTCACTTTTGAAAATCTCTTTAAAAATAAGGAAAGATGCGTATCTAGAAGGGCATATAACATCAATGTACAAGGGCGCCTGGGTGGCTCCGTCCATCAGGCATTTCCCTTCTGCTCAGGTCATGATCTCAGTGCCCTGAGATCAAGCCCCTCGTCAGGCTCCCTGTCCAGTGGGGAGTCTGCTTCTCTCTGCCCTCATGCCCCTCTCTTTCTGTCCCTCTTCCCACTCACCCTCTCTCTCCCTCTCTCAAACAAATAAATAAAATCCTTTCTTTAAAAAAAATCAATGTACAATTTAACTAATAATTTTAAAGTGAACACCCATGTAGGCACCATCAGATTTAAGAAATGGAACAGTAGGGGCGCCTGGGTGACTCAGTGGGTTAAAGCCTCTGCCTTCAGCTCAGGTCATGACCCCAGGGTCCTCGGATTAAGCCCACATCGGACTCTCTGCTCAGCAGGGAGCCTGCTTCCTCCTCTCTCTCTCTGCCTCCTTCTCTGCCTATTTGTGATCTCTGTCTGTCAACTAAATAAATAAATAAAATCTTAAAAAAAAAAAAAAAGAAATGGAACACTACCAGTCCTGTGGTATCCCTCCCTTGGTCTATCCTTTTCTGATTAAAGTCTAACTGCCTTCCCTTCAGAGGTAACCAGGAACCTGGCTTTATGAAATTATCATTTTCCTCGTGATTTTATCACCTACAGGTTAAGTCACAGAGTTTAATTTTGCCTTTTAAAATTTTCATATAGGGGGGACAAGATGGCGGGGGTGTAGGAGGAGGCGCCTTTTCAACCGGTACTCCAAAGTGAGCTGATTACCTACCAAAGAACATTAGTAAGACTCATCCATTTTGTCACATAGAGCTATAGTTCATTCACTTTCTTTGCTATATAGATAAAATTCCCTTTGTATAATTACGCCACACCTTATTTTTCTTTTCTAGCGTTGGTGGCTATTTGAGTTGTGTCCAGTGTCTGATGATTACAAATACTGTCCTTCTCTGAACAAAAGGAGGATTTCCCATTCTGTCAAGTTGAGACTTGGGTTAAGAGATTCACAAACATTTCTTTTTTTTTTTTTTTTTAAAGATTATTTATTTATTTATTTGACAGAGAGAAATCACAAGTAGGCAGAGAGGCAGGCAGAGAGAGAGAGAGAGGAGGAAGCAGACTCCCTGCTGAGCAGAGAGCCCGATGCGGGACTCGATCCCAGGACCCTGAGATCATGACCTGAGCCGAAGGCAGCGGCTTAACCCACTGAGCCACCCAGGCGCCCTCACAAACATTTCTGACCGCAGTCACAATAAGGATACATTTTACACTGTGACTCAGGATACTCATAAATGTATATGATGGAAACAAAAATCCCCCCCTGAAGAATAATGAATAATTGACATGATACATGCAATGCATTTTCCTACTTTCCTCTGTATTCAATTCTAGTCTGTTTCCCTTTTCCTGAAAAAAAAAAATCAGGCTGTGACACCCCCCCCCCCAAATTGATTTTGGGATCCCTTGGTGGTTTGCAAGCCACGGGTTAAAAAAATTCTGGAATGTAAGTTACAAAAGATATGGATGGCAACACTAGGCTAGTGGGACCTTCCAGAACAAGCCTTCCACGGTTTCCATGACTACGCATTTTTCAGTCAATAAAGCATCATGTAGTGAACCAAAAGCATGAGGGCAATCTGATTCTTCCTCTCTTCTTCATCAGAACAGGAAGGTAAATGTGGCCCAGGACTGAAGCGGCAGGCATGCAGAATCTGTCACCAGCCTTTGTCCAATGCATCGTGTCCCAGAAATGGTGTGTCAACCTATCTCACCCAGGATACAGAAGGGCTGACCCCTTCCCTCACCTCAAGAGGCACTCGGAGGATAATGCCTTTATTTCCTTACGGGCCTTTCAGGAGCTAGCCCTTCCCCGGGGTCTGGAGGAATGACTGATTTACTTGGAGAGGTCAAACCTCCGCTCTGGATTGTGAGGCTCCTTGCAAGCCGTCCTTTGTGTTTTCCCCACATTTGCAGGTCCACCCAGCCTCCTTCGGCACAGCAGATCCTGTCACCTCCCTCACCCTATGTCCAACCTCCTGTTGCCATAGTGTTAACTTGCCTCTGTGGGGATTATAGGGGCTCTTTCCCAGCTTGTTGTAGATGGGACCCCAGAGTAAAGGAGCACAGCCTTTCCGGAGTGGCAGGTCAGGTTACCAACTCTGATTTTTTTTTTTTTTTTTTTTTGGCAGAGCTATGAGCCACGGGTGGTGAGGGAGAGTGACATCTGGCAAGTGTGGGTGTGGGGTGGGTACAAGGGTGATGGCAGGCATTGTTCTACTTTTGGCCTCTGAAGCAAGAACATGTGATGTCTTGGAAGCCCTCAAGGGAGTGGGAGGTTAAGAGCAAGGGTTTTCAAGTCAGATGGCCTGGACTCAACTCTGGCTCTTCCACTTCCTGGCTGCATGACTTAGACCAATATTTTTAAAGATTTATTTATTTTTGAGGGGGGGAGGGACAGAAGGAAAGGGAGAGAGAATGCCCAGAAGACTCCCTTCTGAGCACGGAGCCCAATAGGGGGCTCGATTCCACAACCCTGAGATCATGACTTGAGCTGAAATCAAGAGTCAGATGCTTAACCCATTGAGAACGCAGGCGCCCCTTAGACCAACTGTTACCCCCACCATGGTTTCCACATGTGTAACTGTTACTTCTCAGCCCTGTTTTGAAGATGAGATGATGCTTGTGACTCAATGCCTTGCACATAGAACGGGCTCATTGGTGATAGCTGCTGTTAGAATGCTTTGCTGTTGTTCTCATATTGGGAAAGAGGAATGGCAGTGAGGTCTAGACAGCAGCCCTAAGTGCAGGCTGTAAGGCCTGGGAACGGCACATATACCCTCTCAGACCCAGAAACCTGCCCTACCTGGGACGGCAAATGTGGTTTTGTCTTGCTGGCCTGTTGTGTACTGGAAACTTTCTGGAGAGCTGTGCTGACATGACTGAGGTCATGGCAAATGTCGGGTTGGCAACAGATGTCCTGATTGGTTATCTTGGCCTACTGTGGGCTTGGAATGGAGTGACGAGTTTAGAATAAAGACACTGTCTGGGCATCTGACTTTCCTGCCCCTTTAGTGATTGAATATTTGGTGACTTACTATTGAATTTTCCCGGATTTTCAAAGCAGATCTTTTTTGAAAGCATTATTTCTGGTGGGCACCTTGCTAGCTGGTATGCAAGCCTCAACCGGGTCTCTGCAAGGCCCTGTCTACAAGGTGCATATTTGAGGAGGCGGTTAGATGTAGAACACAGGTGGGTCAAGCGGTCCAAGGGAAAAGAAGCAGAAGGAAAGGAACAGCCCATCAGAGGACCCAGGGGGAGTGTGTGACTTCTGAAACAGCAGGCCAAGCTCAGGCTGGACTCCCATGTAAGGCGAGGGCCATCGCTAGGTCCCTGGCTGAACAAACACCGCCACCTGGTGGCCGAGGAGAAGGAGCCTGTCAAGGAGTCCGTTCGGACATCACGTATTTGAAAAATATGAGGAAATGGGTGAATGCATAGAAACTTGAAAATATTTAAAATATCGTGTTTCGCCAGGTGAGGGTAAGTGGGTGGTCTAGAAACCCGAGGGTAGTAGGAGTGTCATTAAAAGGTAAATGAAGAAAATGCATCTATTTTTGTAGAGCGGACAGTTATTACACATTTACAACCTGCCGAGCTCTAGTCTGAGTGTTGAGTATGTGTTAGCTCATCTACTCCTCACGTCAACCTAGTGGGAGAGTACAGCTGTATCTTGATTTTTTTAAAACTTTTTTTTTTTATTTGACAGACAGAAATCACAAGTAGGCAGAGAGGCAGGCAGAGAGAAGGGGAAGCAGGCTCCCCGCTGAGCAGAGAGCCTGATGCGGGGCTCGATCCCAGGACCCCGGGATCATGACCTGAGCCGAAGGCAGAGGCTTTAACCCACTGAGCCACCCAGGTGCCCCTGTATCTTGATTTTGCAGTTGTGGAAACTGAGGCACGGAAGGGGTGAACTCACGTTGCCCAGAGTCACTCGGGAAGGAGCTGGCAGCGCTAACAGGGCCTGGAGCCCACCGCATCTGTTTGAAATATAAAGGAACCCAGAGATGGCCTGTAACTTTCGAACTTTTTTTTTTTTTTAACTTTCGAACTTTTGAAGCGTAAGCAAGTAGGGAAAGAAGTTGAAACGTCAATGAAGTCACAGAAATCATTTATCTTTTTGCAAGTGAATCACTCCGCAAATCCACTGAGCTGCTACTCCGCACTGCCTACACTGCAGGGGGTGCGGCTGGGGGGCTGCGAGTCTGATGCAGGAATTCCCCACGTCCCCTCCCCACGTCCTCAAGGAATTCCCAGTCAAGGCGAGGAAGTAAAACGCGCACGGAGGACATAACGAGAAAGCAACATATAATCACATGGAAACATGTAAATCGTGTAGGGCCGAGCGGTGACGGCCAGGAGAAATCCAGAGGCAGTAGTGAGTGGGAGAGTTGCATAATAAACAACCCCAGGTTAACAGAAGGATCTGGAATTCAAAAGGGCCTGAAGCAAACGACGATGGGAAGGCCACAGAGACAGATTGAATACGGCGGGGAGAGGGTGCTTAATGGTTGAGAGTGAATACAGTTGAGGTCGTCTTCCCAAGCGTTTATTTACTTCTTAAATATTGTACTCCAGCTCCTCCCAGAAGGCATTTCAGTAGTGAGATCTCTTGGGTCTCCCGTGAGGAAAGAAGGCTTCCTCGCAGCTTGCCACCTTTGTGTCTCCCAAGAACAGAAATGAAGCGCCACAGAATTCTGGAAGGGGGCGGTGGAGGGAGAGAAGAGCTCAGGAGGTTAAAAGCATAGACTCTGGAGCCAGTCTAGATTCAAATCCTTGGTTGACCTTGCCAGCTGTGCGACTTTGGGCAAGTAACTTAACCTCTCTGTGCCCATTTCCTCATGAAGCTGTCACCAGGATTAAGATGATTTGATTAGTGTTAAAGCCCACAGAACAGGGCCTGGCACTTACTAAACTGTTCCGAAAGAATTGTCGTAAGAGTGATAATCATATCTGGAGATGCATATTAATGCGCTTTTCCCTTCTGCATTCCATGCGGCCGACCCTGTCCCTAGTCACCTTGAGGCAGCATCTTCTTGGGATGAGGAAATTAAGGGATGTAATAGGGGCTAGAACTGGGGACAGGAAGGCAGAGTGTTTCCATCTGAACTTGGCAAAAAAGGTTTTTTTGAGTTGAAGACATGATCTTGGAAGTCAGGCTTTGTTGTGAGAGAGAACCGTTTTGGCTCTCACTGGGCACGTCAAAAGCAAATCCTAGAGGGCTGGGGCCACCCTGCTCTTCGAGAGCGGAGAGGACACTCTTTCAGCCTTGAGCACATAGAACAGGAGGCATGTTGTCCCGGAGTAAGCCAGGCGATGAGGGAGAGGAAGTGGGCTCTTGGGTGATTGTGGGAGAGGGACCCCCCCTGAATCCTGATGCCAGTCCCCAGACATAAGCCTGGGAATGGGACATATTGAATCAATTGAGAGAATACCAAAGGTTTAGGAGCCTTTGTTCCTCTTCCCATTGGTGACCCCTGAGGGACGTTTATCTGGGGCCCTGCCTAATCATGTGTTAGCAAAGGGGAGGAAAGGTGCAGTCAGACACAGAGAGGGTAGGGACTAGCCCTCTGGTGTGGCTCTAGGGATTTGGAAGTCCAGCCTTGCCCAGAAGAGGTAGGATGTGAGGCTGAAACTAAAAGCCTTCCATATGCCCTCTTCTATGTGGGGAACAGCCCGGTTCCAGGGCCCAAAGGAGGGAATGGTATGGGCTCTGGGGTCTGCAGCTCACAGTGAGCCATGGAAGGCGGAGGAAGCAAAGAGAGGACAGGTCCCCCAGATCTCCTGCAGACCTCAGCAGCAGACTCCTACAGAATGTGTAGGACCCAGGGGAGAGCTAACACGGGCCTGACCTGGCCTCAAGACCAGCCTCAGGTCACAAGGTCCTCTGCCATGAAGTCACACAGTCCCTCTCCCATACACTTGGGTGCCACCATCTTAGCAAAGGAGGACGGTGGGGCAGGCATTCTGAAAGAGCATTTTAAGTCTAAGATGTCCATTTAGTTCAAGGAGACTTTAATGTAGCAGAGAAGCCAAGGTTAGCAAGGTTTTGTGGGTACTGTATGTGTGTGTGTGTGCTGTGCTAAATGAGGATTGGGAATCATGAGGAAGTTCAGATCGATTCTATTAAAAAGATACATTTTATTTGTACACCTGAGTACGGTGTGGGGAAATCAGTTGTTTTTGCTACCTTTCTTCTCTCAGGAAACACTGTCATGGGGACTTTGAAGAAAGAGGTGAATGGTCCGGGTAGGAGTTGAAGTACTTCTTGTTCTCTGGCCTCACACCATCAAATGCCATGTAACTATGACCCTGTGATCCAACTGTCTTTCTCTGCAACTCAAGCACTTAATAGTCTCCCTCCTAAAATACCGGCTTGAATTTTTTTCCCCTAATTTATCTATTTAAATAGGGGTAACTTTTTTGGTTCCAAAGAACAAAGAAATAAGACTCGATAAACCAGGTTCTAGGCTCAGGTGTGCTCTAATTCAGTAGTTGGGCTTCGGTAAGTCCTATCAGTTTTACCAGGAAAAGAGGAGAGTGGCCCTGAGCACAAATATTGTAGGAGAATGGGATTCCAACCCCAGAGTTCTTTGGTCTGGAACCCTCCTGATTCCAGCCCAGTGACCCCCTCATGGCTCTTCAGAGCTCATGGGCCTGAGGTCTAAGTGGGAGCAAGTCCTCCCTACGGAGTAAGGGCTGCCTTATACACACTTGTGCCCCTTTGTACCAGCCCCCCCCGCCAGAAATGCCACCACACTTGCTACAAGACACTTAACATAGGCTTGACTCATGTCAACACTATCGTTCCTTCTCCCCCTCACTGCGTGCCTCCTGATCGGCTCTCTCTCACATTCCAGCAACACGGACCTACAGGCTGTTTCAGTACTTATAAATGTCCTTTGTACTAATTCCAGGCTTTTTCACAGGATGTCCCTTTTACCAGGAACATTCTTTCTAGTGCCTTCATCAGGCAAATGCCTCTTCATGATTCAGATCTCAAGCAGAGGCAGATCCAAGTTTTATGGTGCCTGAAACAGATAATTTGGTCTGAGGAGAGGTTTTGAAAAAAAGAAATACCCGTGAAAAAAGATTAACTCCAAATTTGGTACAACATGAAAGAATATTGAGAATGAGACAACTCACAGCAAATTACTTATTTTCAGGTTGCTTCCTTCTGTGATCTCTTCAGACGGTGTGGGAGAAATGCTTAGTAGATGAGCTTCCCCATTGCTTCCTGACTTCTCCTTCCCGCCCAGAACATGCTATACCTCCTAGCATTCACTGGGGGGCCCGAGGCTTACGCTTTATACACTTCAGGGTATTTTGACCCCTGGTCTCGGATTTTATGTCACTTTCTTTTTGTACCTTCTCTGAACCTCCAAGCCCAGATCTGGACTCCTTATCTCTGTCCCTGGGACCTCCTAGGTATACCGCCATCACAGAGCTGATGAGAAAAGAGCTTTGAAATCACCAGGTTGGATGGTTGTCTCTTCAGATAGAGTATGAGTTCTGAAAACCAG
Source organism: Neogale vison (assembly GCF_020171115.1). Taxonomy (NCBI): domain Eukaryota; kingdom Metazoa; phylum Chordata; class Mammalia; order Carnivora; family Mustelidae; genus Neogale; species Neogale vison. The sequence goes on from NC_058105.1 coordinate 98,620,337, forward strand.
ACGTATTTCTTGCTCATCTCAGTGCCTAGTGGAGCATCAGGTACACAGAAGCACTCTAAATGTGTGTGCGACTAATGAATGAATATCTGGTTCTCCCCATCGAACCTCTGGGGTTCCTGATTCTCCACAGCTGACAAGAGTCTTCCTTCCTGCTCTTTCTAGATGCCCACAGCTCCACGATTTCAATCTTTGTGACACTGAGACAACCAACCCCACTAGTGGGCACCCTCACAGAAGAACTGGGTCTAATTGCCACTGTTTATTTAATACACGGCTTCTTCCAGAGAACTTCTTAACCAGGGACACATAGCACAAGAAGAAATAAGTATAGGATTTTTCGTTTTGGAAAGAGAGGCTAGGGAACTTGTGCATTCTTCCCCAACTCATCAGCTTAGCTGAGTCTTGATTTTCAAAAATATTGAGAACTTGGACAACACCAAAAAAAAATCCAATTAAAAATGGGCAAGTGCCAGAATAGACATTTTTCCAAAGAAGACATACATGTGGCCAACACACAAGATGCACAATTCACTCATTATCAGGGAAATGCAAATCCAAGCCACAGGCCATCCAAATGATCTCACACCTGCCAGAATGATTAGAATCGAAAAGACAAGAAATAACAAGTGATGGTGAGGATGTGGAGAAAAAAGAACATTTGTGCACTGTTAGTGGGGCAGTAAATTCGCACAACTATTGCGAAAAACAGCATGGAGTTTGCTCAAAAATTAGAAATAGAAACACCATATGACCCAGTAATTCCACTCCTGCATATTTACCCAAAGAAAATGAGAACACTAATTCAAAAAGACATCTGCACCCCTGTGTATATTGCAGCATTATTTATAAAAGCCAAGATATAGAAGTGACCCAAGTGCCCACTGATTGATGAATGGATAAAGAAGATGTGATACGTATATACAAGGAAATATTACCTGGCCATTAAAAAGAATGAGATCAGGGCGCCTGGGTGGGTCAGTGGGTTAAGCCTCGGCCTTTGGCTCTGGTCATGATCCCAGGGTTCTAGGATCGAGCCCCGCATCAGGCTCTCTGCTCAGCGGGGAGCTTGCTTCCCCCCCTCTCTCTGCCTGCCTCTCTGCCTACTTGTGATCTCTCTGTCAAATAAATAATTTTTTAAAATTTAAAAATAAAATAAATAAATAAATACAAAGAATGAGATCTTGCCATACGTGACAACATGGATGGACCTAGAGGGTATTATACCAAGTGGAATGAGTTATAGAAAGACAAATACCATATGATTTCGCATACACGTGGGATCTAAAAAAACAAAACAAATAAACAAACAAGCAAAAACCAGACTCTCAAATACAGAGAAGAAACTGGCAGTTTCCAGAGGAGAGCTGGGGGGGGGGTGGGAGAAATAAAGGGGATAAAGAGGTACAAACTTCGAGTTATAAAATCAAGTCACACAGATGAAGAGCACAGCATAGAGAATATCGCCAATGGTATTGCACAGTAACAGATCGTGAGTACTTTTACGGTGGTAAGTATGGAGCAATGTATAGAATTGTTTGAATCAATATGCTATACATGTGAAACTACTATAATGCTCTATGTTAATTATACTTCAATTTAAAAAAAGACACTACATGGGGCACCTGGGTGGCTCAGTGGGTTGAGCCTCTGCCTTCGGCTCAGGTCATGATCTCAGGGTCCTGGGATCGAGCCCCACATCGGGCTCTCTGCTCAGTGGGGAGCCTGCTTCCTCCTCTCTCCCTCTGCCTGCCTCTCTGCCTACTTGTGATCTCTGTCAAATAAATAAATAAAATCTTAAAAAAAAAAGACACTACAGGTTGCCCAGCAAATGGCTATTTCCCCCACTTGCTGTTGCTAGCAGAACCCTGTTTTTGTGGGTATTCGTCCTCCCATAAGCTAACGGACAGTGGCCCCTTTGCCAACCCCCAGGGAATGAACAATGTGCAGTCATAGGAAAGCATGGCAAATACATTCTCCTTGCCTGAGACGGCTTTAGAGGAGGGATGTGACTCAACCCCAGCCAGGAAGAAATTGGGGAAGTTCTGCTGTAGGTGCTGGGGGCTTCTAGGAAAGTTTTTTCTCTAGAAGTAAAAGAGTTGCCCAAAGGAAAATCCCCTCTTGGGACTCAGGTTGCCATCTTGGAATTACAAAGAGGCGAGCATGGAGGTGAAGTGACAGGGTGCAGACAGCAGAAAGGAAGTTGGAAGGCCCCTGGGGCCTGAGGCTATTTGGCCCACGGCAATCTAGAACCACCTCTCTCCAGACTTGTTAGGTCAGATAACAATCCTCTTGTTTAAAAACCACTTTTGATTGGGTTTTCTACAAATTGTAGTTGGAGGTATCTTGATAAAATAATTCCTAGTAAGTCCAAGGAGGTCACTTGGGAGGTGAAGTGAGGAATGCCCAGAAATCACTTCGTTATTGGGATGGTTATTCTGCTGACATATACATTTACTAGTGATTTGAAACATTTCACCTTGATGACATACTTTGTATGAAGGTAGATAATTGACTTCGTGAAGTTAGAACATTCACATCACATTTTGAAACTAAAAATATTTTCTCATCTCTTGAATCCAACTGCAAATGAGAGAAGCCAAGTGATTTGCATGTGAGCAACTTTCATTTCCAAAAGAAAAGAGTGTATGATAAGTATATTTGAGAAATTATTCCAGCAGAGCAAAAAAAGAAGAAGAAGAAGAAGAAGAAGAAACCAACAACAACAAAAAACAACTTTCTATATAGTAATTCCTGACATTTCCAGTTACAAAGGAGAGGTCTTTTAAGGTCACCTCCCTCCTGACCGTAGTTGAATTTTTAAGACCTGTTCATGGTAGAGGCTGGGGGATGATGACGCAGTTACCTTAAATACAGCAACACATTTAATCAGTCCTGGTCTATCACTCCCAAAAGCATCCCCATTGGTTTGAAAACGAACCACACAAGTGTGTGCCAGACATGTCTAGTTAGTGTGCGAACATCTCTCATTAGTGTCAGGAGGGCAATGCCGGTCCAGTTCTTGGAGGTCAGGCTGGGCACCGTTGTTCTAAAAAAATCTATCACTCTGCTTCAAGTCCCCTTGTTAGAAGAAGGTGACACCGGAGAACCATTCTCCTCTGTACTGGGGAGCTGGTGGGGATAGTCTTACAGCACCACCCCAAAACAGATTTCTAAATCCTGTTTTGTTTCTTGAGTGCTATCGCTCCTTGAAACCTGCCTAGTGAACTGTACAGTGAAGGTAATTAAAGTAGGAAGCTGACTGATAAGAAATGAAACCAGATGTCTACGGAAGGTGCTATTCCCAGGGCTCTAGGAAGCAAGCTAATCAGGTTTCAATCAGGAACCCATCATTCAGAGAGAAAGAATTAATTCAGGATGGGAGGCAGGGAGGGACCAGAAGCCCAGGCAGGATCTCCAGATCTATGACGTTCTGGCTTCCAAAACCCACTTAGGCCAACACTGCTTCTGACCTCCTGGGCCTAATCACAGACAGAGAAACAAGTCTGCAGAGGGGGTGACAAGGAGGAATGGGGCATTCCCTAGGGCAGGCTTCTGCAACAGACACAGCTTCTTTGCAGGTTAAGGGCCTAGTCTGATAGGGTTTATTATGCACTGGGAATGACAGCATTAGGGATGTTTCTGAATTCCCAGTTCCTTTTTTTAAAAAATATTTTATTTATTTATTGAACAGACAGAGATCACAAGTAGGCAGAGAGAGAGAGGAAGACGCAGGCTCCCCGCTGAGCAGAGAGCCCGATGTGGGGCTCGATCCCAGGACCCTGAGATCATGACCTGAGCTGAAGGCAGAGGCTTTAACCCACTGAGCCACCCAGGCACTCCTCGAGTTGCCACTTCTGAGCTCTTTCCTGTTTGGAGAGATATGCATAGAGTGTATAGTCTCCTGGAAGCGGGGCACCATATAGCCATAGAGGAATAACATATAGTTCCCTCAGCTCCTTCCTAATCTTTACAAACTTGAGCCTACACACTGTAAAACAGAACTATCACGGTGGGTGGGGCAAGAGAGTAAACTACAGGCTCACATATTAGGCAGCCAAACTTGATGCATAAAATGGGCACCCCTGAAAAAATTTCCCAGTTTACCAGTAAACATCCCAAATGTATGGTTTTAAGCTGTTCATCAGTACTGATAACATGCCCCAGTGTTCACAGGAAGTTAAACTTTACTCATAACTTTAAATAAAGAGGCCCTCCAAGAAGAGGACTGTGTAGATTCACATCGTTGGGGAAGCTTTGTGAAAACAAACGAAGTGTTTGGCACCGTTGTTAAATGGACTGTGGAGGCTAGACAGATAACTAGTATTGTGTCTGTGTTAAATTTCCCAAATTCAGTCACTGTACTAGGCCTCTGCCCTCAGGAAACACACACTGAAGTATTTTGGAATAAAGCGCGAAAGAGACAAAGCAAGAATGACAAAGCAAACACAGAAAGATTATGTTAATAGGTAGACCAAGGTGCAAGATAGAAAGGAATCCCTTGCAGTTTCTTGAGGTTTTTCCATTAGTTTGAAAATACTTCAAACTGAAACACTTACAAACAGCAAATGAAGTAATTTTAGATTGACCTACTTAAACATTGTACTTGTTGACATTCAGTTTTCTCAAGGGGTTGACTGAATGCCAAGGGCAATCTTTGAAAGGACTTTTCCTTTAGCTGAGTCTTTCCAAATTGCAAGGCCATCTTCAGAAAAGGAATTACTCAAACAATCCCCGTTTATCTCATGCTCTGAAACAACTCCTTCAATAACTGATAGTTTTTCTTCCAAAACTGTCAGTGGATAGTTTGTAAATGGATTGGCATTTACATTTGATTATTTATGTTAATATCAAGTCACCTGTTTATTTCTGAATCAGTACACCGTTTATGTTTGTCTAGAAGAGATCTGTACTGCCTCTCTTTTTTTGGTATCACATGCAGCAATCAACAGTCAGCTGAGCAGAACCTCAGTATCAAGCAGTGTAGCTTCAACGAATGCAATAAATGCTTATGAAACAGAGAAGATTCCACGAACTGTTGGTGTCTTGCAAGTCACAATCCTAGCAGTCTCAAATTTCTCGTCCTGCAGAAGGAATTTCCAGGTGAGGTTAAAAAAAAACCATAATTAATCACAATGAAACCATTTTCAAATTTCTGTTTTTAAAATAATCCCTGACATCAAAAAGCCAGGAAAGAACTGTATAAGGAATGAAACACAAGGGGAAACTGAAAAATTAATTTATTATATGAAGAAACATAAACAGTAGTTATTAGAGTCAATGACTGCAATGGAAGCAGCCTGAGAAAAAGTTCACATCCACAGTTTATTGACTGAGAGGTACTGACACATAACACTCATAACCACAGCACTAATGTTCTAAGGTGGTTTCCAAGGAAACGCAGTATTTGACACTTTTAATGTTTATTTTCCCATTTACAAGCCTGAAAAGATTAAACCCATATTCAATTAAAGCCTAACAGGATCAGGCATTCAACTCATAAAGCATAACTGTCAAAAGACACTAGCTACTATGTCCTTCATGAAAGATGAAAGATACAAAAATGAACAACGCATAATCACCAAAAGCAATTTCTCAGATTCCAGTGAGTTTTTCTTCCTCCAAGTACCATGTGTTTCGGTGCTAATGTTTGTAAGCAACCTACGGCCAGAGAAAGGGCAACTGCTGAGTTCTCTCCAGAATAAAGACCATTTACACTTGCCCTTCTATAAGGTCAAAGGCCAAGGTATTCACTCGAGACACTCATGGAGACGATACTGCTTATTTCTCTTCTAACAGTAAAAACATAGTAACAACCTGTTTATGGACTTGAATAACTATATGAACAACTCCTTAAATATGCATGGCACTTTAAGATATTTTCACAGCATTTTCATATCTCTTATTTTAATTTGATCTTTCAACCAACAACCTTGTGAGGTAGGCCGCGCAAAGTATATCATCCAAATTTGGTGGGTGAAGAAACTGAGGCATACGACAATTCAGTAACTTGTGGGCTACACAGGGGGGCGCCAGTCTCTACATTGTGCTGTCTCCAGTAATGAAGAGACAAAGCCTAAATGTGTTTGATGATCTTATTTCAATATATTCTGATGAAACACTTCAACCCCATTCAGCTAAATGGTCATGATTCAGTTCGAGCAGCTGTCATGACAAGTTACGGCATGCAATTAATTAGACAAAGCACTGAGAGTTTTAAAAATTGGAATTATAATGAAAAGCATTTTAACTCTCAACACATGAGGGAATTTGCTTGTTTGTCTTTCGGGCAACCTAGCTCTGCAGTCTGAACTATCATCACTTTATCATTTCAGAGGTATAATATAAATAATTTTAAAACAAAAATTCTCAGTTCACCGTGACTTAAATTTTTACCACACAGAAAATAACAGTGGTTTCTCTCCCCCAAAGTGAATGGACACACATGGCCCCAGAGCAGGGATATCTGTCTGTCAAGGGTTAAAGATGACAAAATGTCCAGTTTAGTGAGCAAACCTCTTTGTCCTTATAAATGTGGCTTATAATTGGGTTATAGGAGCCTGACAGACCATCACTGCCAGTTTGGTTTGGGGTCATTTACGATGCTTAGCTATCTTCTACATTTAAATGATGTAAAATGCATTTGAAGGCTGAGATTTGGTAACAGTTCTTGAGACAGGCTTCCAAGCCAAGGTTGGATGTATCCGTCCCTCCATCCCTCTCTAATTTGGACCACAATTCCTGCTCAAACTCACCATGTGTAACCTGTCTCCTGACAGACTGCCTATTAAAAACTGGGTCGGGGGTGGGGTGGGGAAGAAAAGAAGAAAGAAACTGAGTGGGTCAGAAAGTTCAGCCATTAGGGGTCCTTAGACCATACACCCTGACTGCCCTGCAATGTCCAGCCTAGTCAGTGACAAGTCACCTCATCCAGATATTTCCTTATCAAGGTTTTTATGGTAGACATAATGGCACTAGATCCGGGCATTTTCCCGAGATAACTGAGGATACGCTATACAATCCTTTGATGAAATAAATACGGTTCCAGATTAAAAGAGAAATTATACTGGAGACAGGAGAGCACAGAAGCATAAAATTGGAGATAGCATTCAAAAAACTCACAATCATGCCAAATCAAAATACGTTCAGTTAAAGACAAAAATCCTCTGGTCATTTCATCTCTGTGTATAATTTAAAAGTTTCTGAAGTCAGTATCTAACTTGGGAGAGGAGACCCTTTCCTTTCCAATAATGAAAAGTAAAATGCCCTACATAGTTACGCCTGGGGAGAGATTTCTGAGGAGTTTCCTAGAAAAGCTTAAGTTAACCAATGTAACTCCTGTCTAAAGCTCTTCTGACAGGCTAGGAAGAAAAGGCGGAAGAGAAAACTCTTTTTTCTTCTTTGTCAAGAAGGCAAATCCCAACAAAGTCAACTACAAATTTCCCAGAATTGTAGGATGGGACTGAACCTTGAGGAGGTTTAAACCTACCTTCCAGCAGATTCATTTATCTTCAACCATCCTGAGAAGGTAAGATTTCTGCTTATAAAATCCTATATCCTTTTGATATTTTAACAACCCTTGTAATCCAGAATCTCTTGAACACATTGAAGGAATACAAACCATCCTAAAATCCTAGGGCTTCCAAAGCCAAACCCAGAATTCAATGTTGCATCCATGGATCCTTGGGAATAAAGTCTCCAAGTGTGAACTTTTGAATCACAGCAGGGCAAGGTGGCTATAGCTGGTTATGTACAAAGAGCCCTAATGAGAGAAAATGGAACATCTGCCTATTCAAAAAGCAAACTTGAACAGCCCTCTCTGAAAAGTCTGACAGGAATGATATTGCTGATGACAAAACCCTAGTCACCTTCTGTGGCCATGAGGACAGCTCTTGGATGAAAGCTATGCTCAGAGAAAATAAAACAAGAGGCTACCGACACCAGCAGTTCAAAAAAACCTAGAGAACCGGAAAGCTCCTGTCCTCATTCTACCTGATGGATCTAACCAGCCCAACTTAGACAGTAAAGGGCCCTTGTCAGGGAAAAGGCCAGTAACACCTGGGAGAACAAGGTCAACTACGAATGGTGGTACCCTGGGCTGCCTCTCCAATACTCAGGGCTTTCCTTGGCTTCTCTCCATAGTTCCCACATGCCCAAGAGCTCTCTAAAGAGGAGCAACTCACAGGGAGTTAAGAGCTAACTTCCCTCTCTGTCAACTGCACAGGGCCCGTCCCTTGTATGAAGAACAAGGATCAACCCAGAAAACAGTAGGTCTGAACTCCGAGAGACTCAGGTCCTACTAAGCTGAGCAGAGCTCTTCGGTATTCAAAATCTGGCTGGGCACAGAACTTATTTTACTGCTAGAAGGTGTCTCATCTCTGTCTCCGACTGACCTTTGATCCGCCTTGCCTACAGACTCATGGGACTTCCGCTGCCTGCAGTGACAGCAGACACACTTTAGCCACTCTTGAAAGCCTTCCGAAACAGTGGAGGAGAAGAGCTTTTTGCAAGGGTGGAAGAACTGATAGAACACAAGCATGAACAGGATGGCTGTGCAGTAGCCAACGAGCAACTGCAGAATCAGCAGAGGCGCGCACACGTACATATAGATGTCAGTCTTGTAAAGATACCACATGAGCAGGAGGACGGCGTTCTCAATGAATCTCAGCATGTAGTACACCAGGAGCCGGTACCAGTTCTGGGACTTGCTGATGAGGTCAGGGTTGTTGATTTTCAGCTGCACGGCTGACCAGCAGAACATATTGATCCCGGCATAGAGTAAGGTGAGGAAGCCCAGGACAATGGTGGTGCCCACGCGACTGAGGGCCTTCTCGATGTTCTCGGGGAATGGGGAGCCACTGCACCAGAAGAGGATCCAGGGATAGAGGAAGAAGCTGAAGAAGTTGATGAGCACGACCATTACCACCCAGGCCTTCAGGACGGAGGTAAAGAGGACCAGGACAATGACTCGAGTGGCAATCTCGAAGCTCCTCCAGAGGAAGATACACACATAGGCCAGAGGCTTTACTTTGACATCATACTCATCGTACTTGATCTTGATGGCTAGAATGTTGCAGCGCAACGCTCCGTATACAATGGACAACAGGGACAGGACCATGAAGAGACCTGGGGAGAGGAGAGAAAGAGCACGGTCGAGTCTCACCTGCACCAAGAATCCTGCTCTCGCAGATACTTCCTCGTCCCTATTTCTCAGACCCCTCTCTTCTCTGCTCACAGGCTGACTGCCAGCGGTCCGTATCCGCTCGCTGTGCTGCATGGCTTTTCCCATGGCCGCATGATGCAGCTCTGCCCAGGGGCCGGGGAGGCCTACGGGCCAGGGAATCCATGCCCCGGGACAGCCCTCCTGATCCAAGTCCAGCCCTGATAAGAGCTGGAACAGAACTACCCTGCCCACCCCCTGCCCCCCACGCCTTGGGTAGCGTTAACTCCGAGGCCCGTGTCCTCTCCAATTTTCCAGTGTTTCCTTACAGACAACTTGCTGGTCATGCGTGGTGACTGCTGTCTAACCCGGCTCCCTTTGTTGGCTGCCGTGCCTGCCTTGTCTTAGTCCCTTCTCCCGTGCTCCTTACCCCCTCCTCCAAAGACACATGCACGCAGAGCCTTGTCTCCATGTCTGCTTCAGGGTCAACTCAAATTCAGACGCCATCTTGCTCTGCCAGAATATGTAAGGTCCTTTATGTGGTGTGTTCTGTTTCCTCACTTAGCTTATAAATTCCCACGGAGTCAAGAATGACCAAGTCTGGGTGCCTGGATGGCTCCGTGGGATAAGCCTCGGCCTTGGGCTCAGGTCATGATCTCAGGGTCCTGGGATTCAGCCCCTTGCTCAGTGGGGAGCCTGCTTCTCCCTCTCCAAATCCCCCACCCCCCCACACCACCCCCTGCTCAGGCTTTCTCTCTCCCGCCCCCACTCAGATAAATGAAATCATAAAAAAAAAAAGGGACATGGTACCGTGTTCGAGAGTACAACACTGGTTGTAAGCCACTGTCTCAGAAATGTGCCGCCAAGCCATTAACACAAACTGTATGGTTGAAACCGAAATATAATCCCTTACGACAGACCAGCACCACCTCCAAATACTGGAGCAAGGAGAGATGGGAGGCAGGGCTTGGGGTGAGGAACCCAGAGTCTGGCTCTGGTCTTCTCCCGCCAGGCCACACCAGGGAAATGGTGATCTCTTTGGGTTCTGTTTTCTCACCCATAAAATTGAGATGATAATACCTTCTATGTCTGCTTCATAAAGTGCAATGTCCATATAACATAATTGTCTCTACCTTAAATGTGTAATTTAAAACACATGGGAATAAAGAGTTTTTTCCTTATTTAAGTTCTTTTTTTTAAAAGATTTTATTTATTTATTTGACAGACAGAGATCACAAGTAGGCAGAGAGGCAGGCAGAGAGAGAGAGAGAGGAGGAAGCAGGCTCCCTGACGAGCAGAGAGCACGATGCGGGGCTCGATCCCAGGACCCTGGGACCATGACCTGAGCCGAAGGCAGAGGCTTTAACCCACTGAGCCACCCAGGTGCCCCTCCTTATTTAAGTTCTAAATCAATGAAAAAACATCTATATTTGGTGGACATAAAAGCTCTGAGGCTTTGGTACTTATTTGCCTGGGAGAAGCTCAGTTTTACTCAAAGCATCGACTTTTTTCATTGTCTTCTGGCACTTATTTAAATCATCAAATTCATTCACTGGAAAGACTATCATCTACTAATCAAATTTAAAAGACAGAAACACTATCACAGGAGTATACTGGGCAGCAATTGGACTGAATTATTTTTCCTGAGAGGCTAACTCAGCGGAGCGTTGTAAAGTAGTACGTTACCAGTGATGTATTTTTATATGTTTTATGTATTTTATATTTTTACAAATTTCTACACCCTAAGGGTTTAACATTGAATCTTCTTCTCTTAGCCCTTCGGTTTTCCCCACAAGAAAAATATTTCATATGCAGAAGATGAGCTAAGCATAAGTAATTAAAATGTCAATTGAATCTTTACACACATACAATATTTATATAGTTATATTTTGGTATTTCAAATTATTTATTACTTTTAACAGTACAATGACCCAAATGATTTTTTAAGCGTTTACCCATTATTCTCTTGTTAGGCCAATTATTTCCAAATTGCATTTATTTCTCTATAAAAAGAATGAGCCAACGATTACCCAACTGGTGCTCGGTGGCAATCACCCACTGAAGACTTTTGAGAATGCAAAGAAATTGTCATAAAATCACTGACTTCAATTGTCATTCCCATTGCTGGGTGGTCATTGCAAAATGTCACAGGTAGAAAGGGGTCCAGGAAGAGAGATGTACTTGGAAGACAAGAAGGCTTGTACAAAATGCTTGGAATGCACATCTCTACCTCTTGAATTAAGCTGTCATGCGAATACCTACTTATTCAGCCTTAAACGGAAAAAAGTTCCCTGATGCCACTTTCCAACCTTATCTTCCCACAGTCAACACAAAAGGGCTCCATTGGCAGTCCTGCTCATTTTAGTGGCACTTCATAGAAGTCTCACTTCCCTCTAATAATCCTATTCTCATTTCCTATGAGTGTGTGTGTGGCGGGGGGCATTTTGCTGCTCTCGTCTTTGATTAGAAGGCAAGACATCCCCTTAGGTAAAGCTGAACAGAAGACTTTGGCACTATTCCAAACTCTTGCCATACTTATAAAGCTTCTTCCTACTCAATTCCCGTCAAATCATCTCCTCCCAAATGAAATCTTTTCCTATTTCATAGAGAAACAAATTGTTATTAGGCATGAATTTACTCATTTCCTGACTTGACACCCAAACCAAATCTCTATGTTAAGTGATGAAGAATATTTTATTCCCCAGGATTCCTCTTAGCAGGGGAATTCTCTATGTAGGAGAAGGGGAACAGCTTCTCTGTTGCTTTGGAGAGGTAACAGCGGCTGCTTCCCAGATGGGAGATGGTATATGGCAGTTCTCTGTGATGTGACTACTCTCCATGGACACTGGATCTTCAAATAAAAATGACTAAACTTATAAAATGTTTAGGTGGAATAGACATTTTCTCAAAATTTAGTGAATGACTTCAAGGAAGGAACCGAGGCACACTGAGGTGGCAGAGGGCAATTGAAGGGGTTAGCACAGGAAGCTTCTGAAAATCGGAATTTTAACCAGATTTCTCTCTCTCTCTCTAAAGATTTTAGTTATTTATTTGCCAGAAGAAGAGAGAGAGAGAGCATGCACAATCAGGGGGAGGGCAGAGGGAGAAGCAGGCTTGCCACCAAGCAAGGAGCCCCATGTGAGACTCGATCCCAGAACCCTGGGATCACGACCTGAGCCAAAGGCAGATGCTCAACGGCTGAGCCACCCAGGCACGCCTTTAACCAGATTTCTGAAGGGCAGTACTTTCATCTCTTTTTCTTTCAACTCAGCAGCTGGAAAGTGCTTTCTTTACTGTCTAGAGCCACGATCTCCACCTGTACTGCACTCCACCACTTGCTTCCTTTTCAAAAACCTTGTTCCATCAATTATCATCTTTCTCTTCTAAATTTGCAGCTGCTCTCGCTCTCTCAGCTCTGTTCCTTGAGTGTATGAATATGCCTATGTCAGCTGCATCTAAAAAACCATCCTTCACTTGCAAAAACCGACATAATTGTGGGAGCTGTGTGATGGAACGGGAGATTCATTATAGTAGCTTCTCAATCTTTTCGCCTGTCGCAAAATTGCTATAATAATAATGCTAAAAGGGAGGAAGGAAGAGAGGGAGGGACGGAGACAGGGAGGGAGGGAAGGGAAGGAAGAGTAGGGGGCGGGAGAGAGAGAGGAAGGACCCCTCCTTCACCCTGAACTTCTGTCTACTCTTCCACTGTCCTTGACGCTTTTCAGTCAAACCTCCTGAGTTATCGCTAATCACAACACTCACTCCTTCATCCTCAAACTCCTTGCAGTCTGGATTCTGGTCTGGCTCCTTCGTGATATCTCTGTAACATGCGATGCTGCTTACTCACAACTTCTCGAAACTTCTCTTGGAGAAGAGATCACATTGTTTGCTACTAATCATTCTCTTGGTTTCCTTGTAGCCTCTTCTCAACTTCATCCATAGGTACATCTTTCTCTTCCACTCAGGAACCATGCTATTATGGTCTCCTTCTATCCCATGACCTACTAGATTTCTCTTCCTACAGATCTTACAAGTGCCTCAAAACAAATCCACAAACAGAACAAAACTTATTTTCCTGAAAATTCCTGATGTTTCCTCTAACAGCCCATGACACACCATCAGCCCAGATCACCCTATCCAGAA